>NC_092473.1:3972982-4297357 GCF_047495875.1 Pithys albifrons albifrons
TGGAATCAGATATCTGGAAAACATTGTGATGGGAGAAGATTATTTACAAACATGACTTCAGAATATAGAATAGAATGTTTTCTATAGAAAACAAAATGTCACCACATTGGAAATTTTCCAAGGTAACCTCATCTGATCTGGTTTGTTCTGTAAAAATAATTCAGTGTATGTGGTTACATCACAAGGCAATGTGGCTTCTACTGAATTTTGAAGGGCAATGCATTTTGTGTCACTGAATGAAATCTACTGTGTTTGGGTAGAGTCAGTCTATCCAGACCAAAATTAAAGGAAGTTTAGCTGACTTTAGTGGAGTACTTTAAGGGAACTGTTTCTTTAGTCTGGGACCTCAGCCCTGGCTGCTCTGCTGCAGGGCTTGGCTTAACTTTCTGGTTGCTCCTGAAGCATCATCTCCTAACTTGTCCCTCATTCAAAGCACTCACCTCCCTTAGAATTAAATAAATACCAGAGGGGAAAATGGAGCCAACCTGTACCCACAAGTTACATACAGTGCAGTGATCCTTTATTCCCAGTACAGCTGGAACCTTGTAGAGTCTGGATTGCACCCATGCTCCCACATGCTGCATAAAAATGCAGGGTGCACACAGAATTTAGGTGTGTCTGAGTGTTTCAGAGGTACACATTTTGGGTTTAGCAGGTGGTACAGAATGAAGAAAATATTTCCCCCCAATCTGCAAATACTTGGAAATAAATGTTTCCCTCGATAATAACTTTTCAGGGACAGTTTTCATAACATATAATCACACTTCAGGCTGCTAATTTTTCAAGCCCAGGTAGCTAAATCTAAAGCATTCTCTACTTCTTTTACTATTTATTAAAGGTAAAACTTTGGTTCCCAAACCAGCTTTCACACGTTGAAATAAGACATCACTGGGATTGTTCTCTGAAGCACCTGATGCAGACACAAGAAAACAAAAGCTGAACATTACAGAGGAGAAGCTCTAATTTTCTGCACTTCTCTGGTTCTAAATTGGTTTCGAGTTCTACCCTGTGTTTACATTTTAAGAACATTTAGCCTGTAAAGGCTGCAGAAGCACAGCAACAGTGAGGTTCTAGCTGGCTGAGGCAGCCCCAAGCACAGAACAGGGAGCTGATTTTCCCCCTCCCTGGCACAAAAGCACCTGAGATTCTTCCTCCTCTTGCTGCTGTTCAGCTGCCCCTGCCTGGAGTTGTGTTCCATGGCAGCAGCTTTAACCAAAACCCTGGTTTGAGTTTGCTAATGGCACTCATTGTAATTACTGCGTGAGACTTAATTGGGAGTCATGTAATTATTATTTTAAACGACTTTCCATGTTCTGATTTGAATTATTAATTTAGAAAACACGTATTCAGGCCTTCGATCTGATTCCCTTTGGGTCACTGTGGATGGAACACACGTTTTAATGTGTCAGGTTATTTGCATGCAATAGGATGTTCCCAGTCTTATTCCAACAGGATATTCCCAATTTAAATTCCTAAATCCATGCTAGAACTTACATGTGCAAAGCTTTTGTCAATCCAGGGCAATATATTTTAATCTCTAAAATCTGTGTTTACTCACACCATAAAACTATTTATATTTGAGGTTCTTTAAGAAAATACATACAGAATGCTTTGTCTTACAAAGTACAGCTGCAAGACACATTTCTATGCCTTTTTTACATTGTGTGCTGTTCATAAAAATATCTAACTGTGCATATATACAATTTTTAATTACTTTTTGTTTCAGAAAAATAAGTATCTTTAAATTTAGAAGTCACCTTGCAGAGATTAAAAATAAGCTGTATGGACAAGGTACTGGAAGTCATTAAATAGGTATGATTTAAAGAGGAGTGGATAAACTTTCTACCTGCTGTGGCCTCCCTGAGCTTCATTATTCATCTTCTTTAAAAGTATGGGGGTGTCATTTGCACCCAAGGCCTGGGAAGATGTTTTAGGAATAATTACAGTCCTGGTTTCCTTATCCATTGGCTTCAGTGAGCATTATTCTGACACATCACCAGGATCTTATCTAGAGGCACCAAGCCTGTCCAGTGTATCAAATAATAAGGCAGACACTATTTTAACACAATAATTTGGACAGCTTTACTTTATTCAGTCCAGCTGCAAATGTTATAGAAAGGAGTGATATAATTATCTGGATTCTGTTACTGAAAGGCTGAGTGTGTCTCATGAAGAAAATCTGAAAAAGATTTTAATTAAGTTAAAACTAAAATAAGAGCTGAAGTATAGAAAGTGTCCTAAAAAAATCTTTAATATCAAAATGAGCTCATAGCATCTTCTAAAATATAAGTTAATAGAGGCAAGTTAATATTCCTTCAGTGGAGAAAATGAAAACAGAATTGTACATTTAGTTTTAGAGATCTGGAATGCTTTGCTCTTTCAAGTCCTGTTTCCTTTCTGTCTGTTCCTCAAGCAGCCCATGAATGAGCCAAGTCTCTGTGCAGATCTGTCTCTGATGTCCCCCAGAAAACAGGGTGTCCTTTTTGCTGAGAAACTCACAGCTCTCCTGCTCTTGGTGCATTGAAAATGAACATAATCCTTTCAGAAGGTGCTGCTGAATCCGGTACCGTGGGAGGCACTTTCCTTACAGCAGTGTGAGAATTCACTTTATTAAACTTAATTCAGGAAAAAAACACCCTCACCCTGTAGACCTCAGAGCAGCAAGTGCCCTGTTCCCATCCTCCACACCCCGTTAGCCATCCTGGAATGCCACGGAAAGGGAATCACTGTGAGGAATTACTGAGATGCTGTTTGCTGCAGGACAAGTTTGTAGATCTTCTGGTTGTGATTTGGAAAAGGTGGTGAGTGCCTGCAGCTGGTCAGATGCCAAAAGACTCAGAGTTCCATGGGCTGCATTCATGTTGTGGTTCTTCCCATACCCTGCAAAGGCCAGTGTGAAGGTTTTCAAACCAAAGCACACAAAAGGAACAGGGCTCTTTGTGTCTCTGTACCCCTTGTGCCCATGAGGGGGCCTTGTCCTTGCCCAGAGCTCACCACCAGGGCTCCTCGTGTTTTTCCCTCATCCTGTTCCTGCTGCTGCTGCCTGGACTTCTGCCCATAAGAACTGAGTTATCCTTTCCTTTTCCCCTGCCCTTGATGAATGGCCTGGATCTCGGCACAGGAGCTCACCTTTCTCTTAACTGCAATGATTGATGGAGCAGGACCAGCAGCAGAGCAGGGTCCATGTCCTGGCAGTCTCTGCTGCTGCCAGGGCTGCCCTCCAGGGACTGGCACCAGCCTTATTCTGTGCAGAACTGAGAGCCCCACCAAGCCAGGGAGGAAACCAAGAGGGATTTTGAGACTCCTGCTACATAGTCTGAATATCCTTTAAAAACAGCAAGCCCGGAGTGCTTTGCTGATTTTCTGTCATGGAGTACTTTGAAGGGTAAATATTCCTTTCTGTTCTGCACAGATGGTATAATTTTGGTAGATGAACTCAGCACTGTCAAATACAAGTTCATATGCTTATATTTGTTTTATATGTTAAGAAATAAGATGGAAGACCATGAATATACTTAGTTCAAAAACATTATTTCTACATCTGTATATGCTTTAATGCATGATACGTAATTCTATAGTTATTGATAGTTCTATAATATAGAATATTATTGCTGTTCTTGCTCTACTATCCTTTAAAAATTCCATTCTCCTTTAGCATGTTCCCTGTACATTTTTATTATTAAAATGAATGTAACAATGACCTTTTTGAAAGGATGTCTAGTTAAATTAGTCACACTTTGAAATATAATGAGTTCTTAAGGCCACGTTTTCAAGTCATGTGTCAAGGTGGCTTCACTACCATCAGGGCATTTGGGCCAGGCTACACCTACAGAAGATCTGAAGGTAAAGCTGAAGGCAGGTGTTTATTCAAATTTGTATGCCTAAATTTAGGCAGAAAAGGGAAACAAATCAAAGGTGACTGAAAGAGAATAGAAGTCTAAGTGACTGACTTTAACAGGTCCCTAATCATGATGGCATATGATAGATAGAAATGTGCTGGGAGAGGTTAATGGCTTTGAAAAGGAAAACCAAAAGTACAGTAATATCCTTGAAAGTGCTGACTTCATGAGTCAACATTTAAATGGGAGCCTGTCTTCCTAGGAAATAGCTTTTCAACTTCTCTCTTATCATAGTAGTCCTTAATTAAAATAGTTCAAAGGAGCTGGGTCATAAAACTGCATTGGTTTTTTTTTGTGCTAAAAAGAATTTCTGAACTCAGCAGACTTCATCAGTTCTCAAAACTTAGCAGTTGAGTCAATAGACTTCTTTTCACTCTGGTGAACTACACATTGAGAATGCCATAAGCAATTATTTAATCTTAGTAACTCGGGGTTAGTTCAGGACCGCAGTGGGCTAATTAAAAAGTGTTCCAGTGTAGCATTGATTTCTTGGTATGACAAAATCCTGCTTAATTCTGCTTTACTTTGATAGCTGTGCTGCTGCCAGCCAAGCTTGCTGCATAAACACTGAGGGGTAGAGGGAGGCACAAATGCATCCTGCTGCAGTTTGTCAGGGCAGAGAGGCAAGGGAAGAATGAGAAAAGATCAGAAAATGAAGAGTTTTAACTCACAGGGGGAGCCAAGGTCTGTGGGATGGGTTTTAATCAGCCAGTCTGAGGAAATTCTGAAGGAAGGGGCACTGTTTGCTCCAGATAAAGCTTTGCAGAAAGGGCTGCACTGCCAGCACCAGGCATTGGGCCTGTGATCCATTCACTGGGCAAAACTTCAGCATCACCAATTCCCTGCATTGCCTTCCCAGTGACCTCCTCCTAGCCCTGCTTTCTGTGCTTTGGAGTTCCATTCATTTGTCACATCCCAATCCTGTTTCTGGTTTAAATTTCTACTTCTGCTGAAGACATAAGCCCGAGTAGCAGAGTGAAAAATCCCCTAACCTCATTCATAACTGCCATGACCTTTAATTCAGAAGCCACAGCTCTGGAATAGCTGCAGTTAATAGTCCTTTTAAGAGGTTTATTCAGTCTTTGGCTAAAAATTCATACAGTAATATTGATTGTGAAACCGATAAGCCTCATGTGGAAGGTAAATTGGGAAAGAGAAAAAGAAATCTCAAAAATGTAGTCTTTTCCCTGTTATTATTTCAGTTCAGCTGTCCTGTTAGCATGATGCTCCTTGTTCCAGTCCTGCTCTGTAGTTTCTGCTGTACTGTGTGGGTACAGTACATGAAGGCAGTGATGGGGAGTCTGGGTCAGGAGAGACTGTTTGCAGCTTGTAAAACTCTCAGTAAAATTCGAGATGTAAGAAAACTGAATGATATCAACAATAGTGTCAAACTAATCAGATGAAATATTTTGCTTCTTAAACATCTGTATTTCAGTAAAATATATTCTCCACATGGAGCTCCTTCTCATCTGGACTCTCTTGCTCATTCACCATTAAAACAGTTTCCTCAGGAAAAACCCCAGTTGACAGTCTCTACTCTGCTACCATTAATGAAAAATAAGATGAGAAACCCAGTTATACTAAAGTGCTGTGAGCAGTTGTTGGGGGGGCTGTAAAATCCCACTCTGACTGTCTTTGCATTTATGGACCTTTTCCAATCTGGGTACCAGCTCTTGCAGAGCACACCCTTCCTCCTGCTTTGGAGTCAGATCTGGGCCTGCCTGATTATAAACCAAACTACCCATCCTCTCTAGGCTGGAATAAACTCCAACTCTTTTATTCCAGGGAATTTCAGAGGCTTGAGTATATGAATGCATGAAAAAGTGTAAAACTAAATTAAGAGCTCAACTCCCCTTCTCAAAATTCCTGTCTTGGTATTTAGAATTCTATTTACACCCAGACCATCTCCACTGTTGAAGGAATGGCATCTGTCAAAGTCAGTGCTGTCAGTGTGATGTGCCAGTAAACCCCTTATATTTTTGCATCTTTCCCCACATCCCAGGCAGTGCTTTGACATGTTGAAACAAATGCCACCAAATCCATTTTCACAAATTTTGGTTGTACTCAAATTCTCGGCACATTTCTTCTTCTTGGCTTTCTTATAATAATGCATTAAATTCACCCTCACATCCACGGTTAGAAAATGATCCAACTTCTGTGAACTAATTTGAATGGAGCATTTTGTTGTTCACAGTGAATTCAGGATCTCTCACTTGTGCATTTATTAACTATAAACTCTGAAACTCCTGCAGAGCTGAGGTTCTCTCAGAGCATCAGTAACAAAGGCAAATGCTTCAGAGTCACCTGCCTTGGACAGAAAGGCTCTCTCAGAGCTGGGTCTTGGTTCTCAGAGCAAAAAAAGTGTGGCTGGTGTAGCTCCTGTATTTCCCAAATTCCCAGGGAACTGATTTGAGGATTTTAACAGCTCCTTTCTCGCTCCTGGCTCACCTTGTGTTATGGGTTCACCGAGGTGGGCCTAGATTTGGGCTCTGAAGTCTGGACTAGGCCGAAGCTGTCAGCTGACTTGAGCTGGGCTGAGCTAACAGCTGACCTCTTCTAGCCAGTAAGTTTGTATTCCATACCACATTCCAACATCATCTCCAGGGCAGTAGGAACCAGTGTGGGAGTGGTTAAGGCAGTGGCTTCTCAGCCCTCCTCTTGGGAGGACACACGATGGTGCCCCAGGGGGGATGGAGAGGACCAGGCCCACCACTGGCTCACAGGGGATCTCAGGAAAGTAAAATGTGTTGTTCTGGGTCTCTCCTTTCTGCTTGAGTTTGTCTCCCTGGGGAATAGGTTTTTTTTAAGTAATGTGTAGTTAAGACAGTAGAATTTGTGTGTTCATTAAGAAGTGGGGAATTTGTTGTTGCAGACTTGTGTGAGTGTATATTTGTACTCTCTTCTAATTGTCTCTTCCTTTCTGTGAAAAATATATGTAGTTTTAGTATAAATGCAGTTTGAAGTGGGTTTTTTTCCTTTCCCCTCTCTTTTCCTCCCTTTCCTTGGTGTTAGGAGGGAGGCTTTTCTCTCTGTACTTGGGGGGGTTGGCAGTTGCTATCTCAAACCAAGACACCTTGTCAAGCTGCTTAACTCCACAGGACTGTGGAGCCTCTTATCATCTCTCAGCCCTAAGAACCCATTCAAAGCCCTGCTCCCAGCTTCCCACCAGCTGGCTCCTGCAGAGATGGCCAAAGTCACCACTACCCTCAGCTTCAGCCCTTTCATGGTTTCTCACAGAGCTCTCAAAGATGAAAAACGAAAAAAATCTCATTATTTTGTTGCTAAGTCCATAGTGTTCCAAATTGTACTGGCTCTTTGGTCAGAGTTCAGTGCAACAAACCGTGCAGGGAATATTTTTTGATTCAGGTAAAGATTGGGAAATATATTACATATTGCTTGTGATTTTGAAGCATGCTGAGTGCTTTAAAATGTTTTTTTTCCAGCTGACCCAAACCCAGGAAAATTATGGTAGACAGCTTGTTGCATGTAAAAACACTTTCCTTTTCTTGTTGAAACAGAAAATACATTTACAGGGGTTCATTGGTTGTTATTTTCCCTTCATTTTGTCCCCTCCCAACTTCTTGCTGGGAGCCCCAACCCACTGACTGGTGGGGCAGCCTGAGAGACAGAAAAGGCCTTGAGGCTCCTTGAGAGCTGCTCAACAGTAAATAAAACATCCCTGTGTTAATAGCAGTGTTTTGATCACAAATGCAAACCACAGTCCCACGAGGGCTGCTATGGACAAAATTCACTCCATTCAAGCCCATGGAACAGGTTTCCCTGGGACTCAAAGAACCTTCCCTCAAATTGCAGAAAATTTATGGTTCATTTTTCACTACCCATTTGATAACTGAGGATACCTGGACTATTATTAATGTAGTTCTGATTTCCTGCTGGGAAACTGGGCTGATGGAGAAAGAACTCTACATGTTCAAGTATTCCTCCTTAAGAAAACACCAAACCAAACCCAAATATTCTGTTAATCTATGCATTATCACAGCACTCCCCTCTACCTTCCCTCTCCAGATGGTTTCACATATGCATAAGTAAAACTATCTGCTCTCAGGTAAGTCTCCTTAACTTTAAAAACCTTCCAAGCTTTGCCATAATAATCATAATTGTTAAATCAATTTACCAACTGTTGCTCATCTCAGCACTCTCATGTGGTGGGTGTTGATAGCTCCACCAGTGACCTGTGTTTGCAGAGCAGCAGCCTCCCCTCCACCAACACATTTACATGACTGGTGAGAGAACCCCACTGACAAACCACTGTGTAGTTGCAATAGTTTCAATCATTTTGTGATGTTGAATCCCAAAATGCTTCTCCTAAACACAACTCAGTTTGAAAAGATATGGCTGAGAAATGGTTCACAGGTTGTATTGTTCAGATTATTCTTTTTACCAGCTGTGGGATATTTTTGGAATTAATTGTGTGAACAAATCATGTGGACACTTGTTTTCTAGTGACTTAACGAGCTGTAGGTTTTTAATGCTTGACTTGACACGTTTTAGCATAACACTATTTTATGATGAACTGTCCTGCCAGTTGTTTGAATGCAAACAGCAAAATGTGTGTATCACTACTCAGTTTGTCAAATCTATCAGTCTACCAGGTCAACTCCCTTTCAATCAAGTGAACAAGGCAATTTCTTGTTCTGATCCTAGAAATCACAAATACTGTCCTTAATTTTTGATGTCAGGCTGCCTCAGTAGCTTGTGAATTCAGCAAAGTGATTAATGACTCATTAAAAATTAATGCATTTCCCAAAAGAATTTGCAGGGATTCAGCTGTGAGGTTCCTGCTGTACTCCATGGGAGCTACACGACTTAATCCCCATGACCTGCACTTCAGGAGTAACCTTTGGAAAATAAGCAACTTAAACAGCTGGAGACATGCACTGCTACAAGGTACTGCCTGGCATTACAGCACTCCTGACAGAAAGGGTGTTTGAAAAGAAAACATTATTTACTTAATCTGGGAACTCAGCAAAAGGCTGTGCTGGTGACTGGCTTTGTGGGGGTCCATGTTCCAAATGCTGAAAACCTCTTGGCATTATCGATGATGAGGCTGCAGGAGGACATGCTGAGCTGGGGCTCCCCACAGCATTCCTGCATGAGAGAAAATGAGCACATTTTGAAAGTATGCCATGAAACCTTCCAGCAGGCATAGAAATCAAAGCCTGTGGTTACTGAGGACACACTTGGGAGTGTAGGAATAAGGTGTCTTGGACTTCCACATTTCCAGGCAGTAATTAATTACCGATGGGGTTGAGGAAGCAGGAAGGGACACACGGTGGGTGCTGCACAGGTCAGTCCTTCCTGCAGAAAGGCAGCACAAGGCAGCTCTTTCTGAGGTGCACCATCAAATGGACCCTTCACCCATCCCAGCAAAATGCAGAATTTTCTTTTGTTCATTCATTTTCTAGTGTGTTTTATCATTGCAGTTCCACATAGAGCTTGTTCCTGCCCCCTACTCTATTTTTGTTGCAAGGGGTGATCTGCAACACATTTTCCTGTGCCTTAACATGCAAATCCTTGCCTTTTAACCCAAAGAAACAAGTAGTTGTTTACGGGCTTGGATAGAAAGATCTTCTGGAGCTATTTTGAGATATCTTTCTAAATTTCTACTATAGTTATGACAGAAGTACCTTTCTTGCTTTGAACCCTGCTTGGTGTTTACTCAGGTTTACTCTTTACCTTTGTGGCTGTGTGATGGACCAGGTTCTTTTACTGCCAGAAAGAAGAAAACTACGTGATGCTGAAATTATTTATTTCATAAATAACTGAAGCAAGATCATTAACCTCATTGCAGCACTGTGACCATGCCCTCTTCTCCACACTCTGCTCTTTTAATCACACCATCGATCATTCATCATCTTTCATATTCAAAAACTTTGTCCTTGCCACAAGGGCTATTCACAGTTTCTGCATTCTGTGCTTTAAAGCATGGGCAGTTGCAAGGAAAAGGGGAAGCAAGAGTAGAATGAACAACTGGCAGATTTTTATCACTACTTATACACAAATGTGTTTCTGAGCTAATTCTTCAGATGCTCACCCAAGCCGTGATTCAGGATGTGTGATTTTGATGTCCATCACTATTCACAGAGGTACAAACCAGCACTCCCAGACTGATGTGGTGTCTGTAGCCGTTGTAACAGTGAGCTGGAGATGTGCTGTCACAACTGACTGTGAGTGTAGGTGCTCTCTCAGGAGAGGGAGGGTGCTGTGTCACACAAACCCACCCCCTCAGCAGTGGGAGGCTCCTCACTGGCTGGGATGGACATGGCTCAGGCCTGGAGCCAGGGGGGATTTGTGTGCACGCTCCTATTTCAGCGATGTCCACCAGAAACATTCATTAGGCTGAGCAGTGAAAGTGGCTGCTGACCTCTCCCTGCCCAAAACAGTCTCATACAAATTGTAAATTAAATCAAGCATTAATCAAAACTGTAAAATAGCCTGCTTGATCCTTTGGAAACAACATACCCACAACCCTCTTCCAAACCCTTGTCAAACAAATGGTTTTTGCAGCGTGTCTGGAAGGTCATCAAGTCCTGGGCTATTTCAGGAGCAACTTCCAGATGGTCTCCACCACGCTGAATAATGTATGTGTGTGTGGGAGTGGGGAGAGAGGGGCTCCAAGGAACTGTGGCACCGAGAGGAGTAAATCCATGCATTTTACATTCCACTATGCCAAGGTAGGTGTTGCAAAAGCTCTCGTGTCCTTTGTTTCCAGTGGCAAAAATAACTTGTTTCAAGAGTCTTCACTGACAATATCAATTTCATATTTCACTCAGCAGCACTCTACAAAACCTGGAGCTTTTGTTTGGACCACAATTGTGTTGCTTACAGGAGCCACCAGTGTTTTCATGGGCTGTGACATTCCACAAGCAGTAACCTTTGATCTTGTAATTCTTGCAGTGCTATGAAGTGAAAACCTAACAGCTATGTATGCATTATTACACATAAGATAATTATATTGTATAAGGAAAACATATATGGTTAGAACTGTTTTGCATGAATATCATGGGGCTGTTTGCATGAATTTGCATGGGGGAGTTGGTTGATGAGGAGCTTAATATGTGCTGGCAGCCCAGAAATCACCCCTGTGCTGAGCTCACTCCCAGTGGGGAGGGCAGGATGCTGTCCCTCCACCCTGCTCAGGTGAGACCTCCCTGCAGAGCTCCCTCCAGCCCTGGGGTCCAGCAGCAGAAGGATGTGGAGCTGCTGCAGCAACCCCAGGGTAGGCCATGGAGATGCTCCAAGGGCTGTATCCCTCTGCTCTGGAGCCAGGATAGGAGAGCTGGGGGGGGTCACCTGGAGAAGAGAAGGCTCCAGGGAGACCTGAGAGCCCCTGCCAGTGCCTAAAGGGGCTCCAGGAGAGCTGGAGAGAGACTTTGGACAAGAGCCTGGAGGGACAGGACAAGGGGGAATAGTTTCAAACTGCCAGAGGGCAGGTTAGATTGGGGTATTGGGAAGGGATTCTTGTCTGTGAGGGTGGGCAGGCCCTGGCACAGGTTGCCCAGAGAAGCTGTGGGTGCCCCATCCCTGGAAGAGTCCAAGGCCAGGTTGGACGGGGCTTGGAGCAACCTGGGCTGGTGGAAGATATCCCTGCCCAATGGCAAGGAGTTGGAATCATAGAATCATGGAATCAATTGGGTTGGCAAAGACCTCTGAGATCATCAAGTCCAACCCTTGGTCCAGCTCCAGTCTGTTTATTAGATCATGGCACTCAGTGATCCTTAAGGTCCCTTCCAACCCAGGCCATTCCATGATTCTGTGATTTTTTTTTTGCAAATGCACAGAATAGAAGGACAGTAAATTCTTTTTTAGCAAAATGTTCAAAACTCCAACAATCCATATGCCCCAAACTACGTCCCCACCCTGGATGAGTTTGCTCAGAGGCTGCCTGTCTGCCCAAATTCTGTGTAATGGAGAAACACACTGCCCAGATACTGAGCTAAGAACAAAATCAGACAACCTGGGTCAGTTGTGGCCTTAGGTCAGAGAAGAAAAAGGCATTTATTAACCAGTGATCCTTTTCAGTATTAAAGCTTTTAGCCCCAACAATACTTTCTGATCAATGCTATGATGAAAGATGAAGGACATGGAGTAATTTTACTTTGGGTCCTTTCATTTCTTTATGCAGGAAAGTATAGATGGCACTGTATGGATATCAAGTATAGAATAAAAAAAGAGAAACAAACCTAAATACTCTACAATAATACTAAATATCAGTAATGATGCTAATCAGGTCACAGAATGGAAATTTCCTTTACCTATCACTATCTTTTGAGCTCTTTTTTGGTCAAAGCTCTAAATCCATGCCTTGGTGAAATTCTGTTCATGTGTAGAGAGACCAAGGATATGGAAGGAATTGCACGTAGATAAATCAGTGCATCGTTTTTGTCCTAAGGTAATAATATTTCAAAGTACTTTCATTCTGATGGTTTTCAGAATAACTATTTGAAGTGAATTGTTGGCCTTGGACAAATTCCTGGAGGAGATAATGACGTACATGTCACAAAAGAAATCATTGTTATAGGCACAGCTGGTGACAGTGCTCGGTGTCAACAAACAAGTAAGTTGACATAAAGCCTACCATTCAATTACTGGCATAAAGAAATCTCCTCTAAAACAAGATTGAAGACATGGCCTATGGCACCTCAAGTTTGAATAACAGAGCAATGGTAAAAAGCAGACAATATCAGTGATGCAGTAAGGGAAAAACTTAATTTCTAATAGTCATTGTGTGCCTGTTCAGAGGACTAATACAGAGTTTAAATTTCCTTTACGGTCAATGTTAAATAATTGATTTTTTTTTATTTTGTACATAACTAAAAATATGTTTCCAGTTTAACACTGTGGTTATTAACTCAAGGTACTTAAGATTTCCAAACTCTCTGAGTTCTCCTCTTCAGGTCTGTCAGTGTTCATGAGCTCCCAAAGTGCATTGATATTGTTCTTCAACCCCTGCAAGAGAATCCACAAACCCATTCCCAACAGCAAATTGCTCCCTGGCAAGATTGGATGACTAAAGTGGATTGGCTGTTGTCAAAGTGTCACCCAGAAGACAATAGAAAAACGAAATAAAAGTGGTTGTCAAAGAGCTGCTGTGACTGCAGCACAGGGAGATGGCCAGGCTTGCCTTTGGCTGTCTGAGACACACCGTGCTGGGGGGGCTGAAGAAAATCAGGTGTGAAAACTGCAAGTTCATGCCCTTCAAAGAGAAAACTAATGAAAGAAGAAGGAAATGATGAGTTTCCCACTGATGACTCACTACAGGTATTCACAGGGGAATTTCTGTGGGTGAATGAGAACTGCAGATATTAATTACACCGTGGTCGTGATTAAGGGGCATGTGAATTTAAATAGGCAGCACTATGGGCAGAGAAGTCTTTAATGATCATAGTCATACACTCCCTGAAGTTTCAAAAGAAGGAGAATATGTACAAGGAATTCTAAGGGTTTGGAGAAGGGGCAAGTGAAGTAATTAAGCTCTGGCTTTTCTGTGTGACAAAATCTAGTGATTTCTGCAGGATTTTGCACCTTTCTCTGGGGATTATCTCAACTGCCAGATCTACATTTATGTTTTATATATTGACTCATCTCTTCCAAACACTCAGTTCTAAATGTCAGTAAATAAGCAGCATAACAATACCCAATAAGACTATTCCTGAAAGTAACAGGTTAATATTTTCTTGATAGTTCTTCATGATTGTTATGACTATGAGTTCATCAAGACACCCCCAGCCTAGAATAGAATAGAATAATTATAGTTAATATTAAAATAGAATAACATAGTATATAATAATATAATAATATAAAATAGCTGAGCTCCCTGAAGTCTCCACTTGTCCCTGGGGATGATTCTGTGGAGCCAGACTGGTTGCCTGTGATATTAAACAAGTGTGTGCATGTCCAAGAACATGAAGTTGTGTTCTCTTTCTACATAGGCTGGTGGTGCTGCACCCCCTGCTTTAGGGATAGCTGTGATTGGAGAGGTGTTAGAAATTTTTAAGTGGTCTCTTTTTGCAACAGCAATTCTGCAGAAGAGGAGGAAGAGGAACTGATAATATCATTAGAGATGAAAGTTTGAATTTGAAAGACTGATGCTTAGTAACAAGCAAATAACCAGGTCATTAATTCTAGACACGTTTGTTTCTGTCCAGAAACAAATGAAGAAATCATTAGTTCACTAAAAGCAACTCAGAGGAACTTTAGAGAACATCTGTCATTCAGGTGCCTGTCCTGTAGCTCTGCCTGCATGGAATGCTCTTCCTTGGGGTTTAAAGTTGCTGCTGATTTTTTAAAAATTTTAAATGCTTATATATGAGGAATGAGATGATAAATGTAGGAGAGGAATCTGCATTTGATAAGTTTTCTCTTTTTCATATGGAGAAATATCATCATTTCTTTCTATTCTAAGGCTTAATTTCCAGCCACCAAAAGTTTTATACTTCTGAGTCAGGTTTGTGGACAGGCACCTTAATTTCCAATGTCCAAATCATTTGTATTTTTCTCCTTGTTTAAGGATATTTATGTACTTTTCCATGACAGCTTATCTGTGACCTATTAAGAACTAAAGGAAGTGGGACTATTTCATACATAAAATATATTAAACAGTCACTTTTAATAAAAAACCAAAACAAAAACCAAACAACTAAAAAATAGAAAGTTATTAGAAAAAATAATAAGGTGAATGATGGGAATTGAAGCCTACCCAAGGTAACAGATAATAGACAATCTTGCCTTGTTTGAACCCCATTGGAGTTCTGCTATTCAATTTGAAATCAAACTCCATAGACTTTGCAACATGTTTTTCATTTAAAAATTTTTACAAGATACACTGCATTTGTTTTATTTCACATTCCTAACAAAGCTCAACCTGAGATGTGGTTCCTGTGCATTTAAAATTTCATAAGCAGTTGATCAAGAAATCTTTTTTAGATTGAAAACAGGCTCAAAGGTCCATTTTAAGTCCACACCCCCTCCCAGGCCTCCTCCTGGCACAGCACAGGAGAATTGTGATGGATTAACTGAGTGCATAACAGATATTGTTTTAGTGCATTAGCCCTGATTTCCTGTTCCAAGTGATTGATTGAGCCTCACTCAAGACAGTGGCCACAGCAAATATTAAGCAAACTTACCCAGACACAATCAATCACTCTTATCAAAAGATCACCACATTTGGAGCAAAAAAAATGCTAAAGCCTTACCTGCTTTGCACTGTCTCCATCCAGTTTAATGCTGTTCCTTAAAGGCACAGAGAACCAGTGGGGCTCTGGTTTGCTCAGTGTTTCTCCAGGCTGGGCAGCTCTCAGGTACAGAGCTCTTATTTTCTTACACTGCAATGTTTGCTGTTTTCAAGAGATGGATGTTTCCAAAAAGGCATGATGAAGTAATCATAAGGTAAGTTGAATGTTGAGAGGAGAACCTGACAGTAAAGAGCATAAAAGCTGCCCTGGTGCTGTCATGGTTTAACATTAGTAACAATCCTTTCTCTGAGCACGGCATTTCTAAAGAATTCTCTTACATTCTACTTAGTTTATTGAACAGTTTTTAAAGCACAGTCAAAAGGTCTCATATATAGGACATAAATGTGATTTTATCATTTCAAGGGTATAGAAGGTTCTGTTTCTCCTTGTGAGTGAGGTTGCAGCAGGCTGTGGGTAAAGTGGATGCTGCCTGTGGCCTCCTGTTCTGATGGGTCTGTCTGCAAACCCAACCAACAAACAGCACAAGGAGTTTGAAGCTTTTCTTGGATCCCAGAGTTTAGATTCCTAACACACTTGGTAGGATCTTATTTAATATCACATTTTAAAAATTTTTTTAGACATAGATAGGAATGAAAGAACCTGCCAAACTAAAATGGAGAAGGAAGGATGAGGATCCTATACTTCCTAAAAAAAGTGAAGTAGTAAAATTTAACTACTAAAGGTTGTTTTTCTTAAAAGCTAAAAAATACTTTTTTTTTTAAAAAATGGAAAAAATAGAAAATCAGGATTTAGGACATTGGTAGTCAACTGGAGGGGAAACTGTTGAGTTAGAACAGCTCTGTGGCCCAAGATTTACTCCCCATGCAACTTTAGCTCATGAACTTCCTCTGCTGGCTTGGGACTAATAAAATCAGTGTATCAGACATTTCTCTGAAGGACTTCTGCCCATGAATCAGTGCATCATCACCTTTGTGGCCACTGCGTACCATCAGTCTGCAAGAGAGCAATTGAATCAGGTTTTGTCAGCTCGACATCAGAACCCTGTTTTGGGTCACTATTGGTGGCCCAAGACACAGCTCTGAACTTACTTTCAGTTTGTTTGTTTGTTTGTTTAAAAGCTTAGCTATAAAAATCATACCTTGAAACCAACCTCTGCTCTTCTGGTAAAGGGATTCTTCCACTCCTGTTCATACTGTAGCTGAAAATAAAGGTTTCCCCCAACACTGAATCCCTGTGCATTGCTGCAGTTTTCAGTTGCCTTCCATCCCAGTAACTCTCTACAGTGACTGTCTGGAATCTGACATTCCACCAACCTCTAATAATCCTGGTTAGATGGATTTTTATCTTATAAGCAGAGTAAAAAAACTTGTAATGGTTCAGACAAGAACACAAATGCTTGTCCTGTGTCTATCCAAGAGAGCATCTGCAACAGCCTTTAATTGCTTCAGAGCATGCCGTGGGAATGGCTTTGAATGAATTTAGATTGCAAGCTTGGTCAACTAAAATGCTTTTAATTGTTCACTGGCAGCCATTCAATCTCCTTTTTGCACTCTGGTTGTTGCATGTAGCTGCTTTGGTGTGTGCATGTTGGCATTACAGAAATGGATCATAGATACATAAAAACATAGAGAAATATCATCCAAAAATCCTTGTATGTACAGAGGTATGTGACACCATGTACCAGAGTTTACAACAACTACAGTCATAGAAAGTATCTTTGTGATATAGAATCATAGAATCAGATGGGTTGGAAGAGACCTCGGAGATCATCAAGTCCAACCCTTGATCCAACCCCTCTGTGATCACCAGATCATGGCACTCAGTGCCACGTCCAGTCTCACCTTAAACACCTCCAGGGGTGGAGAATCCACCACCTCCCTGGGCAGCCCATTCCAATGCCTGAGCACTCTCTGTAAAGAATTTCTTTCAGATATCCAACTTAAACCTCTCCTGGCACATATACATTACATTATAAGAAGCACCCAGTAAGCAAATAGTTTCCCTTTCCTGTCTTTTCATTTCCTTCCTTCACCTGTAAAGTGACAGGGGAATGAGTGGAGTGGAGTAGCCACAGTGAACAAACCACTGCACTCCCCTCTGACCTGCCAGTTCTTCTGCCACCCCCAGACCTGCTCCCAGGCCTCTCCAGTTACTGAAGGATGGGTGATGTATCCTTCCCTGCTCCCTTTTTGTTACTAGCAGGAGAATCAGGAGGAAACAGGAGCAGGAGGAAGTGCCTGGACACACATGAAACATTTCACTGGTCATCTCTAGACATTTTTGATTTCTATCATGTAAGTCCCAGAGAGTCAAGCTTGAAGAGTTTATAGTAAATGTGTATTTTTTGAAATATGATTCAGTGTTGACTCATGACAACTCTACAGACTTGTAGGCCACTTTACTTTTTTTAACTCCCTTTTTTTTAATGGTAAATCTGTCAAAGGTCTTTTGGTGTCTGAAGGAGGAGTGAAAGCCATGGCTGCTTTTTGTTATGCCCCAGCATTTGAAAAATTCAAGCTAGGAGTGGAAGTTGCCCCTTTGCACTGCTGATGCAGTTACTGCAACATGTAGTAGGTGATTTACGAAATTTGTTATTAACCTCACTGAAATCTTTTAACTTTCTCAGTATTTTTTCTCTCCGTTATAAGTTATCCAAGTGTTTTGGATTTATGTGGCAAAGTTTTTGCCCAGAGCTGAGCCCATCCTGATGCTGTGGTACCTCTGTGGTAACACATTCAAGAAAGGGTAAAACCACTTCATAAACTGTTTGCTGGGGGGATTTCTGTGTCTGTGCTGCAAACTGAGCCTGTGCACCTCATAGTGCCTGCACAGATGAGCAGGAATTGTATCTTCTACCCCATAGCTTCTTAAAACCAGACAGATATTGTGAATTAAAAATGAAATGAAAATGCAATGAAAAAGAACAGACCTTGGAGAAATCATAATAAAATCTGGGAGAGCCCTCAGGCCTGTGACAGCTGCATTTGGGGTGTTTTATTGCACCATGTGTAGAGTCTTGGATCAAGACACTCCATAGCACGTCATTTAGATGTACATGTTTCCTAAATATTCATGGTGTGGTGAGCTGGTGTGCCCAGCTGGCAGCTAAAGAGTGTTTCTTCAAGCATTTTTAATTAAGATATTTTAGGAATATAAAGAAATATGCTCTACTAATTTCCTTTACTTAATAGACTAAAGCAAAGTGAACCATTGGAGACTGTATAGTCTTTCATGGAAATGTCCTCATCAGCAAGAGATTAAATTGGGTCACCTTGATAACCTGGTTTGGTGAACCAAATGGGTTTGATATTTGATAGCACCTCCCCTGGAGTTGTGGGTTAAAAATAGGGAAATAGTACAAGAAATTCTCCAGAAGGGATTTTTGTGTCTCAGTGGATGTTTTTTTCTTTGAACAAAATGATGTTTCATTTTATAATTGAAATACAGTATGTCTTTGAACTTTCAATAGCTGAGGCTATTAAGTAACAGTATCACATTTCATTTATTATATTACATTTTAAGTTCAGTCCATGCATTTTTAATTCTGTTTATGTCTTGAGAGCTTGCCTCTGGTGGAATAAAACCAATCAAGAATCTAGAACAAGAATTAAAATGTGGGTCCTAATTCTCCACTGCCCTGTGGTTCCTTTGTGTTGGCTTGAATAAGTACAAAGGACAAATAAAATAAATGTAAGGACCCTCCAGAGAAAACTGCTATTATTAGGGGTCAGATAATGCTCAAATTCTGCCAGACTCACCCAAGAGCCTTGAAATGTGAGAAATCTGGCTAAAGGCAGGAGGGAGTATGTGAGCTCTGGGCTGGGGAAGGACAAAGAAGGGCCACAGTAAAAGGTTTCTGAGAGAAAGTGTGTTCAAGATATTAGAAAAAGAAAAGAAAAGAAAAATGAGAAAATTGATGGTGAGGGTAAAGAAAGAGTATTCAACACTGAGGTTGAGTCTGGGGCAGAAGCAAAGTTGAGGTAGGGGGAAGGGGTTTTAGCTTTTGTCTTTGTCTCCCATCCTTCAAATTGGCAGTAAATTAAATTAATTCTCCCCAAGTCGAAGCTGTTTTGCCCATGACAGCATTTTGTCACTGAACTGTCTCTGTTCATCTTGGTCCCTGAGCTTTTCCATCTGATTTTGTCCCTCTGTCCTGATGCTTTTGTCCCCCTGAGGAGGGGCAGGGAGAGAGCAGCTGGAGGGACCTCAGGCAGCCAGGTGTCAACATCTGGAAACTGGAGAAGTTTTCTTGTTGTGCCCCATGTGGATACAAGTCTAGAGGAGTGATCTCATTATTCTTTCACTGCTGACCTTGCATTTTAAGGTTTATTTTGGCTTCTTTTAAATCAGACAAAAAAGAGTGTAATCTTGAGGTGCAATAGGAGCTGAGCTTTGTTTCACTGAGCAGTTTTCAGCTAAAACTTTGCAGGCTTTTTTGCATTCAGGTATTTTCTTTGTTATTAATGGGCTCATAATTCTGTCAAAACAAAGACTGAAAAAATGACATGTGATTTAATATTCACCTTTTTAAAGGACAGAGCTTTTCTGAGAACAGGAGGATCCAGGGCTGAATGTTAAACTCACAAATTTAGCAGGGCCTACTGTATTTCTCAACCCTAAGGACTGTTCTACATCCCCAGAATTAGAATAAGGCTGGATCTTTGAGAATCTGTGTCTGTCTGGTTGATCATCTTTTGTGTTTAGGAAGGAGGCATTTTTCCCATTATCAGCTTGGTCTGGCCAATTGAAAGGTTTGGTTTTTTTCTAGAAGGAATTAATTTTTTCCTTTTTTTTTTTTGGTCAGGTAGGCTCAATTTTAAAATTAATGTTTTCCATTTAATGACAGGATAGCACATGTGATCACTGTATGGAAGAGATCGCAAGTGTTAGAGCAAGGCTCTCTCTCATGAACAGTCTCTGAGGGGAATCCAGACTTTAATACTATTTAATATTGGACTGTGCACTGGACTTCAGTGAATATCTATCTCTGAGATACACCGACTACTTTGCTCACCTATTTTTGCTTTCACTTGTCTGTAAGTCTTTTTATCATTGATTGCACAATGAAAGGAAAGGGTGAAATATTCCTTCATAAAGATTTTGTTGCACCCTTTTGATTTCTCCCATCCTCCCAGGCATCCTCCTGCCCTCTGGAGTCTCTCTGTGGGCAGAGGGATGGGGACGTTCCTTTGCTCTCACATGTCCTGCACTGCTCAGGACTTACTTAT
Source organism: Pithys albifrons albifrons (assembly GCF_047495875.1). Taxonomy (NCBI): domain Eukaryota; kingdom Metazoa; phylum Chordata; class Aves; order Passeriformes; family Thamnophilidae; genus Pithys; species Pithys albifrons. Next base: position 3,993,326 of record NC_092473.1, read on the forward strand.
TCCAGTCTCTCCCTTCCTCGGTTCTTGATGTCCTGACATTCAGATGAGTCACCAAATGCATTATTTTTTGCTTGTTAGATTGATTTCATATGTGAAGCTCATTTCAGATGCTTGTTCTGAGTGTACTTGTCTGCCTTCAATTTGCCTGCCACGCTGAGCAGAATTCGATTAGATGTGTTATCAAAGCCTTGTCCCCAGGCTGCAGCTCAGCTGCCCCTGGGGGTGGCTGGGCAGCCTCTGCCCTGCCAGCTGAAGGGCTGGCACACACTGACCCATCAAACCCACCTTCCTCTGGACATGCAGTGCCAGTGCCACCTCAGGGGCTTGATTTCCTGGGGTGCCAATGCCAGCTGAGCCCCCAGAGCTACGTCTGCCCTGTTTTAATGAACAGGCTGGACTGACCTTCAAACCCTTAAGGTATGACCTGTGTGATAATGGGTGAAATCCCCTGCACAAGATGCAAAACATTTGCCTCAACTTTCTCTTCTGAGTTTTGTTTTTCTTAAATCTGGTATTTTTCTTCAACCAGCTTCCTTCAAACTGGTTGTAAAAATCTGATTTCTGTATATAGGGCCACATTGGTATATAACTACATAACCATAACACTGTAATAGCATATAAATATATTAGTGTATAATTAAAATTAGTGTGTAATTAAAATTGGTATATTAAAATATATAATTAAAATTTTTATAATAATATAAGAAATTCAAAAGAGTTTATCCTAACAGTTGTTTTGGGCTTCTTTTCAGAATTCCTCCAAAAACTAGTTGGGATTGTATGCTGAAAAATAGAGTAATGAACATTTTTATAAGCATTTATAATATGTTTAACTAACAGAAAATGAATACAAAGAATTTGATACTATAGGAAGGGGTATGTGTTATGACTGTTAGGGCAGGAACAGATGGATATTACAGTGATTTTCTTTACTGTCAGGTTGGGAATGTCATTCTACTGATATATTTGCATTTCACTCTGCTTCTCTATCAGCTAGCAATGATATACTATTATTTCTAAATAAAAAGAGTCAGCATTTATTCCAGTTTTAATCAGTAAAGTTGTGTATCATTTTAAAACTCTCTCCACAGACAAGGGAACCTTCCAAACACAGCAGTAATCCTAAAAGTGGGTGTGCCCAAAGAGAAAATTCTGTAGTTAGAGTACCATAAATGCTTTCCTTTCATTTGATTTGTTTTCCATATGGTATAGTTATAGCTCAAGATTCCAAGGTTGTGCTCTCTTCTTTACTACTGCCATGACAGGGGGTTTCTAGCAATGTGCAGGCTGTTTACTGTGCTCTGCAGTGGGCTTGGTGCTGCCTTTGAGGAAAGCATCTTACCCCTAAAATCTCCTATGAAAGCCTCACTCCCCAGGATGCCCTGCTGTGACACAGCACAGGTTCCTCTCTGCCACATCCCTCAGAGCAGAGTAGTGCAAAAGAAAAATAAAAGAGGGAAAAAACTGCAAAAAAGATGTGTTTTGCTCTTGCAAATATTTTCTTAAATGTGAATATCCTCCCAAAGAAAAAGCCTGTGTAAAAACACAGCCCAAATTTGGCCAAGTTCGTGCATAGGTTTTATAGCCAAGGCATTTCTTTAATCAGAGCTTGAAACCCGTGAGAGGAAAGGGGCCATAAAATCAATTCTAAGTAATCTTGGAAATGAGATAATAGTCCATTAATCTCATCAATATAAGCATGAAATTTTCTGCTGCACTTCATGCCTATACATTTGTAATAAATTTATCAGTGGAAATGGGACAGAAGCCATAGGATTACTGCAGGGGTTAGTGCCTCATGGTTCTCCTGCAGTCTTTGTTCCATTTATTTTTTTAGTATTTTTTTTCCTCCCAGTGAAAAGATGGAATTCATTTGTGGAACATTGCCAACCAGAACTTGTTACCAGTTCCATATTAAAGGAGAATTAGTGGCAGGCTTATAAGGTGTGACTCATGAATCAGTGTTGAAGGTTGAAGTGGCAAATGTTAGAGAAATACGAGAGAAATATTGGAGACCTGTGTGGTGCCACTCCAGCTGTGGGCTGGGGCTGGGGAACTGCTCCCAGTGTCTGCTGCTCCTGTGATGTGGTTGTGCCCTCCACTCTGATCCCTGTGCATAGAAACCGCTGGATGATACCCAGGAACTGGGGTTTGTTTAAAGAGAAGCAAGTCTTTCCAATCATTAAGCTCCCCTGGCCTCTCTTGCTCTCTGAACAGCCCAGTTTGCCTGGGCTGGCTGCCTAAACAAACCAAGGCATCTATAGGCAGTGTGAATTTTGTGGTCTGTCATGTCTAGGAACTGTCAGACAGAGTGCAGGCCTTCAGAGAAAACATCATTTGACTTTTCTCCCTCCCCTAGAGGGTTCCCACCCCTTCGACAGCTTGTCTGTATGTAACAAAGTGCACCACCTTCCCAGAAATGGCATCTGTGTGGCCTTGGCAGCTGGGCTTTCTCTTCCCCCTGAGGGTGGGGAGCCACTGGAACAGGTGCTCAGAGAGGTTTTGGATCCCTGGAAATATTCAAAGCCACATTGGATGGAGCTCTGAGCAACCTGGTCCAGTGGAAGGTGTCCCTGCCCAAGGCAAGGAGTTGGAATGAGATGAGCTTTAAGGTCCCTTTCAACCCAAACTATTTTTTTATTTTCTACTCTCCACAGATGAACAAGATCTCTCTTTGCTCCTCATCTTCCCATGAGTTGTCCTACCCTGTTGTTCATTTCAGCTATGCTTTCCTGCATTGCAAACATCCTCATGGGATCATGGCATGAAGGTGGAGGCCAAGAGCAGCTCCCATGTTGTAAAGACTCTCTCCATGTAACACAGTCCAGCAGTCTTGGGTCACTGAAACAGACTCATAGCAAAATATCACAATTTCTTCTATCAAAGGCATTGTATTCTTGCTGGAAAATGTTAGAGGTAAGAAAAAAGGAAATTCCATGTGGCTTGTAATGGTGAGTTCTCTGTTGGTACTGATCATTTCTGGCCAATTTTTGACAATGAAATGAAAGACACACTGTCTTCCAACTGAGGAACCCAGCACAGGGATTAAAGTAGTTGTTAGTTCATAATCACTGAGGACAGTCAATAATATAAATAGGCCTTCAGAGTTTTCTCCTGGAATTCCACTATGGTGATTATTTGATTTTTATTCTACACTAAAAGTTTTATGTTACATTATATGTGAATATTTTGCTTATTTTTATATAACATCTATTTGTGACACAAGCCTTATTTTCACAGATGAATTTGAAACTTACTGAAGAATTTTCCTTCTAAGGAAATTTAAAAGTATTATTATGTAGAGTGAGTGCCATACCACATGTACTGCAAACCCAGAGCTGGGTGGAACTGTTAGGGGAGGAATCAGGGATACAAAAACTCCATGGCATAGAAGACTTACTGGATATATCCTTTCTTAAAACCTCTGGAAGTACTGATAGGGCAGATGATAACTGAGGCAAAACACATTTTGGGGTTATTTCAGTATAATGTAGGAGGCACTGGCTACATGTATGTTCTCTTTCATCATATTTTCAACTCATATTCATAATAAGTTAATTTTTAAAGTGAATGCTCATGAAACAGGACCTATTTGCCTTCTTCCATTGCAAATATGTTATGAGCTGGATCTATAAAGCACACGAAATTTTCCAAATTTATGCATGCTGATTTGTTGGGTTTGTTCCTAAGGGTGAAACTCCTGTAATTTCATCAAAATGAGATGTGATCACGATGCCTTTGTTGTCTCTATAAAACACTTCTTTGGATGGTGTGCTATTAAAACTTCCAGGTGCTTTGGCTTAATTGTAAATATTACCTAACTGAGAATGCAATAAATGAGAAACTGTAATTTTAAGTATCTCTCAACAAGAGAAGATAATCCTAAATTTAAATGTAGGCTGTACCCAGTTTCTACAGACTGCAGAGAATTTTGTGTAAAAGCCTTATGGATTGTCACAGAAAAGTTGTATTCATGTACCTTGTGATTTCAAAATTGGAAACAGTATTTATTTTACCTGCTTTACATGACTCTCACCTGAATGACTATTAAAAGCAGCACAAAGCTCTTGATGGAATGGCTATTTATTCCTATAGTTTTTTCCAAATCATAAGTTACTCTACTGTAAGACAGAAGAAATTCCAGGGAGTCACATGGAATTTTATATAATGAAGTGTGCAATATCAGACTTCTAACTGTCAACCACTGCTTGTTGCCACAGGTATTTTTTCTCCAAATACTTGCCACAGCTTCAGTAATTTTTGCCTTCAAGAAAAATACAGCAGTTTCCTGTATATGTGATAATTTAAAACACTTAAATATGAGTTTGTCTGTAGGCACTGGGCAAACTGGGATGGGCAGCACTTGCATCTTGGGCAAATATTCCATGATGGTCCATAATTCCAGGCTTAATCATAGAATCATAGAATGGATTGGGTTGGAAAAGGCCTCCAAGATCATCAAGCCCTTGGTCCAACTCCAGTCCCTTTACCAGATCATGGCACTCAGTGCCATGGCCAAGCTCAGTTGAAAAACCTCCAGGGATGGGGAATCCACCCCCTCTCTGGGCAGCCCATTCCAATGCCTGAGCACTCTCTCTGCAAAGAAGTTTTTTCTGCTCTCCAACTTCAATTTCCCCTGGCAGAGCTTGAGCCCATCGTGCCCCCTTGTCCTATTGCTGAGTGCCTGGGAGAAGAGACCAACCCCCCACCTGGCCAGAACTTCCCTTCAGGCAGTTCCAGACAGTGCTGAGGTCACCTCTGAGCCTCCTCTTCTCCAGGCTGAACACCCCCAGCTCCCTCAGCCTCTCCCCACAGCACTTGTGCTCCAGTCCCTTCTCCAGCCTCGTTGCTCTTCTCTGGCCCCACTCCAGCCCCTCAATCTCTTTCCTGAGCTGAGGGGCCCAGAACTGAACACAACACTCAAGGTGTGGCCTCCCCAAGGCAGAGTCCAGGGGAAGGGTCACTGCCCTGGGCCTGCTGGCCACGCTAGTTTGGATCCAGGCCAGGATCCCATTGGCCTTCTTGGCCACCTGGGCACACTGGTGGCTCCTGTTGAGCTTCCTGTCCCTCAGTCCCCCCAGGTCCCTCTGCCTGGCTGCTCTCCAGCCACTCTGTGCCCAGCCTGGAGCGCTGCAGGGGGTTGGGGTGGCCAAAGGGCAGGACTCAGGCTTTCCTCTGAGCCAGGGAAGGCAGTGGATGAGTTGAGTGTGGCAGAGCCTTCTGAGCTGGCAGTGAAAGCCCAACTGAGGTGACTCTTTTGTCATTGATTATTGGGGAGGATTTCTCCAGCTGGATGCCTTCTGCCTGGTCACCATAAATTAGTTTTGTGTCACTGCCTCTAACAACCACAACACACTGAGAGGCTTTAAATGATGGTTTCTATGACCTGAGACAAGAGCTAGCCTTATTTTTCTGCTCTATTACTTTCAAAGAATAGTCTTTCTATTATTAACAGGCTGTGGTAAAATAATTGTAAATTCCTCTAAAATTTATAGCAGTTTTGTTCATTGCATCTCATGAATGCAAACCTTAGCAGAATTGTGAACTGTTAATGAGCAGATGTAAGTATATATATTTGAATATTGTGATAATGTGGTCAGTGTTTTATTATTTTAGACTGGTTTACAGCTTGCAGGTTTTTCAGAACTGCTCAGGCTTTCTTTTCCTCCAGCTGTATAAATAAGATAGGAATTCTCTGACAGTATGATGAAGTTATAAAAATACAAACTGGCTGTGAGGGCACAATCCACAGAATTTGGGTCTACCTTAGCAGGTTCAACAGGCAGAATATCTTCTCTGATTGGAGTCAGATTTCATGAAAAAAAAAAAGAAAGGTGAATAGCAATACCTTAGGGATGAACATTTCTGTTATATTTGGGCATTTTCCATCTGGTGTTTAAGTAACAGTCAACATTTGAAACTTTTTAACAGTAGTTTTTAATACTTCAGTGCTTGGTAAGTTTGTACTTGCCAGTTTCTGTATGAGGAGTCCATTGCTTTCTAAATAAAAGCCTTCAAAAAAGTAAATAATAAAAAATCAGTTTTCCATATAATTGCACTTTTGATTAAAGACAGCAAATTCCTCTCTTGCATTACTAAGTCTCTGAAGGGGTTTTACTGTTCATTAATTTAGAATCACAGAATCATAGAATCGATTGGGTTGGAAAAGACCTCCAAGATCATCGAGTCCACCCCTTGGTCCGACTCTAGTCCATTTATTGAAGGTGTTTTTCAATGTACTGCTATAGAAAGGCTGTGAAATAACCCCAAACTTGTTCCAGTTGGTTCCAACCATCCAGGACAGAGCTGAGCCTGTTGGCTGAGCTGGTGGTGCCTTGACCTTCTCTTGGTGAGGCCCTGGTAGGGATTACAGGACAAATTCTATGTGTGCCTCCATGAAAAAGGTGTGTAAGACACATTGTGTGCTCCTTCAGCTCCAGGATGGCTGCACAGGCTCAATAACCCACCTCAGGTGCTACTTCTGAGCCTTGTTTGGAAAAGTTTATGGAAACAGTTCAGGAGGTTTAAATACTTTCACACTATAGAAATGAACAATATCTACTAAAGATTCCAAAAAAATGTAATTCATTCTTCACATCAAAGTTTTGCATTTATTTACTGGAGTAAAGTCCAGTCTTTTGGACTTTACTACTTCACTGGAGTAAAGTCCAGCCTTCTGCGACCTTTTGTTGAAAACCTTGGAATAGTTTGATGGAAAAGGGAACACAAAGCAGCTTGTGAGTGGATTACCAGAGTACCACGTCTGACACATGGCCTTTCACAGCTTGTTTCACAAACTTTGCATCATCTCCTTACTTTCTGACACCTTGAAGGAAGTGAAGAAAGCTCAATGAAAATACAGCAACCATGAGACCCCTTCCAAACTTGCAGTCCCCTCTGCTGCTCAGAAGGGCTGAAATGGTGGAGCTTTCACTCTTGGCACTCAAGTCATAGGAGGGTGTTTGGTGAAAAGAAAGAGGTGTAGTGGAGTAGAATACAAAGACACAAAGCTGCTATAATGAAATAATAGTAATAGTATGAAACAGAGAAATGAGGGAACTTTGATAAAAGAGAGAGGGTGAGTGCAGGAATTTTATATTTAAGGTGTTAAAAGCTGAAAAGTCAAGAAAAGGGTAAGAGGGAGGGATTTTGTCAGTGTGATAAAAGAATTACATTTCACTGGAGAACCTGCATAGATTTTTCAATCTAATGGATAAAGATAAGGGCTAATTTTTATGGAATTCATTTTACTTTGATGATGTGCAGGCAAATGTCTCTTCCAAATGCAGGTTTAGTATCCTGATTGAAGACAGAACTAAGACATAATATTCAAACCCCAGCGAGCTTTGCATAGGGAGCAATGATGAGTTCAACTGTGGCTGGTTCCAGGCAGCAGGAAGGGGACAGAGGGACTGAACACTGTGCTTTGGGTCAGGGATAGCTGTGACAGAGAGAAGGGACAGGGAAGTGCAAAGGTGTGTTGTTTGTTCATTGAGAGTGACAGCAAATGTGCAACTGTGGTGATAAACATGGCAGATGTTGCACATAATGCAGCAGTTTTCAATAAGGAATGGCTTTGCTGTCTTCATTTTACTGCCTGGCACAATTTACATCCCAAACAACCCCAGAGTGATCAGTACACAAAGTGGTTCCTAAGAGGCTTCGCTGCTGGGTTGGGTTTACATGGCCAAGTTCTGGCAGCTCAGGGGCTGCAGGGGTGGCATCTGCCCAGAAAAGCTCTTGGGGTCAAATTTCCTCTTTGCCATTCATTTCACTTCACCATTTATGCCAAATTAGAGTTTAAAACAAAGCTTGTATAAATCATGGATCCCCTGCCTTGGATTTTGTGTGCTATTGGGGCACAGGGCAAGAACCAGGTGAGACATGGAGCACTAGGAAGGACATCAAGCCTTGCACGACTGATCTTCACACTGTGACATAAAAGCTGAGAATACAGACCTGAAATGTTTTGGCATTGATTTCTTGCATGCTTAGGAAGTAGTTAATAAATACAGGAAGTCTTTCAGTTTTTCTGCATGTTAACAAACGTAGCTATTATAAGGCAGTATCAACCTGCCTGTTCATGAGCAATTCAGGGGGAAAATCTCACCAAAAATGTGTACTTTCTACAGCCCAAATCAATTTCCGTGCCTTTTTAACTGTTTCCCACCTAATTAAATCGATGGCTCTATTGCTGAGTTTGAAATCAAGGTGACACAAACTCCTGAAATGGTTCTTGCAAGAGGGCTTTGGTTTTGTTGCCACACAGTTCAGAGTGTTTTATTAACAGAATTAAATGTTTACACCATTGAGTTCCCAGATTTACCAAATCCCAGGAAATTAAACTTTCCCATTACTATTGTAGAAGTAGGAACCCCATATTGTACAAAGAAGGGAGGAGAAATTGTTGCACACATCTGTTTCTCAGCAGTTGCAAGGGAAATATTATCCACCCATCAAGTCTGGCTTTTATTTTAAAGGATGTTAGCTGTGTTTGGTGTAAGAATGCAATATAAATCCTAGTTTTATATGACTCTGGACTCTTTTACCTGGGAATCTTTATATAAGGTTCATAGTCCACCCCTTTTCAGGCCTTGGAAATATCAAAGTAATGAATTGCTCCTCTCTCAAGAAAGCCTTTTTGTTAAAGGTAAGTTCAGGACTTTTTTTTTTTTTGCCAGACATACTGATACAAAGCATCATCTTACTCTGCAATTAGTCCCCCAGCAATCAAATAAAGGGCATGGATTAATGGAAGAACCACTAGAAATATTTTAAAGGGATTAACGTTAATGGAGAAACAGATTATCTTTCTATCAAATGAGGTTAATACCAGAAATTAGTAGTGGCCCCTCACAGTTAGTCACTCACTCACCTCACAGAGGCTGCTGGAGATTAATCAGGTGAGTTGTTCTGAAAAACCTGGAGAATTTTCAAGTGGTTTATGGTCCCAGCTCTGCCTCTGAAAAGGATCCAGCCCCTTGGAAGCTCTGACTGCCATGTCAGACTGGAAGACTCCTTTGCTCAAGGACTGAACTGGAACCTGAAGGGCTTTCTGCAGCAGCAGGTGCCCAGTTGAACTCTCACTGAAATTCCTGTTACATGAGGAATTTGTACACTCTGTCTTGTTCACAGTGTAAAATTGACATCAAGGTCATTAACACTTCAACTCATAATCAAGTCCATGTAGTCAGTAGAAAAGAGAGGGTTTTTTTAATTGACTCTATTATATAAAAAGTATAATTGCTTAATCCCTCACAATATTTAAAGCAATTAACATGTGGCCTTCATTTGCATAAAGGCAATGTGCAATGTGTAAAATCTTGTGAAGCATCACTTTGATCCAGGTATTGAGGTGATATTTTCTGTAGTCACTGACTGGCTGTGAATACACCTTAGAAAATCTTGGGCACGTCTCAAAGTACTGAGGGCTGTGATGTTGCAGCAGTGGGACTGTTGTCACTTCTGGTTGGTTATTCCAACATGATTCTTCCCAAAAAAGTACAGCCAAAACAGCCAGAGCTGTATGATGTTGCCTGATGTTGTATCTTTGTGTGTTGACTCTTTTTGCAGACACAAGTGTCTCTTTGTTGGTCTGGATTTTTATAAAATAAAACTTTTAGGCACAGGGATGATTCTCAGATCTCTTCCACACTTGTCTGCATCTGGACAGCATGGAGGTTACCAGGAGGCTAAATTTTCACTAGGTATAAAACCAGCAGTTCAAGAGTAATTTTCAGTTGTATTGGAATTTTTAAACCTCTGAATGGGGACAAGTGGAGGGCACTGGATGTGGCTCTCCAGTGACGTTCTGTGCAGATGCAAACTTGTTCAGAAGAACAAATCCCATGTGAGTTTTGACTGAGGTCCCAGTGTGATGGTGTGATGTAATCAATCTGTAAGCAAACAATAAGTGCCTACTTTTGATCACTTTCTCTGGAAAATTCTGCTGACAGATTATGAGAGGGCAAAGTATTTAAATTGACATAAAACCTTATCAAATCTGATTAATTTAAAACTCTGGTTCTTTAGATGCAGTTCTAGAAATCAACCCAGTGACTATCCATGTAGATTTAATTTTTAGTACAGACTCTAGTCAAGCTTTAGTGGCTTTCAGCATCTCTTCAGTTCACACAGCATTGCAGAGTTGTTGGCATTCACATCATGGGCTAAAAGTCATTAGACACAAATTGCTGCAGATCAAGTGGCTCAATGTTGTGCTTTTCAAGTGTTTCAAGGCCAGGTTGGATGGGACTTGGAGCACCCTGGGCTAGTGGAAGGTTCCCTGCCCATGGCAGGGGGGCTGGAACAAGATGATCTTTAAGGCCCCTCCTAATCCAAACCATTTGGTGGTTCTATGATTCCATGTTCTGCCTGGAGTCACTGTCAGGAGAAAGGTCAATCTTCATGTCATCTCCTCCTGCATCCCACAAAATGTTGAAGGTTCCACATGTTATTACATTCCATTAAAAATCCCAATAATAACACCCAGTATACAAAACTCATAAAAACCTTAAAGCAAGTAGTGGCAGATCCCCCTGCCCTTCTGTGCTTTATTTCAGGTCCATCAGCTCTGATGTGCTCCCCTCCAACAGCAGAACATGGAAGTTACTCCCTCAAGGAAAAGCTTTTTTTATCACAGTTGCGTAGCCAAAGGTCCCTGGTGAGGAGGTTTTCCTAATAATTTTCCAATAAAGAATAGAAAAGCCACAAAGGTGGTATTTCCAGAGGAGTATATTATTAGAAAGAATTGATATTTGAGGAGCTTTATTTTATTAAAAATGTGCAAGAACTCCTGTGTGTCATTTCATGCAAAGCTTAGTGAAAGGTTAGAAAATTAGCTCCTGGGTGCTGCTTATACAGGGGATGGATGAAGGAGACTTTACATTTCACAACTTCTTGTTTCTGACAAGTTCCAGTGAATTATTTATGTGGCCACTTATCCTATAAAGATGGAACTGAGGGTACAAACCGAGTTCACAAATGCTCCCAGAAAGCCTTCAGGTGATAAGATGAAAATGGATCTTGGTCGCTGCTGATCTCAAAGTGGGACTTGAATTTTTGGCCTACAGATGAAGGGTTCTGTGGCTTCCATTTTTCATCTCTAACTTGTGAATTTTTGCAGTTTATGAACAATTCATGAAGTTCTATTTATCTTCAGCAATTGCCTTATGAATCAAGGATTTAACTGGAATAAGATAATCCAGGAAATAGTAAATTTCAATTCATTTTATGAATCTAATATATATTCCACATATGAGAGCAGAGATGTGAATACATTAGTGATAAAAATACTAGAAAGAAATTACCTATTTCTGTAACTGGAGTTTAATTCCCAAAGACGTGCAGGCAGAGATTGTGGCAGATCTGATTTTTGCAGCTCTCGGATTTTCTGAGAGTTTCTCCCCTTAAAAGTGAGTGAATGCCCCTCTGCAGGTTTTTTCCTCTCTCTTATTTATAATGGCCACTTTCCAGCTTGATTCTCTGTCTAAAGCAATCTGGATTCACAGATAAAAGTTTTGGAAAATATGTAATTACTTTCAGGGAATTTATTTCTATTTGCTAAACAATAACTTCATAGAATGATAGAATGGATTGGGTTGGAAAAGACCTCCGAGATCATCAAGTCCAACCCTTGGTCCAACTCCAGTCCCTTTACCAGATCATGGCACTCAGTGCCACGGCCAAGCTCAGTTGAAAAACCTCCAGGGCTGGGGAATCCACCCCCTCTCTGGGCAGCCCATTCCAATGCCTGAGCACTCTCTCTGCAAAGAATTTTTTCTGCTCTCCAATTTCCCCTGGCAGAGTTTGAGCCCATCGTGCCCCCTTGTCCTATTGCTGAGTGCCTGGGAGAAGAGACCAACCCCCACCTGGCCAGAACTTCCCTTCAGGCAGTTCCAGACAGTGCTGAGGTCACCTCTGAGCCTCTCTGTATTTGTTGTTGATAGAACTGCTTTAAATCCTTTCTCTGCTGCAAACATAGAATCACAGATGGGTCTCAATTAGGTTATCCACACTCCAGGATTTGCTGTCTTCAATTCTGGAGTAATTTCAGAATTATGCCCTTAGGCTGAGGGGCAGCTTTAGGCTGGACTCTAAAATCCAGTAGTGAATGAACTACAAAGGGTAGATAGAAACTTGTTTTAGGGGATTGAGAATCAAATAATTTTCACAAAAGATTTTTCAAATTCTCCCTTTGAGCACAATATTTCAATTAATACTGCAAATAAGATTTTAAAATTTTGCTTATATGTAAATGCAGGTGTCAGTCAATGAGTTCCTCAGATTCAGAGGAAAAAGTCAGAGGTTGTGGTGCAAATGTTGGCACATTCTGAGGTGGCGCAGGTGCCAGTTTGGGCAGACAGCTCTAAAAAGAGTAAACTGCAGAGTCTGCAGCTGTGAAAAAAGTACTTCCAAACCTGGACAACTGATTCTATGTGAAAAAGTTTATTAGTTATGATTGTTCAAAAGAAGTTGCTCTCAGAGAAGCCATAAAAACTGTCAGTTCTTCTGCTGTGAGTCCTGCTATGGCAATGTAAGAGTCAAAGAGAACATAACACAGCACCAAATAGATGTTGAATGTCTCCTAAAATTGCTTATCTGGCCTCTCCACTTCACACCCATTCCCCAGGAATTATTACTGAGCAGGTGACTGTGCCCTCTGCTCTGTCATATTTATGGCAAGGACTACAAAGCCTTTCTGCAGCATCTGCACTATTTCCTTTCCTTAAAAAGAAGCCCCAGCTCCTTGGCCCAGCACAGAATTCCTCAGGAACCTGGCTCTGTGTTCACAGCTAAAGTGGCTCTTTTATAACAAAACTCAGGATCATTGTTCCCACTGTACAGGAAGCAAACCCTTGGAGGGCTGAAGAGAAAGGGGAAGTGGCTTGTGCAGTGGCATCCTCAGGAGTCACATGGAGATGGCATTGGATGAAAATCTTCCAGAGTCCTGCTCTGGTTCCTTCATAGCAGGGCTTATCTCCTCCCTTGCCAATGTCCCAAACATCAGGGAGAAAAGGCTGACAACTTTGCTTTTAACAATTTCTGTCAACACTTCCATATAAATGGAAGTGAAATCAGAAAGGGAAGCAAATAACCTGACAGTGTTTAATCTGTGAACCGGTCCCTCCACACAGGATAGCACAGTGTGCACACCTGTAGGTTCCCTCCAAGAAAGGTCAGTTAAACCAGCCTGACCTTTTTACCACATATAAAGCAGTAAGTCATCAGCCCTATCTGACTGCTCTTCAATCCCAAGGCAATCCCAAAATAACCTGGAGATAAAGCAGAGAGATAAAAATCAGGAGATGCTGATGAGTTGGGTGTGCAGTTCCTTCTTCAGGATGTTTCTTCAAGAGAAATTGTACATATGCTGTAAGTCAAAGCCAGGGGAGAGAAAAATAACAACTCCCTGGAGAAAAGAAAGAGATTAACATTTTATCACAGGCAAATAAGTTGGAAACTCTCATATTCATAGATATGTAGATACAAGCACATGATGATACTGCTATTAGAGCATTAAAAATAGAAGTATTATCTTTCTACTCAAAGATTCTACTAAATAGCTATGAATTTCTAATTAAGTAGATGTTAAATCTATGTGACAATATAGTTCATTCTATTATTTAAGACTGGAATATGAAATATTGTAATAATAACTTAAAAGCATGGGTCAAATATCCCAGAATTGTTCTCCTAAGTAGAACTATATGAGCAAAAAATGTAGCAACAGCTTAACTCCTTCTTCTGAAGTGGGGAGAAAAGCATTCAACTACTCAGACATCAGTATCTGAGACACAGCAAATAATCCTTGCTCTGCAGCACACAAGAGAATGACAAATCCAGTCTAACCAAATTCCTTGATCTGACCACACACAGACACAAAATTCCACTGTCTTTATTGAAATCCAGTCGACAAACCATCCAGAAAACAAGTGCTCAAGACACTGTAAAGAAGCTATTGAGCAATGGGAGGTTAACCCACAACTCCCAACTCTCTCTCCAGATCATTCAGGGCTCCAGTTCCTTCCTGCCAATGTCCCAAGGGTTAACTGGCCATGGACTGTTACCCAAGGAGATACCAATTATACCAATGCACCATTCATCAAGTGTTCATGGCCCTGAAATTTGTAAAAATCCCCAACCACACAACTGGATTTCCTTTCCTTTAAGCTCACACACTTCATTGCAAATGGCTTCTGTGTTGTGGCATCTGTGGATTTGTTAGAGATGTTCTTTGCTGCAAATGCATTATGAATTTTTAAAGCATTAAATATGTATGTACTATTTATATCTTCCCTACAAAAACATGGAATCTTTATTTTTGAAGACTTTAAATAAATTTTTCACCACTTTCCTCTTGATTTTTTTCTTTTGATTCAGCATCTGCAGCATTGACTTAGTCTACTGTTCAGAACAATTATTTTCTCCAAGAAATCATCTTTTACCTCCAGCTCATCTCCCACATAACACAGATCTGATTTTTTGAGATCTCTTGATTAGAACAATCACACACCAGTTCCCAAATTGGGCAATAAACTCTGAAAACACTTTATTATAAAGGGAAAAATGTTTCCAATTTTAATAAAGCCATAAATAGGCTTTTATTCAGAAAAAGAAATTTTAAAAAAGATTTTAAGAATTGATCTCATTTGGGAATTGTGTATAAAACAGGTTTCAACAGAGTCTTTCATTACCTGCCCTTTATTTTGTTCTCTTGCTGTTGATCATTTACATTACATTGGAAAATATCTCCTTTCAAAGGAACTTTTTTTAGTGCATGACTGTGTATTTTCTCTGTAAATATTTGCTGTAAAAATGACTGAGAAATGTCAGGTTTCAGACAACTGTGACTTTGGGGTAAATTGCCAACATTTTTTTTTTATCCTGTGCTTTAAACATCCTGTATATTACAAAGATGAATAAATAGCAACATACTTTTCAGAAGGCAGATCTAAGAGATACACAGATATACATTTGGAAACATCATTCTTAGGAAGGGAAATATTATGATGCTTGGAGCCCTGGGACAGGGCCCAATATTTGGGTGCTGTTCTCTGCTCTGCCACTGGGAGCCCTGGGACAGGGCCCAATATTTGGGTGCTGTTCTCTGCTCTGCTCTGCCACTGGGAGCCCTGGGACAGGACCCAATATTTGGGTGCTGTTCTCTGCTCTGCCACTGGGAGCCCTGGGACCTGACCCAATATTTGGGTGCTGTTCTCTGCTCTGCCACTGGGAGCCCTGGGACAGGGCCCAATATTTGGGTGCTGTTCTCTGCTCTGCTCTGCCACTGGGAGCCCTGGGACAGGACCCAATATTTGGGTGCTGTTCTCTGCTCTGCTCTGCCACTGGGAGCCCTGGGACAGGGCCCAATATTTGGGTGCTGTTCTCTGCTCTGCTCTGCCACTGGGAGCCCTGGGACAGGGCCCAATATTTGGGTGCTGTTCTCTGCTCTGCCACTGGGAGCCCTGGGACAGGACCCAATATTTGGGTGCTGTTCTCTGCTCTGCCACTGGGAGCCCTGGGACAGGGCCCAATATTTGGGTGCTGTTCTCTGCTCTGCTCTGCCACTGGGAGCCCTGGGACAGGGCCCAATATTTGGGTGCTGTTCTCTGCTCTGCTCTGCCACTGGGAGCCCTGGGACAGGGCCCAGTATTTGGGTGCTGTTCTCTGCTCTGCCACTGGCCTATGTGAGACTCTGATGCTCTCTCTGTTGGCTTCTCTTTGTCCAGAATTTATCTGTCCTTTCCTCTCAGCAACAGTTATTTCTTCCACCAAAACTTCCATCTCAGCTGGCAGTCTATATATTCTAATGATGGCAAAGCTCTGAGTCTGGAGGAGTTGTTTTATGAAATATCTGACTTGGAGTTCAAGGTCTTTTCACATGAAGGAAACAAAGGGAAAACAAGTATGAAACACAAGGAAAGAAAACCTTTTTGGCAGGATTTATCCAAAAGGAGAGTATGTAAGTGTTGAGACTCTAAAAGATAAGCTCTGATCTAGTCCATTAACATACACCTGTTTCTGTAATCAAGGACACAAGAAAATAAACACCTGGACCAGACTTAGTTTTAATCCTCTTAGTAGTCCTCAGTACTCCAGTGAGTATTCAGGAATGCTCAAATGCTTAAAAAAAACTTTTAATCAAGTCAAGTTTGTGAGATTTCTATGTTCTTTCATGAAAGATTTTGGTTTAGATCACATATTTGTATGAGCTTCACTTGTTTATTATTTTAACATCTTAAAATAGTTCTAATTCTTTATTCTTGAGTCTGTACAGACAGGGCAGTGGACAGTGGAAGATTACAGGTCAGATTTTGAAAGAAATTGAGATGCCCAGAAATGTTTGCATTGGTGCCACGCTGAAAATCACCTGTTTGAGAAAAAGAAAGAAATTCCAGGCTGTTTCACCTGGGAAGGCACTAGATGGCCCTTCCTTTCTAGGTTTCATAAACCTAGGGCTGCATGGTCCTGTGCAAGGTCTCTGAGAATGTGGGCAAGAGAATGTGACACTACTCTGTGTCAATCAGTGGTCACCTCTGTGTCAAGTGGGATTTACCCCAAAGAACCTAATGGCAAAAATATCACCAGGAAGAAAGTTTGCTTCATACCACATCAGCACATGTCATCAAAGGGTGGACATTTTTTACATGGAAGGGGTTTTTTAGCATTTTTTATCATTTTGGTCTTTAAAAGGTGCTGACAAAGAAGTAGGAATTGGGCCATATGGCAAACCTGTCAATGCAGTCAGTCATAGTCAATCAGAATGTTGAAAATGATTTTCCTATAAGAGGGCCTAAGGAAGAGCTGGAGAATTATTTTCAGTTTTCTGTTTCATTTCTACTCACTGACCTTGTACTAGTATCACTTGGTCATAGTCAGATTAGTAAATATGGATTTAAGTATCTTGTGCTGCAAAGAGGGCCCAGTTACCCAGTGTAAGATAATTTTGTGGCAGTTTAAAGAACTTCAGTGTCTTGACTCCCAGTTTACATTTGTTGGACCCATAAACCTCCCGTTGTCTTACTTGTGTTGCTTTTGGAGTGAATTGGAAGGCTGAAAATAGAAGTGAAGGAAACCCCCAGGGTGGATTTACAGATCCATCCAAGGATCTTTATATGAACTTCATATGGAGTGGGACAGACATTTTGAGAGAGTCTGTTGCCATAACATGATACTTTAAGTTTGGATCTTGAAAATGAATGTTTCACTGTCTTTGTCCCTCTCAGTATTCTGACAGATTTTAACAAGGTAGAGATAAAGCTTTCCAGCTGTTAGTTTAACACTGCTTCTTGTTTGGTGAGGAACGGGAAATTCTGAAGTTCCTGTTTGAAACGATCCAGCTTCATAAACTGGTATGACTTGGGAATGGAACATTCCTGAGCAGTGTTTAGGGGATCCAGGATCACACCTTGGGCCTTAAAATAGCAACAGAAATAGGCCAAGCCCCAAATCTGTCAGGGGAGGCAGGGGGATGTAGATATGTGCTTTTGAGGTACTTTTGCATGTGATAGATGTGGGAACTGCAGTTGAACGTAAGAATATTTGGCTTTATTTTCTGCACAGATGAAAGAATTTATCAAGAGATTATTAATTTAAAGGGGTTTTTTAGGGAATCCCATGCTTATGATTTAAACTTGCCTTCTCATTATCACCCTATTGTTACTGGTTTGCATTTCCATCCCCAAGCTTAAAAGAGCTCCCTACTCCTAAACCACAGTGGGTAGCACGTCTGGCTGATGCTCACACTACCCATCTGTGATTGATACCAGTTTACATGCTGAAGTAAGTCTCAGTGGCATTAATTTATTGAAACTGAAGGCTGAGCAGCACGAAAATGTTTGATCATTTTAGACTTGATGCCTAATATATTGAGAAGGACAAGGCGGTGCTCTGACAGGTCTTGATGTTTATTATTTTCCCCCAAACTTTCTCGTTAATAGCTGCCGTCAGCCTAATTTAACAGCAATTCATGCCTTTAGGGACGCTGCGATGCTCTTCGCCTTAGCCGAGCGTTAGAATTCTTGTAAGATTTGCTTTCCTTTGGACAAGAGGAGGGGAGGAAGCACAGAGATGGCTGAGAGGATTGCCAAGGGCATCGTTTTAATCAGCGATTTCCCCAGTGCCGCTTAGTGTATATGTGTGTGTATATGTGTGTGTTTGCCTCCCGCACCAAACCCCTGCGCGCTCCGGCCGGGGGATAACGCAGCTCTTCGGGCCGAGGACGGAAAGTTGCCACCGCGCCGCCGGTGACCCGGGGAGGTTCCACTTGGGCGGAGCGCGCGGCCGCGGGCATCCCCCGCATCCCGCATCCCGCGCATCCCGCATCCCTCGTATCCCGCGGTGCCACCGCGGCGGGGCCGCGCTCGGGGCCCCGAGGGTTCCCGGGCGCCGCCGCGCGGCCGCCAATCCCAATCCCGGGCGCGGCCGCGCCCCCGCCCGCCGGGGAGCCCCCGCTCCCCCCGGGGGCCCCGCGCCGCCGTCCCGCCGCATCCCGCCGCGCCCGCCTCCGCCGCGCCCGCTGCCGCTCCGCCGCCTCCCCCGGCGCAGGGGCTCCCCCGCCGCTCTCCCCCCCCCGCCGCCCCAGCCCGCCCCGCCGGGCTTGAAGGTCACCTCCGCCCGCCCGCTGCCGGAGCCACTTTCCGCGCCGGCTGGAGAGAGCGGCAGCGCCTCCGCCCCGGGAAGGTCCCTGTCCGGCCGGTGCGCGGCTCCCGCCGGGGCTGAGCGGAGCGAGGAGCCGCCCGCTCGCCCGCTGCACTCCCGCCTCCGCCACGGCGGGGCCGCCCCCGGGGTCTCGCCGCTGCCCGCGGAGGTCGCGGGCGGGCCGGGCACGGGCCCCGCTGCCGGTGCGCGGCGAGCCCGGGGGGAGCCGGGCGGCGGCGGGCGGGGGGCGCGGCATGCGGCGGTGAGTGAGGGCGGCGGCGCTGCCCGCGGGAAGGGGCTGCGGCGGCCGCCGAGCCGCGTCCCGCAGCGACTTTGCCTGGCGGAGCCGCCCGCCCCGGACGGGAGACGCGCCGCGACCCTTCGCCTCCGCTCGCCTCTTTATGGTGAGTTTCGGCCGGGGCTGCGCGGGGGCAGCGGGGCCGCTCGGAGTGGGGCATCCCGGCAGGTGCGCGGGGCATCCCGGCAGGTGCGCGGGGCATCCCGGCAGGTGCGCGGCGGCTGCGCTGGCCCCGCTCCGTGGCCGGAAAGTTCCTCGGGCGGCACGAGCGGAGGGATGCGCGGCCGCGGAGTGCCCGGGCAGGGTGGGCTCTCGGGGAGCCGGGGCCACGGGGGGAGCGGGGCCGGGACCGGAGCGGCCGAGAGCCGGCGGGCAGGGGAGCGCTGCTGAGCCCCGGGCGCTCCGCGGGGCTCGGGGGCACCGCGCCCGCTCCGCTCTCGCCTGCGAAGCGTCGTGCGAAAGGTGCTGCGGGGAGAACGGCGGCACGGGAGGGGGCTCCCGAGCGCGGGGAACAAGAAACATGGGCAGTCGGGGTTCAGATGAGTTGCCGGTTGAAAGGGTGCAGATGTTTAACTGCTGGGAAACTACCTGTCTGTAAGTCATCAGTATTTGCTGATTTTATTGGCGATTTATCATACCGTTTTCTCCTGCACGCTTCTGCCAGGAAGAAAAAAGTATCATTGTTGCCTAAATAGCTGTTCAGTGCAGGTGTAGTGACACTGTTCACATTTAAGATGAACAGGCGGTTGCAGCCAGGACTGCCGCTCCTCAGCAGGGACAGGGGCTTTGCACTGGGAGCTGGTTTTACAGAGGGAGAGTGGCACCCGTCTCACGGTTCCAAATTTTGTGATGTGGCTCTTGGACATCGTGCTGCCAACTGAACATGGTGCGCACAGATGGTGAAACGAATGCGGTCTGAAGTTTGACTGGAGTGATTCACATCAGCGAAGTGTGAAAGATCTTGTCCAACGCTGCAGCTTTTGTTTATCTACTCTCTGAATTGCAAATGTGGCATAGTATCTTACAGTCTGAAGTAGCTTAGTGATGACTGGGTTTTTTTCACTTTAAATAAAATCTAGTTTATTCAAGACAAACTGGATCATAAAACACAGCAGATGCTGCTGATGGTGTCCCCAGAATGTCAAGTCCCTTGCTTCACTTCTCTAGACTCGATGATACTTAAGAAGGGGAAGATACTGTGTGTTTCATTTGTCATTTGGAAGTGTGAAAACAGTTGCATGTGCGGGCTGCAAAAGTAGTTTTGCCACTCGGTGGTAGAGATTGATGATTGTGGATGTATTACAGTCTAAAACAGAGCTAGTCCTCATAATCAAAGAGTTAAGTTTTAGAGACCAATTAGTCACAGCTGCTTGAGATGACATATATTGGGAACAGTAGTGGGGCTGTGTGAGTTTTCAGTATGAATGTCAATAGATTGTTCAGTTTTTAGCAAAGTGGTTGGTATCACATGCTCCAGTTATCAGGATTATAGTAGTGATTTAGAACAGGTCTGTTACATTTATTTTCATTTACTTGAATGATTTTGCATTACTGAGTTTCTGGGAAACTATTTTTATGTAGCTTTTCTGCTTATAGTCCAAATCTGCTCACTATCTTATGTAGGCTATAAAGGCTTGCCTACCAAGTCTCATTTACAGTTTATTCTTTGGTAAATACATTACACAAAGGATTCAGCATTTCCTGAAATGAAGTCTGTGTTTCTGATGTCAAGACTCTATTTCTTTTTTCTATTACTACTTCACTGAGTATCCATAAGAGAGCTGACAAATGTAATGAGTAAAATTCACAGTACGTGGATGATTTTTATAGTTCTTGCAGTTGAAGTACTTGGTGTCCTTGACGTGATGAGGATGCTGTTCTGGTTTTCAGGAAAGGGTGCCCTCAGATGACAGCAATACTGTCAGGAGTCAAGTGTGGAGGGAGTGAGCGGGATTGCTAATTCTTGGATGCATAATGTGATAGATTTCCAGTGCAGAATACGGGTCCACATGGAGGACTGCAAGGTCCAATTGCCAGCACTGAGAATTGTGATAGTGATGCCTCCACACTCCAGGCATCCTTAATCCCTGCTGGCTGCACTGCTGCAGGGAGGGGGATGCTGTGTCCTGAGGCCATGGCTGCCCTGCTGCTGGGGTTTGAAGTGTGTTCTTGCTCCTGGTGCTGAGCCCTGCATAAAGTCCCCTTGAAGTTAAACAGGGAATAGCAAGGCCAGAGGCTTCTCAACCACTCCTGTCTTCGTTCTTCCTGCCTAGGGCAGGATCAGCTCATACCTGTGTCATCTTTGATGGATGTTTGTGTACTTTTTCTGTTCCCTTTCTCCTCTTATTTTTTTTACTGCTTTTGCTGTCTTTCCCATAGTATTTTTTTCTTAGCAATGCTCTTACTATTTATTTTCTAAATAATTTTATCTCATTCCCTCCAAACTGTCTCTCCCTCTGGTGTGCCCACTCAGTCTCTCTTCCAGTATTTTTGGTATTGCTTTGTGGGGGACTTGCTGCTTCTCTGCCAGCCCTACATATATGCTGGGTTTATCAGCTTTTTGCCTAGTTTGTAGGGGAAATTTAATGAAAATGGTATCTTTGTTCAGACAGGTTAAGCTTCATTTAGGACCAAAATGCTGTTCACTATTCACTTTCACTGGAGGAAGTTGAGATAGTTGGAAATACAGGATAGAAGAGACCCATGGCTGAGTTTAAAAAAATGCCACCACTAATTTATTGTATTGTAGCTTTGAAAAGGCATTATCTGATTTTTAAATCTAACTAGAAGCATTATATACCATAAAGTAGGACTCCTACTGCTGACTACAAGAAATCTCACTTACAGTTATGCAAGGCATGGCTACTTTAAGCATGTTGGTGTCTGAAAGGTGTACTCATCTGAAAAGATGGGTCTTAGGTAATTAAGATTGATTATCATACTACAGCTTGAGAGAAAACACAGGAGTTGAAAAATGGCTTTATTTTCTGCATCTGTCAGAAGTCTCTCTACTTAATTCTTGGATCTTGACTCCTTCCCATTTAATGGGGGAGATGGGGATGCTCTTGTCTCGTGTAGCTTTGTAAAAGTAGTGTGTGAATAAAGCTGGAGAGTTAGGGAGCAAGTGAACAGACAGGCTTAAAAAAGCTGCAAATCTTGTTGGGTGTTCTGGTTGTTTCTGGCCTTGATATGGGAAAATCATGTCCATCTGTGTTGCCTCAACTGCAAAATTTGAGCTACAGTATTTCCTGAGAGCAGAAAGCTCTTATCTCTGAGGACCTTTTCCCAAGGCATTATTGAGAAATCTCTGTTGTTGTTGTTGTTGCTTTTTTTTCATTTTTTTGCTTAGTTGCACTTTTTAATAGGCAGTTTAATTCTTTTAATTAAATAGTTGAATTTTTCAGGGCCCATGATTGCTTTGTAGTGGAAATCCTCATTCTGAGAATTATGATGCCATCTCTGACACTTTATGTTGCACATTCTTTTGTATTTTATTGCAAATAAGAGAATTTTATCTATGTCCTTCAAGTTGATGCAGTAAAGAATGACTGGAAAACCTCTTCTGGGATGCTGGGATGGACAGTGGTATGTGCCAGCAGAACTGGAGCACATGTGGGACTCTGTAGAGCACAAAGAGGTGCTGTGTTTTATCCACAGGATGAGTTACAATTACCTACCAAGCAACATCAAATGCCAAATATATGCTTGTCACACTTTGAAATACTATTTTTTTCCCAAGTATGTGGCAACTCTTCTGCTCCAGATCCTGTACTTTACACAGATCCTGTGCAGAAGGAAGAATATTTTTAAGAATATTTTTTAAGAATTTTTAAAAGAATTTTAAGAATATTTTTTAAGAATATTTTTTGATGAATATTCTGAAATTCAAGTTGTGTTATGAGGTATTAACTTTTTGGCTGTTTTCACAGCCAGTTAAAAAGGATACAGTCCAGACTATGATCCAAGCCATTTTCTTTAAGCTCCTCAGTGTTACACCAATGGTAGTGAGAGCTGGATTTAGACAGAAGCACAGAGAGAATGTTCTGAGTTGGAAGGGACCTCCAAGGATCACCAAGTCCAACTCTTAAGGGAATGGCCCAGGGGGGGAGTTGGTGACTCTCAGCTTTCTGCTGTGTTTTGTCATTCTTTAATCTTGAGTCTGTTGTGGTGTTGGTTGTGTTTCAGACTTTTGGCACTTTTCCATCAAGTTTTTTTTAGAATCGGATAAAGTATGAATAAATGCTGGCAAGTTTTCTTGGTGAGGACACTTATAGGGTCTTGTTCTCCTGCTTGCTGGTTCCAAAAGTTTTCTAGGGATTTGAGTTCAGTCTGTGTATTACATGTGAGCAAATATTACATGATCAGAATGACAAGAAGCTTACCTGAAAATTTGTTGTTGTTTTTTTTTCCTGAGTAATTCAGGAAACTCAAACATGATGTAGAAACTTTCAACTCTCAGTGCATTTTGTTTTGAAGGTGTGTGTAGGAAAATGTGTTTAAAAATGTGGGTAGGAAGTTTAGGAGGAGGTTTAAACAAGGAAGTGCTGCTATTTCAGATTAAAGTATTCCAAAATATTTCTCTGTCTGTTCCTTGATTACTGACAATTGTCTCTCACAGAAGTGGTTTGGCTGATGAATCACCATCATTCTTCCTCTGCATGGCCAGTTCCTGAGTTTCTGCTTCTCTCTCTTAAATTTGTTTTGTTAAATAGGTCTTGGATGTCTGAGTTTTTCATCTGTTGTAGAGGATTTGTAATTTATAGTTTGAGGAGAGAGAAATTAAACGGTGTTGAATGGCACTGATCCAGGAAAAAGGCTTGATAGTCTCTGTCAGAGCCAATATTGATATCTTTGTATACCCTGGCAAAACCACTTTTTCACAGTTAGCTTTTTTCCCTTAATTAAGGATTATGCAATATTATGGAGGTATTTTGTGGAGCAAATTATTTTGAGTGTAAATAAAAACCCCTTAAACAGCCCTTGTATGAAAATGTAGAATATAGTATTAAACACTGCTTTCAGAATAGTCTTTTATCTTCAAATTTATGTAATTTTGTAACATTTGCCTTGGGATGCAACCTAGTCTGTGTTGTTTTTGACCACAGAGCTTGCACTCCTGCTAATTTTATGGGGAAAAGATACTGAAGCATCAGCTCCAGGTCGTGCTGCTGGGTGGTTCTCTCTGATCAGTATCTCAGGAAATAATATGAAATACAGTCTGCAATTGTTACAATGAAACTCTACAGTGATGCTCTAGGATTAAAAAACCCATGAATAGTGTGACTCCCCTGCAGGCAGTCCACTGTTTATGTGAGTAGTTACTTAAATGTCCTTTCCTCCAGCACGGAAGATGAGCTACCTAAAATGTCATCTACCACATGGTGATACCCATTTTGAGTCTGCAACAATATAAATGCTAAGGAAGTCCCAGAGTGCAGTTTGAATTGAGCCACACAGAGTGGCCCAGCAGGAAGATGAATGGATCTAGATATCCTCCTGATCTTTCTTTGATATTAGACCCTTTTCCCACTGCTTAATTTAGGACACTCTCCAACTGGCTCCTTCTCTTCCTGATGACCTCTCCTCTGTTGCCATCGTGATGGTGTGTTAGTCTGCAGCTGCCTCCACGGGAGACCCATTGGGTTTGCCCTGGTCATTACCAGTGTTGAACTCTTGCCAAATACCAAAATTGCCCATGCTGCATGTTTGACACTCTTCCTTTAATGTGAATGTCCTCAGTGCTTAAAAACAGATTATTTAATCATTATTGTTTTCCAGTCCCTGATGCCTACCCATGTGGTTTTGATGTATGTTTTTGTCTTGTTGTTTCTATTTTGTTTCCTTTTCTATGTTGCTTTCCTTTTGTTCCAGTACTACATCACTGGCTGTAAGTGATTATTAAGGATTTTATGACACTATGGGAAGAATCAGCCAAAAAGCCCAGTTGTGAGATGGGACAGGGTGGGGTTTCCCTGTCTCCTGGTGCACGGAGCACTCTGGGAGCAGTGCACAAACACCTCCTGTGGATGGTAAAAGCCTTATGATAAAATCACATCTTTGAGACCAAAGTTAGCTTTTACTGCTCCCACTGTAACATGCCCTCAAATCAGTTGGATTTGGTGCTGTTATGATCTTTCCTTCTCACACTGGGAGCTGCCATATCCAGTGAAACCCCTGATTAATCAGTTCTTGTTGGGATGGATTGGTCCAAACAGGCAGAATGATGCAGTGAAGGAGTTTGGCCCCTTTGAGCACTTTGGGTGTAGTTCTGTTTTCAGGAGTGGCAGAGTGTGCAATCATCTTCTGGGCGTAACACTTGCTAGTGTTGCCCTTTTAATGTGCTTACCCAGAGGGTTTCCCATTGGTTTTCCCATTCCCAATGCTTGTGGTTGTGTTCCTGCCTTTGACTTGACTCAAACTGCTGTTTCATTGCAGCCTGAGAACTGCCTTTTAAAAACTATGTGTGTTTGTCAGAACCCGAGTGGGTTTTAAAAAGGACTCGAGTGTTGCTTGAAATCTCATTATGTACAAACTTGTCTATGTAGAATCCTGAATATTTTATTATATTCTAAGTTTGAAGGTGGTGGGGTTTTTTATTTGGTTTTTCTTTGTTTGTTTGTTTGTTTTTTGCTATAATGCATCCAAATGTGTATCACAACTAAGTCTTGATAAAGGGGATTGGGGGGTTTCCTGGAGGCAGCTGAAAAGGACAGTGAGGTCATGATACCATCTCTGAGTACTAAACAAAAGCCCCTATCTTCAAGGAAAAGAAATAACTTAAAACCATTTTAAACCACAAGCAATTAAGGTGATCAACTTTAGGAAGATATAATAATGCAGTAAATACATACAGTTAAAAATTCCCTCTCTCCAAAGTTAATGGCCATGCAGGTACCAGCCCCTGCACTGCAAACAGCACTTGGACCTGGGCTTGAATTGCAAATTTGTTTTCCAGGGGTGACCCCAGAGTTAGAGCTGAGATGCTCCTGTCAGGATCTATGGCATGAGCTGCAGCTCATGTTTGATTGACATGTTTGCCTGACAGGTTCATGTCAGGGGGTTTGCTGAGGACTTTTTTAATTGTTGTGTTTGAGAGGGTTTGTGTTGTCGAACGAAATAACAATAATAGGGCATGAATAATTCTTACTATTGCTTTATAAATGTCTTAAAACAGATGCAATTTTTATATAACATATCTAAGAGTATAATGGTTCTCTATGTTAAAGCTTTTCAAGCAGGCAGAATAAAGGAAAATTAGAAAGTTCTATTTGATGTCAAAAGTAACACAGACTTTTCTTCTCTTTCTGCATTTGCACTGTTACAAAGCAGGAGACTAAAATGTGAATCCACATTTCTAATGTATGTCTTTGTAGTGGATAGTGAATTTGACAATTATAAAAATAGTTTCCTCTCTGAAGCCACAAAATATTTTGTCGCTGCTTGTACAAGTAGGAAAAAGATTGGACACTAATTTCTAAAGTTGAGAAAAATATTTATTTATCAAAATTTTCTCAGGGTGAGAATATATTTCAAATTGCTCAAGAGTTGATTGAGGTGCAAATTAGATTGAATAATGTTTGCTCTGGTCCTAGGAATAGTTCTGCTATGAAAGTCCATGGCACGTGGCCTTACTGTTCATAAGGAAGTACTAAATGCCAGTGAAGTGGAAATGGAGAGCGAGTGAGCTGGATGATAAACTCTTCCTACCTACAGATTTCAGAGTTCTGTCTGCCAAAATCAAACTTCAGCTTCACCTGTAGCTGTCTGTGCTGTGCTACGAGAGATTTACACTCTGCCCATAAAGGAATGCTCTATTAGTTGTGTAAGTGGATGCATCTTGATTAGTTCAGGTAAATTTTAGGCAGTAAATTGGCTGCTTTATTGCTGTGCATGTGTTTAAATCAAGCACTGCACCTGTCACATTGGGAGATCTCAGTGGTGTTGTCTTTTGAGAAGCACATTCTCCTCCAGTGCATGTTCCACGTGCCCATAGCAAATGACTCTGAGTTATCTTGTACTGACACCTTGTACTGCATTTGCTGGGTACTTTGCTATTTAAAATGCCACGTAGTTAGGGCTCAAGTTTCATCTTCTTTGAAGGTCTCCAAATTGAGTCCAAAAGGCTACAGACCTTCTCTAATGTAAAGCACTTTTGGTGTCCCTTAATCTTGTATCATTTGGGCTCCTCTTTTTACCTGCCTTGTTAATTGTGCCAGTACACATTGGAGCAGCTCATAGTGGAGATTGCACCTTGAAGGGTCACTGCACTTCTAGTCCTCTGAATTGCTAAGAGTAAGGCTGGTCTTTGGGTTTTTGGGGCTTTTTTTTAATGCCTCAGGCCTGGTATTTGTGCAGTGGCTGTGGCTGTAGCACATGCAGGGCTGACTGTGATGCTGCAGTCAAAGACTGGCTTTAGGGACCTCAAGGAATGTGCTTTTCCTCTTGCTCTGCTGGAAGGTTGGCTCTTGTCAGATGTGGAATTGAGGAATCTGGACTATAACCTCTTAGGGCAATAACAGATTCTCCTTTTTTTTTTTTTGTTAAGAAATTTCTCTGCTGATGTTTAATGTATAAGAAGCTTAAATAATTTAATAAACTGACTCAAACGAGGAAATTGGAAGGGAATTCCAAATGAATGCCAAAGCACAGTGCTGTTGCTGTTTGTCACCTCAGTGTGGGTGGTCCTTCCTGGCACAACACTGGAGGAGTTTGAAAAGCCTCCCCTTAGGACTCTGAAAGGTGGACAGAGTGGTGACAAGAGAAGCATGACTGATGTCATGGGATGTTCTGTGTGCTTCTGGTAACAGAACTGGGAACTGGGGAGTGTCAGCCTTGGAGAATGGGAGTAGCTGGGTCCTTGCGAAGTGTTGCTGCATTACCTGCTCTGTGCTGATGCTGTGTGGGGCATAAACACCGTGGCTCTGCTGTTGGCATTCTCTGTTCCCTGGCAGGCTCCTGGGAAGCTGTCAGTGAGTGCTGGACTCTCCATCCCTGTCTGCTGCTTGGTTTGCTTTAGAGGTTGGTGGGTGCTGTCCTTTCCTCTGAGCACGAGGCACCTGAACCATTGCTAATGGCCAAGATATACAACCAAGCCAGACAAGCTGGTCCTGCTTCTCCTCCTTCAACTCAGAACTGCATATTCATCTAGTTCCCTGATGGGCTGGAAGGGTCTCAGCTAAACATTTGCCAGGAAAAAGCTGTGAATTTTCTCATGTTCAAAAACTACTGTCACTTCTTCTCCTGTGTCTAGTCTAAGAAATAAAGATGCTGGTTAGTACATTCATTGAAATACACAAGTGCATACAGTAAAAGTAGACTCAAATAACACATTAGAAAGGTGAATTTGTGGTTTTCATTTGTCCTTTCACATCTATGAAATGTGTTTAGCTAATGAGCTGATAAAAGGAATTGACCTTGCAGCTGATAGTTGATTTGGAAATGCAGAATGTCGAGGAAAGTATTCCTGATTTGCACTAAGCACAGCTTGGCAACTGTTCATATTTAATGATTTGCATCACTGTTTCTAATACTAAATTTATGTCTCAGTATCCAAGTGCCACACATCAGAGTTGCTGACACTCTGAACTATGATTTTGAATTCCTTCTATTTTGTGTTTAAATTATCAACCATAACTTTGTGTTACAGCACACACGAGGGAGGAAATGCTAACCCAGGATTCCTACAGCAAGCATTAAATGAATTTATCACACACCTTTCAGATAATAAATTTAGAGGTGCGTGAAGATTTACAGAATATTCCATATTCACAAGGATGCCAGGTTGGAGCTGCTTTAGGAACTACGTGCATTAACTAGAATTTCTGACTGTAGGTTTGGAAGATCTTCAGCCTTTGGGACTATATTGTGGTTATCAAAATGCCTGTGTTGATTGTGTTGAATGATAAGAGATAATGGATCTTCCCTGGTGTGTTTAGGTACCATTTTTAATCTGTGGTGTGACTGGTGATTAGTGTGTTATCTTTATGTGCATCCTTTTGCTATGGTACTAACACAAATAAAATCTGTTCTTTTAATTGCTAACCATTGCTGTGGAACAATATGTGCCATGGTGAGCATGGCCTGAGTGGCAGCTGCAGTTACATATTCAGATAGTCAATTGGAAATACTAGTCTTTTGTTGGCAAAGAAATTAGGGAAATAATTATTTGAATGGAAATGGTCTGCCCTATCACTGGGCATTTTCATATGAATTAGGCAAAAGTAATTCCAGTGATACTTTAAAAGTGAAATATGGAAGAGAAGTAGATTGTTTAGCTGCAGAATGTCATGGACACTTTAACATTTGGAAGTACAGAATACTATTTTAATTTGTCATATTCAGATATGGGCAATATACATTTGTTTGCAGCCCCATTAGGTAAGAAAAAAATGTTGAGGGCATTAAATCCTAATCTTGAGAGAAATGCATTTGTAAAAGCCAGCAGATGTCAGTATGTTCTTGTCATATAGCTCTTTTGTTTTTAAACATTAATTTTCCTGGAATTAAATAATACAGAACCAATAAATATTCTAATACTATGGTAATGCAGGTCTGTTTAATTCAAATATTTTATTGAAAAGGATTTTTTTGTTGTTGCTTTCCAGACCTAGGCTGGCACAACATCCCTGTTCACACTGTATAGAACTTCTCAGAATATAGTTTAAAGCCCTTTGTTGAATGAGGGTGTGTTATGGATAGTAGAACACTTTAGTTTCTAACTGAGCTTTTTGTCTCTCTGTACAGATTTCCCTCCCACCCTGTGAGGCATTTTGGAAATGCTGCCACATGCCCCTCTCTTTGCATGCCCTGCAAACGTGTGTGAGCTCCGATGTGGCTCATCAAATCTGCCTCTCTAATTCCGAGATTATTTTGTCGCTGTTTATACACGGTAATAAAACCCAGATGAGCTGTTTCTTGTCTTCCTTGTGTTTCAAAAATCAATACCATTGTGACAGAGTGGAGAAGCCTTTTCCTTCTCTGGCAGCACAGGCCGATGCCAGGGGGTGTGGGTGGGTGCAGAGTGCCCGGGTGGACTCCTTGCCCTGGGCAGGTGACCTCGGGTTTGAAAGCGGTGACTCTGAACATCTTGGTGAGCTGCCAGGGTTCAGTTTTTGGGCAGATGGTGCTTTTCTAAGGTGTGGACGAGCAGTTGGGCAACCTGTAACCCCATGCAGGAAGGCCCAGCCTGCTGCCGGGTGGGGTGATCCACACGTGGCAATGTTCCACGGGCAGCACGGACACCGCGCCGAAGCTCCCGCTGGGGCCGCCTTTGTGCCTGGCTCCTCATGCACCTCCAACAAGGTTCCTCAGCTTCTTCTAACATCAGACTTCTGCTTCAGTGTCAGTGTGATAGTTGTGACCATTGCCCACCCTGGAGAGCCCCTCCAGCACCAGGAGGGCAAACCTGTGATTGTCAGTCTTGGTCAGCTGAAGCACTTGGTCCTCAGCGTGTTTGGTGCTGCAAGAACCGGCGAGAATCCTTCACTGCAGCTTCTCTTGGGGACCTGATGTTGATTATGGCTTGCTATGTTCCTTTGGTTGTAAATTCACAGTCATAAAATACTGCAGCTGTCACTTCAGGGTTTTTAGTTACATTTCCAAGGAAACATTTGCTTTAGGTTTTCTCATTCTTTGACTCTCTTTTCAAGCTCTGTCATCTTGAAGTGTCTGTTTTACATGCAAGACCTATTTATTGTGACTTATTCGTTGCTTTTGCTCATCTCGGACTGTTTGTGTGATTTTCAGATCATGCAAATGAGAATCAAGGCAGATGAGAAAGATACCTCTGGAGTAAAAAAAAAATACAGCATTACTGAGCTTGTAGTCTGGAAATGAGGCAATTTAATTATCAAAGAGTGGTTTTATTGCATTTACCCTTAATGCAGTTTCTAAAGATGCTGACAAACACCCAAAATCCTGTTAAATATCATGCTTAAATTAGTCCTGAGCAAGTTTTTTTGCATAATACACTAATGTAATTTAATTCAGGGTTTGGCTTACTCTCCTGAAGCTGAATGAAAGAATTTAGAAAATTATAGTTGTCTTTTTTCATTTCAGTGTGGGGGAATAAAAGAAAAATACAGATGTATGAGGGTCTGCACGTTCAGTGTTTGAAAATGTATTTATCTTAGCTTTTTGTAGTGAAAATAAAACGCAGAAAGTATTTTTCCACCACTGAATAAAGCCCCAAGAAGTAATGTTGTGTATTGTTTTGACATCTTTCCTTCTCTGGCAATGAAAGCACTTTCTGCTGGTTGACTCTTATTAACAGGCTCCTGAGAAAGCCTTTTGAAACCCTGCAGAATATACATGTAATTAGTTTCCCTGTGTAGCTGGCAGTGCTACTGCACCTTGGACTCCTGCAAAGCAGGTTCTTAACAAAAATGTTGTCAAGGTAGCAAGGAACTAATCCAAGAAATCTTGCAATGCATTTTGATCACTTTAACAATGACCTTATAACTTTTCAAACTTTATTTCTAAATTTCTTTGTTTTGGATACAACTTTCATCTGATCAGAATTTACACTCCCCTGTGTGTGTGCATTTGTACTTTTTGGAAGAGATTAAAGAGAAGACTATTGAAAAATGGAGACACAAAACTAAACTCATACTTCTTCCTCTTCCAGATAAGCTCATAGAATAATACAGATTGCTGATGTTAAAGATTGCTTTCCATGAGTTCATGTTCTTGTACATAGTTACAAATAATCCATTTTTTTTACTTGAATTTGATAAGAAGATGCTGTTGTAGATCATGATGGCTGCTGGCCTAGATAATTTTAGGTGTTGTACAGACATGTGTTTCAGGACCTCAGCTGTTTGTCTGAACTTAAATACATGCAGGTGGTGGCTGCAGTTTACAAATGGTCTTAAGCCTTGAAATTTTCAGAAAAATTACAGCAGTTATAATATTTACACACTCTCATTCCTCCAAACTTAGTATGTTAGGTAAATCTAAACTCTAAAATAAACTATAAAACATTCTAAGTAATTGGAAGTATATACAAGTCTAGATGGATATGCTCAACTATACTATAAAAAGTTAATACAGCTTCAAATTTGAAATATGTAATAGATGTAATGGCACCAACTTCATTCATTTTTGTCTTTTTAACTTCACCAAAGTCTATGAAACACTCTAGAAAGAGATTTGTTGTGGTATTTTCTGCACCCTTGAAAAGAACCAAGAGATGCAACGCCCCCAAATACATTTAAATTTTTTAGAGCAATTTTTTTTGATATCTTTCCCCACTATATTGACAACATTTCTAGAAATTGATTTTCCAGTAGAGTTTTTATCGAAACAAACGCATGGGTAGGGTTTCTTATGCAATGAGGTTTCTGTAGGCTGCAATAAGAGCTTTCCAGTATGGGCAGCACGACAGACTTCCCCCAAAGCAGCAGCTCTGACTGTTCATCAGGGGATTTGCAGAAACTCAGTGCAATGAGTGGCAGGTGCTGTGATGAAAATGGACAAGCACCTTCTTGAGGAATAGTCATCACATGTGGTACCTGGGGACAGACTGAGCTAACCCAAACCAAGATTGCATCTCTAGATAAAGAGGTGAACTGTGTGATCCTGCCCATGGGAGGTGAGTGAGATGCCATCAAGGTGGTGTGTCACAGGACTGATAACCCCCAGGGACCATCCTAGGTGTAGTTCCCTGGCAGAACAGCCCTGCTGCAGCCCCTTCAGAAGTGCATGCTGAAAGTGTGGCCAGCTATGGATTACAAAATCTGAGAGATATTTTTCCATATAAAATGATCTGGGAAACAGCCATGGGGGCAGCCCATCCATCACAGCTCCCCTCGCTTTCCCCTGGCTCCCCCATGGAATCCCTGCCTGGCACTTCAGCCCCTCCTGGGCCAAGGCTCCCAAGTGTTCTCCTCGTGCCCTTCCTGCCCCTCCACCCTTGCTGATGCCTCCCCTGTGCCCGGCTGGGGCAGCCCTGGCTCCCCTCACAGCCCCCTCAGCTGGAGGGAGGGAAGGCTTGGAGTGATCCTGTGGTTGGGAATTGCTGCCTGTGGTTCCTGAAAGCTGTGGAGCAGCTGGAGCTGTAGGTCAGGTAACCAGGAGATGCATCCAGGTGCCAAATGAGAAGGAACTCTGTTCCAGGTTGGGCACTGGGTGGGGGCTCTGGGCTGCAATTTGTGTCTCCTTCTGTAGTTGAAGTTTCCTTGGAAAGTTTCATTAACAGACTATCATCATTTAAAAATAGGAACTCAAGGGAATTGCTCCAACTCAAGGAATATGATGCATCAAGAAGCTTTTCATTTTAGGTGAATGCACAGTTTGAGTCCTGCTCCTGTTTAAAGAATCATGTCTTTAAAGGGTTAGAAAGTCACACCTGGGCACAGAGATTGCCTCAGGAGATGTTGAAAAGACTGGATTTGGTTTCTAAATTAAAGGCAGATTCTCTTTGAGGATGCCCTGCCAGTAACCAGTATAGTGTAGGAGAAAGTTATGTCTTTTTATTTCATTGTTTTTTGGCTGCTGGTCCCTGGTGTGCTGTGTTAGGCTGAAGGGTCTCTGCTCTGCCACACTTTCCTGTGTCCTCCAGTAGGATGACTCCACAGGTTTTGAGTGAAGTAGGAAAATGTGGTTTGCTGAGTGGTGTACTCCATCCTGGGCACAGATCTGGGGTGTGTTCAGTCCAGCTACAAAAGCCACTGATTTTAATGTATGATTTCAGTAGTTAAGCACCTGCAGGGATGTCTGTAAGCAGCTGCTGATTTATAAAAAAAAAAGGCAGCACGTAACACTTCATAGTTTTCTCCTACTCATGGTATTGTAGTGGGAAATAAAGACTGATTTCTCACTTGTCTGTTGTCAGATCCTGATTTTGCAAGGTTTAGGCAGCATCACGAAGTGTTTTAAGCTTTGTGTGTTAGGCTCTTGCTGTCTTCAGTAAATTGCTCTTGTTGAATTAATTTTTGAGGCTCAAGCCTCACTTAAAAAAAAGAGAAGAACAATAGTGTTCCAAAGGTAATGCATACAAGAAGTCTGTGCCCATGGAGGGGTTCCCTTTAAGAGAGGAACAGGTTCAAAACTGGGCCTGTGGAGCCCTGACATAATGGTGCTGCAAGTGGTCTTGTGTGGCAAGCTGGAAACAAATCTTGTGGAGCTGGTCCTGTTTATTCTTGCCAGAAGAGTGTTCTTAACAATCCTGTTGCATTCAACTCAAGTATCCCCTGGAGGCTTCACACAGTGGTGCCCTCTCCAAAGGCCTGGCTCTCTCTGGTCCAGCAGTTTGAAGGTGGTTGGTTCAATAACAAAATATCTGCCAAGGCTGCAGGTGCTGCTCAGTTGCCCAAATGTGAAGATGCTCCATCCTGAGACTGGCTTATTTTGCCCAATTTATGTTTGAGGTACATTAAAAACTACAGAGGTATTTTTAGCTGCTGTTGGTATTAGAGTGATTTACTCTTAATACCAGTGAAAGAAGGGTGAGAGCAGAGGCTTTTGAATATTTTAGTAATATAATTGGATGGAAGTTAGGAAGATGATGTGGCTCTCTTGTTCAGAACATGTCTCATCAGGGTTGTGACCAAACCAGAAATTACAGTGTATATAAGGAGACTATAAAAACTGATAGCAACTTGCTTAATTAAAGCAAGTTAACTGTGTGGCTGTATGGACCTCATTAGGGCAGTGGGGGACTGCGTGCCCTCCTTATAGGGAAAGGCAGAAGAATGATCTTACTCTTTTGTTTCATCTGTGGATGGTATTTACCTGTTCTTAGAAATGACTAAGCAAGGCTGGAGAAACTAGTGGGTTTGTGTTTAGCTGTGGTAGAAGAGTTGGTTGTCGCTGGTTTTTCTGTCAGCATTTCTCTGAAGGTTCAGTTCTGCACAACTGTCTGGGGACACAGTTTAACCAGCAAGCAGAGCACTGCAGTGGAATTTCCTGGCAGGTGTGTGGTCTAACTCCTGGCACGAGGGGTGAATCCAGAGCCTTTATGTAAAGCTCCAAAAGTCAGCAGACTGACCTGGAACTCTGATGTGTATTGGTGGAGAGCAGAGCTTTGCTGAACTG
Source organism: Pithys albifrons albifrons (assembly GCF_047495875.1). NCBI lineage: Eukaryota > Metazoa > Chordata > Aves > Passeriformes > Thamnophilidae > Pithys > Pithys albifrons. The sequence goes on from NC_092473.1 coordinate 4,028,301, forward strand.
GGAGTGAGCCAGAGCATCCTCAGGGCCTGGCAGCTGGGATAGTCTGGCTTGCCCAGGGCTCAGGATGCTCACAACATTTGCATTTAGTGCTGCAGACAGCACTGTGAGCACCCCATGAGATGAGCTGGATATTCAAAATACCTGTCTCTTCCCTCTTTGAGTAACCTCTAGGATCTGAAACAAGATTTGATATGTTCTTTGTGGTAATGCACCAAAAAAATCGCTGTAAGTATCTTTGGGGAACAGCTAAAAGAAAAAAAAAAGCTTATGTATTTCTTGTTATTTATTTACTTATTTATTGAGATATGCACTTTATACATTGAGAAGGAAATAATTTGAGACTTTGTAATAAACTCTTTGGGTTTTGGGCTTCTGAAATAGGTTTATACTATGCTGTGTAAATTATATTCATACATACTGAATATAACCCTAAATTTGAATCATTAGTTTCCTTCCCTGTGAAATTGATACCTATTTAATGCTCCTTTCATGGTGACTTTCAGCATGCAGCTGTGAAGGGGTGAGCAGCAATTTGTTTCACCTGTCTGTGGCTGAAGTTTCCTTGGAAAGTTTCATTAACACACTATCATGATTTAAAAATAGAAACTCAAGAGAATTACTCCAGCTCGAGGAATATAATGCATCAAGAAGCTTTTCATTTTACGTTATAATTATTCCAAAGCACTTCAGCTCAGACGCTTTTCCATTATGGGGAGAGTTCTACACCATTTTCTACCCAAAATTGTATTTCTCAGAAATTCTATGCCTGTGTGTAGATGACTTGCAGTGCTCCTATTGTCCTTGTTTCTTCTCTGCTGTGGATTTAAACCCCAGTGTTTAGTCAACTCTCAAATTGAGTTTGGTTGCTCTGTGTGTGCAGGAGTGAAGCAGCTGGACTCTCTGCAGTGCTCTGCATGACATGAGGGATTCCTCACTCCCAGGAGCTACTGATGGGGTGCTTTTCTTGCCACAGCTCTGTTAGAATTCTAGTCAGGAAATGTTCATTTCTTTCCTTTTTTCATTCTCTCCCACCCTAAAAAAGAAGAAATGTATTCTTGATGGTGCATTGTCACTGTCTTCAGTGTTTAGCTATTGAATGTTTATAATAATGCCACCTAAACATTTGGTGATGTTTTAAATACTGAATAAATAAATAAGCATTTTCTTACTGCTGTGTTGATTCTGTGAAACATTTTCTGTTTCTTTGGAAACTGGATTCCAAAGTGTTCTCAGTCAGCTGGTTAACTGAATGGAAACTCAGCTTTGTAAATAGAATTTGCCTGCTGGCTTGCAATTTACAAGTGCCTACTCTTTATTTTGAGCAGCAAATTATTAATTTTCTTCTGGGAATGTTTTTTTTGGGTTGTTTTATTTTAGTGTTGGGGAGGGGGGGAGTTGTGTGTGTGTTTTCAGACAGCATAGATTGAAATGAATCAAACAATGGTGTAGGTGGAAAGGGACCTCTGGAGGTCATCTGGGTCCAACCCAAAAGCCTCACAGTGGAGGAAAAGTGTCTCCTGATGTTCAGAGGGCACCTCCTGTGTGTCAGTTTGTGCATGTTGCCTCTGGTCCTGTCACTGGCACCGCTGAAAAGAGCCTGGCTCAGTCTTCTTTTTACACTGCCTTCAGATATTTGTACACACTGATGAGGTTCCCTCTGACCCTTCTGTTCTCCAGGCTCAGCAGTCCCAACTCTGCCAGCCTTTGCTCATATGAGAGATGCTCCAGGCACCTTCATCACCTTAGCAGCCCTTTGTTGGACTCTCCAGAGTGCCGTGTCTCTCTTGTACTGGGGTGTCAGAACTGGACACAGCACTCCAGGGGTGGCCTCACCTGTGCTGAGTAGGTGAGAAGGATCTTCCCTCAGCCTGCTTCCGTCTTCCTCATGCAGGCCAGGACCCTCTGATCCTGCTTTGCAGCCAGAGCACAGTGCTGACCCCTCAACCTGGTGGCCACCAGCACCCCAAGGCCTTTTCAGCATTGCTGCTTCCTGCCCCCTTGGCTCCTGGCAGTTACTGGAGCAGGGGGTTGTTCCTCCCAGGTGTGGGCCTTGGCACTTCCATCAACCCATTTCAGCAGCCCGTTCCTTGGGATGGCAGCACGACCCTCTGGCTTATCAGCCAGTTCTCCCAGTTTGGTGCCATCAGCAGGCTGAGGTCATGCTGTGCCCCATCATGACATCACCAGTGAAGATGTTAACAAGGACTGTACCGTGTTGACTCCTCTTCCTGGGAGGTTCATGCACAGCTTTATGCACAGCTCTAAAACTCAAAGATACTCCAGAAGTTATCCCCTTGTTTTTCATCTCTTTTCCATACTCCTGCCTTCAGGCTCATCCTATCTGCAGCCATGTGGAAGGGAGCACAGCAGCATTCTGCTCCTTCTTTCTGGCCTCTTGGAAAAGCACAAAGGTGGACAGGTGCAACAAACCCATTACCCCAAAGGCACAGAGATTTCTCATGAAGCAGCAGTGTTGTTCTCTTACCTTATTGTCCAGATGGCTAAGTATATGGTGGAACAGAATGAATAGGTGTTGGGGAAATCCAGCTCCGGGTGGAACAGACAGTCACGCTGGCAACCAGTCAAAAAGCCCTCAGAAAGGTTGTGGCTGAAGGACACCACTGTTGGGAACACAGATGAAGATATATTCCTGAACTCAAGAAGGAAACACAGAGGATGCATTATTGCATGGAATGATTAGATGACTGACTAATGAGCCTTGAGGGGCAAGGAAATTGGCTACAAAAGCAATTAAATAAGCACCTGACATTCCAGTGTACTTTGTATAAACACTGAACTTTTCCTGTGTTTAGTTGGCAAAGCAAAACAAGTGGTATTTAAGCATACAAGGCAAACTGTTACAGGGAAAAAAAGCTGTGTTAAACAGATTGTTCTTCTGAAAGTGTGTTAGTAAATGCTTTTCTTTGTCAGAAGGTGTGATAACACATTGCAATACTGGCACTATAAGTCACTGTCCACTGTTCTCATTAGTTATTCTCTGTATTCAAACCAATATGGCACTACATTAAGCCCCATATTCCTGGTTAATCTGTCTATTGTTAGATACTGTTAGGTATCAATGGCATTTTTTTCCCCCCCTCTAGGGACAAAACTTCTGCCTGAGAGTCCAGATTTGAGTGACAGAAGGGTGATTTTGCATAAAATCTGATGAACCAGCATATGATACCTGTTGCTCTGCTATAACATGGCACCTATTAAATGCACTTAGGCAGGTGTTGGTCAGCTTGGAGTGCAGCCAACCTACCATGAGCCCAGGAGAGGGAAAGGGGATAACAAAACCAGTTAAATGAACACTTGGTATTTTGCCAGATTGAGGTTTTGGTGTCTTTACTGACCAAAGGATTGTTCCTTGCTCAGTAAGAGGAAACTGAGCAACGGGAAAGGTCTCTGGGTAAGAAGTTACAGATGTTTTTTTTTCAGGCCTTGATGGTTGCATGATATTGTACCATTTCTCAAAACACACAGCTCCATATCCAGAGATCTTGATCTGGAGTGCTGAGGGGAGGGAGTTTCATAGGCTTCTGCACAGACAGAGGGGGAGTTACCTACAAGAGGGAATATTCTGCCCAGGCTTCTCTGTTGTGTGTACTGTCAAATTACTTAAAGTATCTCATTTGTAGTCCCACCCAGTGGAAGTAACAACTCTGGGCTTCTGTTTGCTGATTCTGGGAAAGAGATTTGAAAGGCAGTCCTAGTGAACCACAGTCCAAGTATTCATATTTTAAGAGCAAAACCAGATTTCCTGGTAATGTTGCCAGGGTTGATCTTCAGCAAGTCTCTAGGAGCCTTTTCTGTATAGACGTGCTGGAAGTGTCACTAATTTTCATTTTCCCTACAAGTGTGGGGAGCTCAAGAAGGCTTGTGTAAGAAAGTGGGAATTTTCAACAGTGTCTGGCAGTTGTGACTATGTGTGACAAGGAGCTGTGCAGGGTGATTGAAGCAAGTGGTTTATCTCCTTTGTAACCAGCTGGAAGCAGAGAAATCAGATGGGGTGTTTTTTCTGGAAGAGAAATTACAGTCACTTTCCAAATGTTGAATAATGTTCAATTTGCTATCAGAAAATCATGCTTGGTCTATTAAGGCAGTGTAAAATTAATCATGTATTTGTTTCTTAATTACCTCACTAAATTCAGATTCAAATGTCCTTTTATACTTGGAGTTCACAGGAGGTACTGCTGAACTCCTAAAATGTTGTGCATGTCCTGGTTTCTTAACAGATAAGAGTTCTGGATTTCTGAGCTGAAGGATCTTTATTATGAAGTGACGTATCTGTCTTTAGAGACAGAGGTGGAATTGGTACATCTGAAATGAATGAATAATACATAAAGACTGATACCAGCTTTGCTTCATGAGTTGGCCTTACTATTTAGCCTCAAGCAGAAGCAAGAAACACACAAAAAAGAAAGGTTGTTAAGGTAGAAAGTTAAATATTTAATGCCAGTGCCTGTGCTGTATATTCCCCTTTTGTGTACTCATGGAAATGTGTTTTGGAACTGGAGGCAGATGTTATTTATAATGCAGTAGTGGCAGAAGGGGCATAGTTGATTGAGGCATCAGGAGTGCAAGGCTTCAGAGAAGGTATGAGAAAATTCCTGGGTTAGCCTTGAAATCTTCACTGCTATCTTCCCTTTTCTTCGGGGTATTCTGGGTCTCATTTTGGTGTTCATTTGGGATTAGTCTGCAACAACTCTTCCTTTCTTTCCTCTTCGTAATGAGGTGGATAACCAGGTACCAGTAGGAGATGGTTGTTTTCCCAGTGGCAGTTGTGTCTTTCAAGCCTTTTGAAATGTGTCCCCTCGGTGACAACACACCTGATGGAACACACGTCCTGTGTGCTGCCTTGTCATGAAAAAAGGGGTTTGTGAGCCTGCTGGGTACAGAAATAGCTCTGGCATTTCTGTTTTCTGGGCAAACCAGGAACTGGATGTTACACAAAGGAAGGAGCTGGGAGCAGAATGGATCTTTGAGTGAAAACATCAGAAATTGTTTGGAGAATTTAAACCTAAGTATTTTCTTCTCTAGCCCTGGAGGGGTATTTAGAGCACTGTGGTGTGCTTGAGATTTTTATCTTCTGATTTGTTGGTAATGAGCAAAGACAAACCCCTGCCTACCTGTTTGCACCCAGCATCATCCAGGCTGTGTGGAAGGGTAGGTGCTGTTTCAAGGCTTTTCATATTCAGCTGAAACATGAATTAGGTACAGATTCCAATGTTTTGTTCTTGAAAGAAGAAACAACAGTAATTGTAAAACTTGACTAAATTTCTCATTGGAAGGTTTTTTAAAATAAATTTTGCATCCCTGACAAGCTGGAGGAAGGACTTGGCTGGTTTGTGTGGACTGGGAGTTTTAGTTTGGGTCACAGGAACCTGCTCTACTGGCCACTCTGTCCCACACACAGGCAATACTTCTACAGAGCTGTGGAAACCCTTTTCTGTAGAAAAGCTGATTTCAGGGACTGAAAGAAACAGGGATGTCCTGATCACAGCTGAGTCTTGCTTTGGAGTCAAGTCAGAAATCTACAGTGAATTCTGCTGGTGTTTTAAATGAGAGGCAGCTATAAATACACATGTACATACATAGATATGTTCACACTTTTTTTTCCCCTTATTATTCAGAGTTTAAAAAAAATGTGTTTGGGAGCTGAGTGCCATCAAATGCAGTTGAATAATCAGTTTTCTAAAAAAATGATTCAAGTAAGAAGAAAAATGTAGCCCCAGAGTTTGGAAAGAGAACTACTATGGGAAGTTACAACTGCTGCAGTACTTGATTTCTGGAGCTGAACAGTCAGCTCCAGTGCTGCTGGGAGGCTTGGCAAGCACATAGCATGTAAAGCTCAAAAAATCTAGTGTAATTTCCCTCAGCTTTTTGGAGCACTCTCAGCAGTAAGAAGAGCTGGTTTTAGTTTGTCGGTGCTTGAGACAGAACTGATCAGCAGCACTAGGCAGGCACATAGGCAAGAGTGGTAAGAAAGAGAAACACTGAGCTTGGGGGTGATGGTTTGTGAGTGAATTTAACAATTTTTCCAATTGCTGAATGGTTAAGATTTTGAAGAAACTCAATTCGTGAACAGGATAATCAATTAGTAGTGTTGAGAGCACATTTTAGATCACATAACATGTAGAAAGTAATTTGGTCATCTTTAAAAATATAAAATCTCTTTAGGAGTATAAGAAATATGCTGTGACTTCAGTTATCTTCCCTGTTGGCTTAACCTGGTATATAAAGCATTAAAACTGGAGGTGATGCTGATGCTCAGCCTGATGTGAACAGGTGGTGAGGTAGTTGGGCTCAGGTGTTCCTCATGTAACCTCCTTTGTATCTTCTGGGGTTGCAATCAGGAAGTCCTGGTGAGGGTGTGGGCTGATCCTGTCGTGTCTGCACCCCAGGAGTGGAAGCAGAGCATTGCTGCTGTATTTGCATAGCCTAAACAGTGTTTTCAACATAAAAATACAATGGTCAGGGTCAGCAGAGGATTTCTGAAGGGTTTGGTTTCCTCTCAAGTGTGGGCTTGGCAGGTGAAAGGTGAGGTCAAACCATCCGGGTTCTGCAGCAGCATTGGGAGCAGAGATTGCAGCATTGACCTTCAGGTGCTCTGCCTCAGCTGGTGTAAAAGTGCCCATAATTTCCCAGGTCCTGGTGAAGCTCCATTATATAACACCCTCTGAGGAGCAGGCTGGGTGTTCTGTAGCTGGAGATACTGCTCTGGAGTTAGTTTTGTGGTGTCAGTGCTGCTGCTGCTCCACTGCACATCTCCCAGAGCAGCAGCGAGGCACAAACGTGCTTTTACACGGGGAGAGTTTCATTTTCTTCAGTACTATGTCTAGGAAATAATGGCTTATCCCTGCAGTGCCTTCCAGGGTGGTTGAGAAATCTGGGCCCCTGGTTGAAGGCAGCATGGGGTGCTGAAGTGCTTCACTGAGTCGGGACTCATCTGGATTCCCCAGGCTGGAGCAGTGACCATCAGCTGAGTGAGTATGAGCAGGAATTCATCTGCATTTCATCTGTGCCAGAGTTCAGGGAGGCAGGGCAGTGTACCCACAGGAGCCACCTTCTCTGGGCACCAGGGCATTTGCACGTTGTTGGCAGTTTATATCAAGGAAACCTAGAGATAAAAATCCTAGCAGATTTTAGGCACGGTGTTTGAGAGCTTACAAGTCTTTGGGCAACGTTTTCACAATAAACCAAAATGTGCATCTTGTAGTTTGGGTACGGATTAAGTGCAGCTGGGATGTTTTATCAATTTGCATCTCATGCTTTTGTATAGAGTTGATGTATTGTGAGCTTTTCAGGGTGTTTGATTCCTGCATCAAAAAGAAATAGCTTCTCTCCCCCAAGCCCAGTTCGAGTGGACGGTGCTAGAAAGTAAATGAAGTTACAAAGTTACTGGGTGTGTTGTGGTGCTGTTTGGGTTTTAAGTACTGAATTTACAAGGCGAGTGGTGTAGATTAACATGGGTAAGAAATTGCTCTGTGTAGAAAAGATGACATTCCAGACCAGTAACCTAAAACATTGTAGAGAAATCACAAGTAATGTGTGCTAATGTTTAAGTGCTAATAATGTGCTTTGAAAGACCCAGAGCAAGCCTATGTAATTAGAGAATTGGAAAATATGCATTTAAATCCCTTCTACCCAATTCTCCTGTTATGTTTGCTTTTAGTACTCCTGTGAAGGGACTGTGTCTTATAAGTGATCAGGACAAGGCTCTAGAGAACTATGTTTTTTAAATTATTTTTTTTTAAATAAGACATATATTTACTAGATAGAGTCACATTCGTAAAATTTTAAATAACTGATAACAAAACCTGATGATTTTCATTAGAGTAAAATACTTGTGTCCTGCGTTTGCACAAGTGGAAAGTGAGTAGTTTCAAATATTTTGAAGGAAAATCAGTTTGGAGCTGACATAAACCTGTGTAATGGTGGGGGTGCAGGACCTCAGGATTCTTAGGCAAGTCTATTAGAACCAAGTCTCCATAGAGAGAGTACCTTTTTCTTTTATAATTTTTTTTTTTTTGCTCATGTTTGCTTTGAAGTACTTTCTGTAGCTAATGTATGTTGAAATTAAAAGGTATCAGCATCACATGGCAGTCAGCTCATTGCCTAAATACTGTTTGGTAAGTGCAGTTGACTTAAGGATTGTTTTTCACTGCTTGGAGGGTGTTTGCCTGTAATTTTAGAGTTGAAGAGAGTGCCCTGAGAAACAGAATAATTTGATGGGTAGAATAAAAAAGACTGTTATGCATTCAGTATAAAATTATAATGATTCCCCTTGTGTTTATTTGTGAGGGACAATTTAGTTCTTGGGGGCAGTTGATTCTTCAAATTTCTGCTATAAATGGTTTCGTGTTATACATATTCCCCAAAGTATTTATTACCTTAATAGCAAATGCTGGGTGCTGGAGCTCCACAAAACAGAAGTTGGACTGGCAGATTCACTCTGAAAAGTAGAAATTTAAATTAGGCAATATTTGCTTTTTAAGCTTAGAGAATAACTGGGGCACATTGTATTCTACTTTTATTTTATATTATTTCCCCTTCACAGCTTTGAGTCTTTCTAACTATCGATCCAGAGCCCTCCTCTTTTTGGGGTTAATAACTGTTGTCTGTGCTATAGTCTGTGGCATCCACTGTCACATGCTCAGTTAAAACTGCAATTTAAATAACTCATTTATTTTTCAAGAAAGTCTTACATTAATTTTACTTACGGGATTGTCATAGGTGGAAATTCTCTTAATTTTCTTCCTTCTGCCCCTGTAGTTAGATTTAAACCTGAGTTTTTCATGCAGCCCTATGACTAATAGTCTTGGAGAAACACCCATAAAAGATTTCAGTCCCTGAACTGTGATATGGGCTGTAAATGTCTTATTCTCAGGCTTCCAGGTTTTACTTTAAAAAATAAGGATTATCTTAAATCTCCTGTGGTGCCTAAAATTGCTTCTGTTTGCATACTGAGAAGTTGCCATGTTTGTGGTGTGTGAATTTGCATGTTTTGTCATAGAATAATAGAATAGTTTGGGTTGGAAGGCACTTTTAAAGGTCGTCTGGAGCATCCCCAGATGTGCCTAAAAAATTAGGTGCTTTTCTAATTAGATCTAAAGGTGGAGTTGGGGTGGTATTTTCTGTGCAGACAACATGATGGAATTACTGGTTTTCTTGGAAAGTGCTACCTCTGGGAATGTTTTGGGGTGTGCTTTTTTTCCCCCTATATCTGGCTGGAAGAAATGGAGGTGATATTTGGGGTCCTTGTTCCCACTGTAGCCAAATGGTCTGATATTTGCCCAGGGAGTGGATGCAAAATGCATGTTGTTGCTCACCTTCAGCTGGGGGAAAATGTTAAAATCACCTTGAAACCCTCCACAGAGAGGTCCTAAACCCTGTAGGCTCCTGTGGAAGCTCTGCCAGCTGAGCTGGGATTGCTGCTGGCTGGGGCTGTGGAGGGGGAGTGTTTATTTTGCATGTTAAGGCAGCAAGTGCTAGAGAAAGGATAACTTTGTGGAGTTTGCATCATGCCTTCTAAGACAGGTGAGAGTTTGGGTTGCTGTTCTCAGCATAAACCTGTGTAGTTTCTGATGATTTTATTCAGGATGAAAGGTGGGAAGCAGCACGTGGAATGTGATCCTACTGAGACAGCAGCATTTCTGCTGTACCTGTCTTGTCTTTCACAACGAGTCTTGATCTTGCCTCTTTTCTAGCCAAGTAGAACACTGTAGAAAAAGAAATGTCAAACATTTCCAGCCAGAATAGTGTACAGCCTGTAGCTGTCTCCTAGAAGGATGTAGGTAGAATTATTTACTGTCTCTCAGGCAGAGAAGGGAATTCAGCCTGGATTTCTTAATTATGGGTGTGTGTTGTAACCACTACACTGATGTACAATTGCTTTTTGGGGCAGTTGAGTTCTGAAAGCCTCAACTGCTCCTTAGCCACTGTCACTGGGGAAAAAATAATCTGAGTTGGAGAATGTAAAGCTGTAAAAGTATCTCAGTAGGTGTTCACAAAGGTAACTCAGTAGACAAATACACCAGAGAAATACATGTATATGTGTGTATACAATCTGTATGTAGAAAAACTGTATCATTATAAACCCTTGCTGCTAAAAGAGTGGAAAAGGGAGGAGTTGCATTACCTTTTCTGTTTCTTAACCTTGCCAGGCCAGTGTATGTGGAAGTTGAGTGCCAGTGTGTGTGCTGGGGCTGCACGTGCCTCAATTCTCCCCTGCAGCCTGTCCTCGGTGAATGAGCTCCTGAGTGGGAGGACAGGCTGCATTCAGCCTGCAGAAATTACTACCAGAGATAAGTTGGAGGGGAGAAGGGGGGGGAAGACATAGAAAAAGCTGTGTACTCCTTAATAGATGTTTATGGTTTTCAGCGTTTCATAATTCCTTTTTGACTCAGTCATCTGTAGCAGTTGTATAAATTACTTTTAATGATGCACTATTGCCGAGGGATTTTTGGTTTTACTTTGCAGTGTGTCATTATTATCTTTGAAGAGAAAACCTGTATTGTTTGGTCTGCATAAAGGACATTTAAGAAAAGGAGAGAGTGAATTCAAATCAAAAGGAAAAAGGAACTTTAAACCTTTGCCACAGATGTTTTCTTTGGAAAGGAAATTCTTAAACTGTTGCTTTGCAAAGTGAACTAAATGGAACATCTGTGAGTTCTTGTTCTCATTCTTCAAAACTTGATTCTCTTCTGTTTTGACGAGTCTGAGAGATGCATATTCATCCTGATGCTGCTTCCCATTCATTGCCTGTTAACTTCAGCAGTGCTGGACAAAGCCTTTTAGAAGAGGAAAACTAAAAAAAAATATTAAAAATCATCAGTATGCCTCAACCTGCTTTAAAAAGCCTCTGGGTGGTACAGGTTGGGCAGCAGTTTCTGTGGAAACATTGGTGCAGTTCCAATGTCAGGGAGAGGTTGCAAGGCACAGACAACCCATGTGTGAGTTTTTATAAGTGGAAAAAAAGCAAGAAAAACTTATGTATTGGTAGTGTCTGCCAACTCTAAAACAAATGAGAAATAAAACTGGGGGAAAATCAGACAGATTCTGCAGTGGAAATGGTGGATTATTCTCTGATTATGACAGATTATTTTTTCTTCAGTTTTCACTGCCTTTTACTATTGAACTTAACACCTGGGTATTTATAGTTTGCAACCATCCTGCATTGCACAGAAACTTTGGTGTTTTCAGTATTGTGGTGGGAGAACTGCACTGTCTGCAAAGCCCTGGTGTGAAAAGTGTTTGTGCCAGAGTAAGGGTCTGTGAAGAGGAAAATGTGAGGACAGACAGCAGAGCTCCAGTTCCTCCACTCTTGCCTGATGAATTCTCCTTAATTGGGGAAACAGAATCCAGTTTGGTCCAGCTTAGGGCCATTACCATTCCTGGCTTGGTGCTGATGCCAGACCCTGTCAGTGCAAAGAGAGGGAGAAAGGGTGACAGCTGAATGCTGAGAAAATGAAAACAGGAGGGCAATGTGGCAGCTCCTTATCCCAGGAATAATGAGGATGGAGGGCTTTGCTTCTTTTTGGCTGTGCTGTGTCTCTACCTGAGAGAGGAAGAGCTCTAGAGTCCCTTAATTCTCTCTCTAACTGGTGACAACACCGTGTTTTCCCAACACTGTTCAAACCCCAGCAAATGTTACCCAGTCCCTTGCCTTGTATGTGGAGTCAGTGAGAAGCTGCAGAGCTTTCGAGGGATGTGATCCCTGCCCCAGCAGCAGGAGGGATGTGCTCCATCCACAGTGGGCTTGGCTGTGCTGCCTCTGCTCTCCCTGCCGAGATCCCACCCAGGGCAGGAATCACAACTGTCAATGTTTGGCTGCTGTCGAGTTGCATGAACCACTCACAGCGTTTGTTCCCAGTCCCTGCTGCTGTCCTTCCCAGTGACTGAGGAAGGATAAGGAATGCTGTCACTTGTGCCTCGTCTTCAGGCACTGGAGGGGTGTGCAGTGACCGGAAAGAGGCTGAATCTACACCTTGGTAATCACAGTGTTTGTTGTCCATATGGTTCTGTTTTGTACAGTCAGTTTCATTTCATTCAATGTCAATCCTTAGTTTTTTTCCTTGGTTCCAAAGTAGAAGAATTGTTACATTGCATTTTGGAACAAAATAGGTAAATTCAGTCTGATGCTTGGCTTTTGTTATTTAATCTTTTCTCCTTGTTTTAGATTTGAAGGTCTTTCTGTTCATATTATTTCTGTTACACACAAAAAACCCCAAACCAAAACACTTCTGACTTTTTCTAGAACTTGCAGTATTAATTCAGAGAACACTTGCTCTTAAAACTTTTTTGAAAATAAAAAGGCTCATTTATATACAGCTAAACCAATTTCACTGCATCTAAAATATTGCCTTTATTTTTGATTATCTGACCTGTGCTGACAAGGCATCCTATATCTGGCAGGGGTGGGGATGGTGTCTATGTATGTACATGCCCCACACCTGTATTTTCTTTATGTAGTTAACTTTTCTTGCTAAGTTTTTGTGTCCTCTTAGTTTTAATACTAGAGATGTAAGAGAGGAATCCTTATCTTCTAAAAACAATTACATACATCAGGTGGCTGCCAAGTGCTGTTGGTGGTGTGACAGTGATGCTAAGGCAGCATCTGGACCTGCTACTTTTATTTATTTTTTTTTTTCCTACTAGCAAGGAGACTAATTTTTTTGCCTTTGCTTCCTAATATCAGTTGGAACATCCAGGAAATTGTGAGAGAAGGTACAGGTGCTTCCCATGCAGGATGTAGTTACATATAGAATTAGTTTTTCCTTCTGGGACTTGTTCTTTTAAGGGATATATCACCCAGCAGAGAAATCTTAGAGACTGCTTTTACTTGTTGATCAGGAGTAGAGGCTAGTTCAGTCCCCTTTGGTACTAAATGAGTACTTTGGGCATACGAGTTCAATATTCCCCTTTAGTATATTATCCATGTTAAGAGTGGAAGTGCCTGGTTGCAGTTGTGGTGAGGTGGGACAGGAGCTCCTGAAGGCAAGGCAGTGTTGGGGTGCACAGACAGGTGGGCCCTGTGTTCCTGCTCACTGCTGGTGACCAGCCTGCCCTAATGCAGGTCCCCCTCCAGCTGCAGCACAATGGGCATTGTCAGGGCACAGCAGGGCCCTTTGCATCACCAGCGGGCACCACACCTCAGCTGGCAGTGCCCTGGCTCCATCCTCCTGTGCTATTGATCCAGCAGCTTTCATGCAAGCACTACAGCCATCCTCACAAAATAATTAGCTCCAGTGTCTTGGCACAATGCCAAGCAGGCAATTCCATTCTGCCTGCTTAAAAATGCCCCCTGCAGTTCCAATTGGCTGGCTTACAGTGCCAGATGAGCCTGTGCTTTGGGATGTGTTCTCTGGGGGCTTTTTATCAGCGTGGGGGCTGCTGAAATGCCTCCCCCTGTGAGAGCCTATTGATGCCATGAGAGACCCCAGCGAAGCAGGACTCAGAGCCAAGGTAGGGTGGGACAAAATAAAAAGTGCAAGTCCTTTAATATCAGGCCTAGGGCCAACAGGGATACATATTAGAATCATAGAATGGATTGGGTTGGAAAAGACCTCCAAGATCATTGAGTCCAACCCTTGGTCTAACTCCAGTCCCTTTACCAGATCATGGCACTCAGTGCCATGGCCAATCTGCGTTTAAAAACCTCCAGGGATGGGGAATCCACCCCCTCTCTGGGCAGCCCATTCCAATGCCTGATTACTCTCTCTGGAAAGAAGTTTTTTCTGATCTCCAACTTCAATTTCCCCTGGCAGAGCTTGAGCCCATTGTGCCCCCTTGTCCTATTGCTGAGTGCCTGGGAGAAGAGACCAACCCCCACTTGGCCAGAACTTCCCTTCAGGCAGTTCCAGACAGTGCTGAGGTCACCTCTGAGCCTCCTCTTCTCCAGGCTGAACAGCCCCAGCTCCCTCAGCCTCTCCCCGTAGGGCTTGTGCTCCACACCCCAAGCAGATTGCCATTATTTTTATAATATTGTCCACCCAATCCCCAGTTCACACATCTCTCGGTCCAGCCCCATCCTGCCCCTGGTCACACCTCCTCAGGGTTTGAGTCAGGGGTCAGTGGCACCCTGTCTTCATCATTCTCCTCTTCCTCAGCACACAGAGGGCTCTTGGAGCTTTTCCGGTGTTTTTAGATCCAAGGTTGTTGGCTCATGTTTGTTGCATTCTGCAGATTTTTCTGATGTTCTTCAGCTTTCCACCTCAGAAACAAGACTAAACAGCTAAAAGAATTTGAGCTACTGATATGTGGCAGAGGTTGGCATCTATAAACAGTGAAATTAAGCTGTTAGAAATATTAACACACTAAATTTGCCTTTTACTACAGTTACAAGTACCTCTAAAATCTATAAAAATGAATCACTATGGGCCACTGTGGCTCACTAGCCTGACAAAGGAAGGGAGCTGGGCAAAATATTGCCCCAATAGTTTGAAGACAAAAACAAGAAAGGTTTTTAGGTGTTGCTTGTGGGCTTCAAAAAGTTGGAAGTATCTGTAATGTGCCTTTAGGACCATGTGCACTGGTCCATACAAGAAAAGCAAACCTGAACCTTGGGTGTTTTGTGGAACTCACTATTAATTGTGGACCCAGGACTGGCATTTAAAATGGCTGAGAAAACAGAGGGAAGATGAAGGTTTTGGTTTTTGACTGTAGTAATTTGGGTTCAATTTGATATTGGATTATTTCAAAAACAATGTTTAATTTGAAGAAAAAATAGCTATAGAAAAAACATACATATATATTTTAGCTTATGTGACCCTTTCCAAAGGTGGTAAATAATTGAAAACTTGGTCATAACCCCCCATCTCCTTCCACAGATGAAGACCAAATTTCATTTGGATCAAGAAAAGTCACTTGACTGAACAGGTCTGATACATTTTTCTGATTGTTTAGATTTTATGATCTTGGTGAAAGAGGTGGAAGGGAATTTTCCCATTTCATGGAGGGTTTATTTGTTCTTGATATACTCAAAAGGACAGACATGGTCAAGGCATCAGGTCCTTGCAACTATATACTGTCAGTGGGGTATTTTAGGAGAAGAAGATATTACAAATAAATGGTTGGCAGTCAGTCTGAGGGCTTTTGTCCCCTTCTGTTTTGTTTTTTGGTGATGGAAAAACAATCTGGTTTTGGGATTTCTCTTTGCAGTGTGAAACTGTGGCACCTCTGGCAGGAATTGCAGAGTTAGCAAACCTTGCAAATTGAAATCTGAAGAACTAATTCTGGCCTTTCCAGCTCAGGAATTTGAGAATTAAAAGTCACTTCTTTCCTATCATGAAATTGTCTTCAAATTTAATAAAATCTTGTTTTAAATGGTTATTTTTCTTATTCCTTCTAGATGCAGAGTTTATAGGATATTCTAGTAGAATTTTTAGGCAGTTCTTGTTTCATATCTGTGTCCCTGCTGTGTGAAATACAAGGGATCAACACTGTGGTCATGTTACAGAGTCTTGGACAGTTTCACACAGTGTGAAGAGCATACAATAAATCATCTTATCAATCATGTTAATTATAACAGGATTGCTCTGCTTAAGAAGGGGCAGAATTTTGCTGTTGAGAATTGTAGAAGATTAAATCTTACTTTCCAATGTGGGCAATGTTGTTGCTTGTATAACCTCTTAGAAACAAACTCGAGAAAGGATTTGGAGAATAACACAGTAGCTCAGATGGTTAATGTATGTTTGGGGATTCACTCAGTGCCTTTGCCTTTACTTTTCCCTTTCAGTTCTGTTTTGTTCTGTCTGGGAGCAGTCAAACCTGTCTGGAAATTGCAGAGGCAGTTCTATCACACAGCATCTATTCTCAAATTGACTATTATTTAGGACATGATCAGAATAGCTGTTCTCCACTTCTGATGTGGATCTTCACTATAAATTCCCATGTACTTTGAAGAAGCAAACACTGAAAATACACAGTCAAGAGTTTTCTCCTATAAAGTTTCCTTTGTTACAGTATTAATGTGTGTTAAACTCCCCTCAGTTTTCCTGGCTCTCTGTTGTAGTATCTGGAGTTCTCACAGCTCCTTTGTACTGTCCACTTTGACTCAGTCATTGCAATGTTCTGGAAGAGCCCATAGGTTGCCCTCGAGGTATTTAATTTTGAACTATTATGAGGTTTTGCATCCTCCTTCTGTCTGTCAGTGTGGCTCCACTGTGGGCCACTATTCACTACAGAATTGGGTTGAGTTTGTGTCTGCTGTGGATGGGAGATTGTGAGATTGGTACAAAACCATTGTAGAAGCTGTGCTGCAATCACCTGTGGAAATTGCATTCTGATGCATCCATCAGGTTTTTCATCAGTTTGTTTCCCAAAGCAAAACTTGGGACATGAGAGGCTGAAAAGCTGCAGAATCTGAATTTCTTCAAGAGTCCCTTGCTTTCTAACTTAAGATCAAATATTCCTCATGTCTCTGCATGGCAGCACTGGGTGCTTTGCAAAATTCAGATCTCTCACTTCACATCACTTCAGGCTGGATTGTACCACAGAGCATTTTATTCTGCTCACTGTTGATAGATCAATTCTGTCTTCCCTTTAAGCTTCAGTTCCCACTTTTCCAAGGCTGAGTATGTGATGGTGACTTTGGAAGGCACACAGCCTGTGGTAGCCATAGGTCTGCCATATGCATTTGCCATCAGAGTTGTCTTGGAGGCAGCTGGAGAGGGGCACCACAAAAAGGTACTGATGGATAAGGGCTGAAAACTCTTCATCCCTGATTTCCAAGGACCACAGTGTTTTATATGTGCTAGGGATGGATTGATTGACCCTGAGATTAGCTCAGTTGGTTAAAACTTGGTTGTAATAATGCCAAGGTCATGGGTTCCATCCCCTGTGTGGGCCATTGACTAAAGAGTTGGACTGGATGATCCTTGTGGGTCCCTTCCAGCTCAGAACAGTCTGTGATTCTGTGATTATATGTCTGTCTTCTCAGGCACAGAAGAGGGTTTTTTAGAGCACAGTGACTCATGTGTGGATCTGTCTGTGGTCTCTACTCTGCTTTCTGGGGTACCTCAGAAACCCTCCCTTGGCAGTGGTGGATGTGAGTGGGCTCTGGTTATCTTGGCATTTCTTCTTCTGTACACTGACTTGGAGCAACTCTGCACTCCTAAGACCACTGTTCCCACTCTGATGTTGTAAGAAGCATGCCCACCTACTCTGGAATCTGTTTGCATTATATTATTCAGAAGCAGCATGCTTATTTTTGGTTAAGTCCTTGTCAAGACTGAGTTTCCTGAGTGAAATACTGGCAACCTACTGTTATAAAACCTGTGCTGTGAGAGCTCACTTTGTGTTTAGAGATTAATTCAGAGTGGAAATGGCATTCCAGAACCATGGCCAGTGCAGAAAACCTTTGCTCCTACCAAGCCTCCTGTTAGAAAGTTTAAGTCCTAAAGTAATACATTAATTGCACAAGTCGTGTTGAAAACTTGGAAACCCGTTGTGATGTGCAGATTGGTGATTGATTTTTAATTGGACGATGACAAAGTAACAGTGAATTTTCAGTTCATAACAAGACACTCTCCCACAGAGATGTATCACATTCATGCTAGACTTTAAGATAACATTGTTTCAAGTCCAATGAAAATCCTTGTCAATCACATGTTTGGTTTTCTTTTGACTGCTGTAGATCTGCTGTAACTCCAATAAAACAAGTGAAGTTCCTAATGGTGAGGCACTAGAGGAAGTGAGAAACATCTGGAGTCTGGTAAACCCTTGTGCAGGAATCACAGGAGTCACTTACATAATGGAAGCATCCTATAATTTTCCCTGTGCCTTTTTCCTTGTTGCCACACATTTCTGTTGCCAGGGTAACCGATCATGAATTGTTCATAGTAAGTGACCTTGTCACTGCTTTTATACACGCCACGAGTTATTGTGCAGAGGATATTTATAGAATTATAGAGGTGATTGTGACTGCCTGAAGACAAGCAGATTTTGTTTCATTTAATTTTATTTTTTTTTTCCTGTAGAATAGGAGGCTAAAAACCATAAGAGAGGAAAATGCTAATATTTGTCTGCAAAATCAATCTTGCTGTTATTCAGGTAGGGACAAATAGGGCTAATAAGTTGTAAGGCAGCTGGATTAAGAGTGGTCAGCTCAGCCTCCTGCTTTGCAGTGTTTTCATTTGATGCTCTTCTGGACTGGACTTGGGTATATTCAGATTTATTTTTCTGTGATTGATATTTTTAGAGGTACCAGATTTATTTTTTTTAAGCTGTGCAAAAAGAGTGCTTAATGCAGTTTTTAAATAACACAAAACAAACAAGCAACAAAACCAACAAACTTGTCTCAACCATTCTAAATGGCAGAAGCTGCTGTTAATTCTCCTTGTCCTGACATTCAGTGCAGAAGTTAATTAAAATAAAGCTCTACCAACATTTTAAGTATTAGTAATGAGATAAATGAATCATGCTAGTTCAAACAGAGAAGTAATATAAAGAGTCTGAGAGCCACAGAAGGCTTCCTAGCCATTTTATGCATTCAAGAAGAAAAAAGGATTTTATTACATAAGCACCCTTATAATTCTCCTCAAAGTTGTGTTTTGTAATTGTTCCTAGATTAAAATCTAGGAAAAGGTGTGGTGAGATCTTCAGGTTTCCAGGTACAATTCTGCCATAAGGATGAAGTTGATGTTTTCCATATGGTTTTAATTGTGGTGCAGCTGGGAGTTAGTGCTGTCCTGTCTGCACACACCCAGTCAGCATTTCCATGTGGGGCCAGGAATGCCCCAGCTGGGCTGGACATACAGGGGCAGGGCTAAGGTGGCTGAACCCACAGGGCACCTTCCCAGCAAGCCTGTTCTTAAAGAGAATGTGGCCAGTGCCCTGCAGCTCCCAGGGCACACAGCCAGTTAATAGGCCCCACCTGCATGCTGGGCGTGTGCAGGTTCATTGCCCAGGCAGAGCATGGCACAGTCCAGGGAACCCCCAGATGTGATTGCTGCTGTAGAATTTACCACAAGGTACATGGGCACTTTTAAACAGCTGATAGAAACTGTCCTTGCAGATGCAGGACTGGTCATAAAGGTCAGTTATGGCAATGGGGAGATGACTGGTACATAGTTTAGAATAACTAACAGTAGTGGGACATGCAGATGCTGGAATGCCCCTGTTGGCCCCCAGGCCAGTGGGATGTGTAAGAATTCAGCAGAGGAGGAGCTCAGGTAATGTCACCTGATCCAAGGCAGGTGCCACTGCACAGGCCCTTGTGATGGTCACACATATCCCCAGCTGAGCAGCACCTGACCATCCTGTTCCAGAGTCCATTCCCGACGGGGTGCCCAATATCTGAGTTATTTTTTGCATTTGTTTTAAGCAGGCGGAGGGTCTTTGCAGCAAAAGAAACAGGCTCATTTCCTTTTAGCAGCCAGCTGGTATTTCATGATCAGCTAGTCTTTGAAACATCTGTCATGCCTCTGGAATTGCCTATTGATAAAAAAATGACTGTGCTTTATGAATTACATACTGAGTTAACTTGAGATGAGTCGTGGTGCAGTGCTGAGTCCATCAGTGGAAAGGCTCATGCCCAGTACTTCACATAATCCACGAAAGCAATAAGCAGGAAGAGTGAGGAGGTTGCCCTGTGAATTGTGTATGCTAAACAGAAGTGCTTGATTGGACTAAATGGCATAGCAGGGCAACACTGAGCCATTTAAACTGTCACTTCTAAAGGGCCGTGGAAGGCAATCTCCTGGGAGGGATAAGTAGTCTAATGTGCCTCCCATTCATTATCCACTTACAATGGCCTTTTTTCTCCTCTGTGTCATAGGTATGTTATAATAAGACTAAGCCTTGCAGCCTGAGTCTGAGTAAGTGTATACAAGGAGCTAACACTTTGTATGTAATTCCACTTCATTTGCCGTCAAGCATTCAACTAAACTGTTATGGTTATCTTTAGTGCATTAAACCATTCTGTTTTGGTCTTTGCACAATTCCTTGCTGCCTGAGGATCTGGTCCATGATATAGAGATAGCTCAGCTACCATGAGTTAAATAAGCATTGGATCTATAAAGAGAATGATCTGAAAGTAGATACTTGAGATCAACTTAAAGGCCTTTAGATTTCCTGCTTTGAAAAGGTACTTACAGGTAGTATCAGATGAGCAGGCTTTCTTTGTGTCCACCTGGGCACCAGCTTATCTTCAACTTGTGCTTATACTAACTTGGAAACACCACCTACTTGCTCTGCATTTTTGCTTGTCTGAAGAATTAAAGTACATCTCCATCTCTTCCCATCTTTTTGTTCTCCATAGGGTTGTAGCATTTTGAATTAATTTTTCTTGTCTTGTATGCTTGCACATCCTGAATGAACATTGGCAAAGCAAGCAAGTTAGCATTCCTTTGCCATCCAGAAGAGTAAGTCATCTTGTTTATGTTGGAGTGTTTTTAATGGGGCTTAAATATGTAGTATTAACACCCTTTTGTAAACGGTTTTGAGAAAACCATTTATTATCCATTTGCTCGAGGGATTTGCATGAACTGCAGTGGTTGGGAACAGTATGTTCAGTGAGGTAAGTGGTATGTTAAATGATGTGCAGAGCAGATGTGCGTTTGTGGGGAGGGTTCCTGTTGCAGTGAAAAACCCCGCAGGGCATCAGCTACTTCCCCCGGGAGGGGAAAACATTCCTTTCTACCCATTAGCATGGTGGTGTGGGTATGTTTGCAGTCACAGACCGTGCCTAGTTGGCAGTGGGGAGGGCACACTGAGCAGTCCAGACACAGGAGGAAGCCTGTCATGCATTTATGAGTGCTCAGTCCGGCCCTGCAATATGGGTAAGCACTTTTAAGCTCACCTATTGATTCACTTGGTGGTGGCAGCTCCGCCTGGTTCCGGCTGCAGGAAGGATCACTCTGCAGGGAATCAAACAGCTGAGCATCCAACTCACCAGTGCTGCTTTAGGGAGGTGGAGATGAAGAGCAGTTACAGCTTTCTGTGGGACTTGGGCATAAGCACAGTGACAAACTTGTCATCAGTCATTGTGAGTGTGTGACTTGGCAATCCAGCACTAGGGAATACATTACATTTACTTAGTAGCTACTGGAAGTTAGCAAGGCTACAGCTAGGTGAGATCAGTCAGGTCTGCACATCACTGTTGTTTATTGAGGGAGTTGGGTCAGGACCTTTTTGTACCCTCTTTTTTGACTCTTCATTTGCTGTTCATTCCCCACTCAGGTAAAAGCAAAGTGTTGCACCATTCATAGGTGCAGCCTGGGATGCTGATAGTATTTTTTAAAATCCTTAAGTTCCAGTCAAGAAAATAAATACTTTTACTCAAGCATATTTGTGGAAAAGGAAGCATCAGGAAATGAGACTAAAACCCGGAAAGAAACATCTGAAAATATTCTCTCATGTTTCTTTTACTCTGAAATAGATTGGATGGGATAACCAAAGCAACTGGGTGGCACTAGTGAGTGTGTTGTCCAGGATTCAGTTCCAAACTGCCTCCTCACAGTGCTGCAGAAACGTGGCAGTTTGTTCCTGTGCGTGTTTGCAGTTCCAGGGCTCACACTGAAGATTGCTGTGGTGCTTTCTAACTGAAGTGATTACCAGCAACTGATGCTACCTAAAGGAACAGAACTTAAGTGTATATGCACATAACAGATGCCCTTGGGACTGAGTTGGGTAGAAAGTGTGTTACTGCCTTCCTGTGTGTTCAGTCTAGAAGGTTTTAAATATGGAGGTGTAGCACATAGGGAGTTAAGAATGGGAAAGAAAAAGTGAAAGTGAGGATGGTACCAAGTCAGTGTCTTCATTAGAATGGAACAGTTTGTCTGGGTCATTCAGAGGCATCCTCAGCAACCAGCACAAGGCAGTCCCTTCCTTGTCCTCCTATTGCATGTTCAGGAGGTGTAAATGTGGGTAAGGATTGAAGACTAAAGCAGGTGTGAGACACTAAGGTACGTTGTTTCAAACTAGCTCAGTGAGTGTAAGCACCAGTGCTTTAATGCCACATGAATTCCTTCTGGACCATGTACTGATAATCTCTCCAAGTGAAGGTGTGTGCCAAGGTATCAAAGTATCTTCCAGGTTATACTTTGGCTTAGATACCTCTGCACTTCTCTGCTGCCAGTGTGTGATGTGAATGAGCTGCAAGAACACCTCACTGGCACAGTGTATTTGCAGCAGTGTCCCCTCCTCATGGGAGCAGGGCTTGGCCAACAATGTTCCCCCTCCACTGCCCTTTCTTGCCTGCTCAATTCCAAGTTCCTGATATTGAAATAGGTAATAGAAAAATCTGGAACTGCTTCTGAAAAAGAAGTTCTCTGTTATCTGGGATGCTGGTCTAATTCAGCCATGGTTGAATTTCCTTTGGCCATTGCTCATGGTTACCTGTTTGCTATCTGGCATTAGCTGAATATTGATACATGCTAATGCCCCAGATGTTTGTAGCTAATCAGAGTACTGCTAACTGCAATCAAATTCTATTTTCTAAACTTGCTAAAATATTTTCTGATACTGAATTTATTGGAGCTATTAAGAGCGTTGTGACTTTCTCACTTTAAAACTGGAGTATCTCAATTTCCTTCCAGTTGTTTGTTGCTGTGATAAACTCTAAAGTGAGTGTTGGGAATCTTTGGTACAGACAGATGTTCTGGCTCATATTCAGTCAAATTCTGACTCCAGACTTATAAATAAGAAATGAGCTTAGGAGTCTCCCTGGAATATACAATATGTTTTAACCTGTTGGACTGCTGGATGATACTGCTGTTCCCCCCTGATAAAGGTGGAGGAGTGGTGTGTGAGAATGAAATTTCACTCTTAAAAATGATCATTTCCCTGTAAGGCCTTGAGCTCCTTGCGATGTTGCTTGCGAAGCAGCGGCTGGCAGAGGCAGAGGCAAGGCTGGCACAGCTCTGTGAGCAGACCCTGCTCAGCTCTGATAGTGCTCTTCCATTTGCTCCCGCAGCGATAGCGAGGCGCAGGGAGGCACACGCGCCCCTCTTCTTGGCTCTCTGGCATGCTACATTACATCCTACTTTATTTAGAATTAAATGACTCGTGTCAGAGTTGAAAGGAGTGAAATTGCTGATTTCTGTAGGCTAAATGACAAATAGATGCAGATTAGGAGGGTGCAGCTACAACTCACGCTCCAGAGGTGCCAGGATTTCTTTGCGAGGGGTCACCATGCTGTGTGTCTCTGGGAATGCTGAGCAGTGCTTCTGAACTTGGGTTTAGCTTTCAAAGCAGCTTTGAAAGTCGCTGAATCTATTTCAGAATTACAGAAGGTTATGTTTAGAAGTTGACTGTTTTTTTTGCAGCTATGTGTCTATTTAACCAAAGATACTGCTTCGATCTGGCAGCTTCTTTTAATCTCAATTTCCATCATAATAAGAAACACAAGTACCTGGTATCTAAGTAGTAAAATAATGAATTGGTGACTAAAAGTCTGTGATTATTTTTGTTTTACCATAATAAGAGTATTACAGTTTTGTTACACAGTAATGAAACCAGAAGCTTTAGGAAATAGTTTAATAAATATTAATAAAGCTTAATTATTAGACTTCCAAGGTTTTCTTGTTAATATGTCCCAAAGATTCTTTGTGATTACATCATACCAAGGTAAGGAACTACTAGTGGTCCTTTCTGCAGATTGATTAGACAACAGTTTCTCTGTAGGGAGAATGGGGGTAGGGGTATTTTTTGTTGATTTATTTTTGTTGTTGATTTAGTTTGGTTTGTGCAGGGGTTTTTTTACTACTTTCTCCCAGAGAGACCCTATTTTGGTCCTGTTTTAGTGGTTTTTAGTTCTTGCAGGTTCAGGCCCTTACAGGAGATTCAGAGGAGCTTTTTAGATATCTCTGTTCTTTATTGCTTTGGGATCAGTCAGGCCCTGATCTTACAAGTGCACCTGGGGATTATTTTTATGTGCATGAGTATTCTCAGTTTAGTTAAAATGTGTTTGCAGAATGAGGGTCTGTCATTTTCTACAAACACTGGCTCTGCTAATGCAGTTTTTTCAGAATTAGGGTCATGATTAAAAATCTTGAGCACAATAGCTAAACTTCCATGGGATACAGATGTGTGAGTGGAGAAACTTCAGGTCTTTAGGTAACATAAGGAATCTCTCTAAGTTGCCTTTTTAACCAGCCACTTCAATATCTGTAATAAACCCCTTCATTGTACTTGGCTCAACTGTGATGATAAAAAAGTTTTGGGTTCTTTCACTCTTTCACCCTTCCCTCGAGGAAGTAGCTGAGCCTATTTTTCTAATAATTGAAACTGTTGGCTTTTAAAAATGAGCTTGAAATACCTGCAGGAACATTATTTGGCCGACTTCAAGGCAGCTCCCAAAATACTTAATGCTTTTGAAAGTCAAATTAAAGGTTTGTTTCATTTAGGTTGTATGGCTGGATAAGATTAAACAAAGTGCCCTACTTGCACACGGCAATCTCTGTGAAATGGTTTTTTGATCGTCTTCATGCATATCTAAAATACACCTCCAATTTCTTTTCAGGATCTGGGCTTATTCAGCTTTTACCATAATGGTTCATTAGCCTCCTAGGCTTTTTTCTTAAGAGTTGCACTCAATTTCCCAGCTTTGCTGTTTTACATTAAATCACTTCGATTTTCTAAATGTAGGAAAGGAAGAGAACAAGAAAGGATAGTGGAAAAAGGGGTTGTTCAGTGTGGATACATCATTTCTGCTTCACAGAGTACTCCCAATATTGCAGGATTTTTGCCCCTGGCTGTAACTGGGCTAAATTTATCAAGTATTCTCCATCCTGAAAGAATGATTTAAGTATATAGTGCTGATATTGCTTCTTGTTGGTGCTCATTATTTGGAGATCAATTGGACTTTGTGTGGAAGGAGCCAAGGAAGGGTTGAAACCTTCATCTTGCTGGAACATGTTGCAGTGTCCCACTCTAACTCTCTTCAAAAAGTACCCAAATACTTCCCCTGAACGGAACTGCAATGAAAAATACCTGTAGCATATATAATATATATATGTGTATAATATATATCTGTGTGTCTGTGTATATGTAACATACTTTCTGGCCTCTCTGTCAATGTGCTGTGTGTTGTTTTGGCTTTGGTTGTAGGTGATTTCAATTCCTTTGAACTCTGCATGTAACTGGACAGACCCTTTTGTAGTTACCCTCTCAGTCAATTCAGGAGGGAAACCACAGCCCACTGAGCAAAGCTCTTCTCCTCAAACAGCTGAATTTCTGCAATTTCTCCAGTGATTGCATGGTCTGTTCCCAGTTAAGAGCAGCCTATTCTGTGAGGTGTTTGCTGTTCTCTGCACAGAAATCAGTTGCCCTGGTATATCCTGTGTTTGTCACAGAAGCACAGTCCAGCTGGGGTGGGTCACCCTAACCAGCTGCTTGTGGCGTGGGGAAGAGAATGGAAAGAGAAAACTTGTGAATTGAACACAGTTTAATAACAGAAAGACAAGGTAAAAAAACCCCAACAGTTCTGTGGTTCTGTGATCTCTTGCCTTCCTTCTCAGACTGGTCTTTGCCCACACAGGTCCCTCCTGCAGCTACGGGTAAAGTCAACACACCAACTTCTCTTGGTGGCCTTGCCAGGTGCCCAGCCCTGGATTTGAGTTCCACCAGTATGGTTTGAGAAGTAATTAGGAAGTATTTTAATTGAGATAACTAGCTCTGAAATCCTCACTAGATTTTGGGTGTTCATTAAAGAATTTCTGAATACTTTCTTGGATTTATTTTTCACATTTAACCTGAAATTGAAGATGTAATAAGTCGTGAACACTTGAATTTGAACCTGTTCTTTTTTGTTGTAGTTGGGTTGGGCTTTTTTGTTTGGTGTTGGTTGGTTAGTGTTAGGCTTTTTTCCCCCCTTTGTTTCATCTAAAGAGCTCATAACTCTTCTTGTTAACTCCTCTGGCCCCAGCCTTTGTGAAGGTTCAGTTGACAAGGTGATGTTGCTCAAAAATTGGACTCTGTGATCTTGGGAGGTCTTTTCCATCCTAAATGATTCTGTGATTCTGTCAGGCCAAGAAGTGCTGCCCCACATCCCCCAGCAGACTGATGTCCAGCCAGTGTCCCAGTGCTGTCCCACCCCCTTTGTTCCTCTGCCTCCAGCTCTCTCTGCAGATCCTGGCATGTTATGGCATGGGATATCAGAATATCCCTTTGCTCAGGCCAGGGCAGCTGTCCTGGCTGTGTTTCCTCCCTGCCTCTTGCCCACCCTCAGCCTGTTTGCTGGAGGGGCAGCCTGGGAAGTGGAGGAGGCTTTGAGACTGTGCCAGCACTGCTGGGCAGGAGCCAGGACATGGCATTGCCACCATCCAAACCCCAGCAGCACATGGGCTGCCAGGGAGGAAGGAGCTGCAGCCAGCCAGGCTCAGTGCAACCACTTAGAAAGTGATTTTATGGGGTTTCAGGGATTTTTTTAAATTTTTTTTTGGACATGCCATTTATTCTTCATACGTGCAGGGGTTTCAGTGTTTGTGAGCTTGGTAACTTTGTCAGGAATTCTGGAAGAAGACACTGCTGTTAGCTGGCACAGCAAAGCACAGTCCAGCAGAATTCATTTTTCAAAAACTGCTGTCTTCAAGTTTTACAAGTTTACCAGTTTACACGGGGTGATACATTCCTTAAACAAAATCTGTCCATAACCCAATGCAAATGTACCAGGAAATTGCTGACCTCTTAATTAACCACTTCCATAAAATCTGCTATTAACCCTGCTCCAGAGAGTTTTAATACCTTTTGTACCATTACACTGAAGTGCAATTTAATGAAAACATGGGTTATTTCTCCTGATATTTAATCTTTTTAACTCCTTCTTGGCAGCTATTTTTGTAGACTCACAGGCAGCTCCAGGCTGACTCCTGTGCTTGTACTGCACCCTTGAGAGACACAGGCCATGATGGATTTCTTGCTGGTAGCAGGATCTGGGCCTTGAGTATAATTTTCAATATGGGAAATAAGACCAAATGCTGGGTGCACAGTGGTACAGATTGTAGGGGATGAAGGGGGGAAATTGTCCTGCAGGGTCACTGTTGTTCTCTGTATTTCATGATATGCAGTGTTTTCCTGCCAAAAGCCTTCCATGGCAGCATGAACTAATTTTCTTGTTGCATTTCATGCCATCAAACACTGGCTGCTGATGTTGGGATTAGTTTCTTTGCTGCAGCTTGAGGGTTTGCCAGTAGGATGCCTTTGCTGTGCTGAAGTAGTCTGTGGAATTAATGGCAGCCTGCTCTGTTTCATTGTTTCTCTCTGATTTGAGAAGTTGAGTTCAGTTTCTAATCATCCTGCTCTTGCTTTCTGGATATATTTTCTAAAGTTGTTTGCCTTGCAATTATAATTCTTAATCTTCAGTGATCGAATGCAACAGATCTCACTCCATGTTAGAGTGACAGACAGTTTTCTGTCTTCTGGAAATGGGAGTCTGAACATACCTTGAAGGATAAAGAAATTGTAGTGGTATCAGTTTATGCACAATAGTCCTTCTTTTGAGAAGCCAAACAGTTTCCTTAGTGCTCAGAGGAAAGCAAATATCTTTGGTGTGGGCAAATAAATCGTGAAGATTTATGATGTTTAAGAGGCAACCAATATCTTGTTCACTTTTTTCTTTTTCCTGTTCGTATGTTCTTAGAAAAGCACTTTAAGTGGTACAAACCAAATTCTTTTGAGCATTTGGTTTTTACATGCTTGAAATTTGTATTGCTTGAGAGATGAGTTTTCAGAGTTCTGAATCAGAAAGATGAACTGGATGACAACAGCCAAGGGTGAATAAGAAACAAAAGGCTGTGTTGCTGCTGGAATGAAACAATCATTTCCATGGAAAGTTTCTGTGCGATAGAAAATTGAGATGAATGAATAAAAAAATCTTTTGTACTAATGAATTAACTTTCTAGTCTGTACATATTAGTGAGCTTTTTATTACAGTTAAGTAGTTTTTAATCTGTCTTTGTGATAGCTCTGTGGGACATTTAGAGAGGATGTGAAGTACATGAAGGATGAAGTTTGATAGTTTGTGTTTCCTAGTTAAGAAGAATAGATGAACTCTCTCATTTGGTTTCCTCCAAAAATATAAGGAAATATCCACATTTTGGGGCAGAAGAGGTAAAATATAGAAAGGACTGAAACAGCAGCTGTGATTTGCAGAGGTTTTTACTGATGTTTCTTTTGTGAAGTGATAATGAAATGGTAAATATTGAAGTTGTAATACGGTCAGAACCTGTATTTGAACTACTGACTGATACTCAACAAAGAAGAGTGATTAGTGGATGTTGAGCC
This sequence comes from Pithys albifrons albifrons, assembly GCF_047495875.1. Classification (NCBI taxonomy): domain Eukaryota; kingdom Metazoa; phylum Chordata; class Aves; order Passeriformes; family Thamnophilidae; genus Pithys; species Pithys albifrons. Next base: position 4,056,531 of record NC_092473.1, read on the forward strand.
AAGTCACAGGGACCCTTGGACTTCAGCCTCCTGTATTGCTGAAGGGCCAGTCCTTATTTTCTAACGTTTCTGGTGTATTTGTGAAATTGTCTTAGCATTTCACACCCAAATATGATATTATTTACTACAGAGTTGCATATTTTTTTAACCATCATCACTTTGCTTTTAATTAGCACTCATTTTTTCTAATTACCTGGGCAATGTGCTATGGGCATATAGTTAAAACGTGCTCTTTTTCAAAAGCTTTCCAGCAGCATGAGGCCTGTGTAGGGAATGAGGTTGGGAATGCTCTCAGTGCACAGGGGCAGCCTTGCCCAGCAGAGAGGGGTTTATTTTGGGGGCTTTGTTCTGGAGCTGGGCTGGCTGCTGAGACTTCAAAGTGCTCAAAGAAGGTGCATCTCCAGGTCTTTCCATCTGGCTCCTGCCTCCCAGTAAGCAGCATGGGGTAAGGGCATGGTCTTTTGTAAATGTTTTCTTTTGAGCATGTACCCAGCAGGAGACAGAAGGTGACATCGCCTGTTGGCAGAGCAGAGGTCACTTCTCAGTAATGAACAGGAGCAGAGGGTGAGAATGAGCCGAAAATAACTATTTTCATTGTTACTTGCAGTCAGAACAGAGAACGGAGAGAGAATGTTTTTGCTGTAAGTTTATTCTGTAGAAAAATCGATGCTTTCCAAGTAATTGTTATAAAAGATATAATAAATATGGCATCAGTGTGTTGAAAATTCCTGTGGAATACTTTTGGAGGAAGAAATTTTGAGAATAAACTGAGAGCAGGCTGAGGATTTTCGTATGTGAATCACTGTTGATACAGTTTCTCTGTGGCAGTACAACTATATCTGTGCTCAGAGGTTTAATTATCGAGACTTGTAGGAAAAGTTTGACAATTGGTTTTGGCTTAGATGTCCAGATATACCTCGATTTCTGGCTGATTGGCACATAGTAGTGCATGAAGCTCATGTTCCTCCATTCAGTGGGTTGGAAGTGTGTGTGGAGTTTGGAGGTGGAAATGTCTGATCCCCTCAGGCTGTGGGCAGTGAAGTCATTTTGATTAAGTCAGGACACAATGATAGACCTGGATCTTCATCTTGTATCTGAATCAGCTTTCCTTCAGCACTTCTGGGGCTGGGATTTTGGAAATACCCAAACTGTAGAATGAGGAGGTCGGTTTGTTACAGAACTCAGAAAAGTCTCAGACACTTGAGAAGGAGGATGGAAGGACCACAGAGGGATCCATGAGGGCAGCAAATGCTTGTAATGCAACCAAGAAGCCTGTTTCTAAATGCAGATCTAAGGTAATAGGAATCTGCAGGGGAGAGAGGGGAGACAGTGACCAGGAGAACCTGTGTAGGTGGGATGATCCGGACACCACGGGAAGGGGATCAGAGCTGTGCAGAAAACTGAGGTGGGTGTGGATTTTCAGTCAGGGTCCAGATTTAAACACATAAGAAGTGGCTGGAGAATGGAGTGAGTGCTTTTGGATTGTTTGCAGCACTCCCCATATGATGTTCCTGCCCTTTGGCCACCCCAACCCCCTGCAGCGCTCCAGGCTGGGCACAGAGTGGCTGGAGAGCAGCCAGGCAGAGGGACCTGGGGGGACTGAGGGACAGGAAGCTCAACAGGAGCCACCAGTGTGCCCAGGTGGCCAAGAAGGCCAATGGGATCCTGGTCTGGCTCAAAACTAGCGTGGCCAGCAGGCCCAGGGCAGTGACCCTTCCCCTGGACTCTGCCTTGGGGAGGCCACACCTTGAGTGTTGTGTTCAGTTCTGGGGATCTCAGTTCAGGCAAGAGATTGAGGGGCTGGAGCAGGTCCAGAGAAGAGCAACGAGGCTGGAGAAGGGACTGGAGCACAAGTGCTGTGGGGAGAGGCTGAGGGAGCTGGGGGTGTTTAGCCTGGAGAAGAGGAGGCTCAGAGGTGACCTCAGCACTGTCTGGAAGTGCCTGAAGGGAAGTTCTGGCCAGGTGGGGATTGGTCTCTTCTCCCAGGCACTCAGCAATAGGACAAGGGGGCACGATGGGCTCAAGCTCTGCCAGGGGAAATTGAAGTTGGAGATCAGAAAGAAATCCTTTGCAGAGAGAGTGCTCAGGCATTGGAATGGGCTGCCCAGAGAGGGGGTGGATTCCCCATCCCTGGAGGTTTTTCAACTGAGCTTGGCCGTGGCACTGAGTGCCATGATCTGGTAAATGGACTGGAGTTGGACCAAGGGGTGGAGTTCTTGATCTCGGAGGACTTTTCCAACCCAATCCATTCTATGACTCTGTGTCCTTGCTGATGGAGCTGCTCTGTGGCTTTGGGACAGCTGAAGGAAGGGCAGTGTGAGCCTGTGCCTGCCTGCACCCACCCAGGGGGATCTGCTGCTGTGACACAGCCCCAGGACTGGCCCACAGCTTCCTGCAGATCATGGAAGAGTTGCTTCCCAGTGCTGTGTGGTGGCAGACTTTTGGAAATATGACATCACATCCAGGGTGATTTTAAAAATAGATGACAGAATTCTGCCTCTGTGTCTCGCTCGCTGCCTTGTTTTGTACAGTCTGTATCCTGTCACTTAAAGGGCTACAATGAATAATTTGCAAGGCAATAAACCTTCAAGTTTATTTTAGTTTCACAAAGTGAATTCTTGAAAGGACTTATTTGCATAACGAGTCTTTGGCTGTTTTAAGATAAAACCACAATTAAATAGGAAATATAACTATCATAGAAAAACAGAGCAAGAGGCCTTTGAGTTGAGAGTGTAGCTGTTTGCAGGAAGTCTGTTCTGGGATATAACATCAAAATTACTTGAGCTTGTGAGAGTTAAATGAGGTATTTGCAATGTAAATGTGTGAGAGCCTCATGAAAGGCAATAGATCTCAACCAGGAAGCACAGAATTTGCTTGCCCTAGTGTGTCCTTTCTCTCAGGTATAAGTTGTCAAAATTTAGCAAGAAGTGCTACGGGATCATGAGCAAGAGCCTGCAAAGCACAGCAATTGTACAAAATCTTGAGAGGAAATAAAAATCTCTGCCTCTTTTTCTCTGCAGTTCTGAACTGCCATGGAAAACTGAATCATGATTTCACACAGTTAGGAAACCTTTTCTGCATGGCACAGCTCAAGTGTGAGCACCAAAGGTGCCTGGCAGGAGCTCCTGCTTGGGTTATCTCTCAGTCCTCCTGGTGGATGGAGGCAAGAAGGAAATCAGGTAGTAAAAGAGGTAATAAATATAATAATCCACTGGGATAAGACTTTGCCTCTGATTTTTTAGTGGATAGATCAATCCCAGTGATAGCACAGACCATAATTAGCATTTCAGTGATTAATAAATCTGGTAGCTGCAGGCTTTGGGATCTTGACAGCATTATAGCAAAAGTGATGTGCAAATTGCAGGGTGTACTGGGAGCTGGTGAGTTTACATGGATGAAGTTATCAAGGCACTGGAACTGAAGGAGTTCAGAACTGGTTTGTGATGGAGTGAACAGCTAAACCCAAGGGCTGAGCAAGCTGGACTGTTTCTGGACTTGCACAGCTTTTGGAGGCAGGATACTAAGTCTGCTTTGAGAAAGCTCACTGAAAATAAGGAAGATATTTTTATTATCTGATCAGCAAGTTATCTGAGCAGGACTTTTTGGTTTTGTTTTTTTTTTTTTAATCCTAAATTTGGAGTGTGTTGTGTGCACTGTGTGGCATTCTTAGTGAGGAGCAGATGAATTTTGGAAAGAATCCCACAACCAAACCCATCCTGCTCTGCAGTGTTTTGTCCCATGACACGTCTCATCCTGATTCTCAATATTTGGTAAACATCAGGCTCTTCCTTGCTTAGGAAACGCAGGGAGGCTGAAAGTCAGTGAAGGAGCAATGTGCAGGACAGCCAAGCTTTCATGTGCACTACCATCTTGTCTCCTTTTGTGCCCATTGATGCTGTTTTCACCCAATATTATGGATATTTATGTATTTCAGACTGTGTGTATATAGGCACATTAATGCTCCTCTATGCAGCCTGGGGAAGACAGATTGGAAAAATAAACAGACTTTTTCTGCCTTACAACATGGTGTCTCTTAGGCCAGTGGTTTATTCCTCTGCTTGGAAAGTTTTGAAATACCTTCTTTTACTGATAGGAATATGATAGTAATATTTTGTCAGTGTTTAGCATCTCAAAGGAAGTCTTATATAAAAACCATAAGGTGACACATAAAGGGTGAATAAAAAAAATGCTTAAATACCTTGATTGAATAAAATAGCTGTCTGAAATAATCAATATAACGTTGTTAGTATGCTAATGGTATATAATATCAGGACTATCATAAATACAGGTCTGAAAATTATGTTTTGCTTTGGTGAGGAAAAAAGTTCCCCATTCTGCATCTGGGTTGCAGAAAATTGCTTGTCTAGGCAGGGCAGTGCAGCTGAATTGCTGTTTGGGTCCCTTCAGAAACAAAGTGCAATAGTTCCCCAAAGAGAAAATGCTGGTAAGTCACTGAAACCACTTGAGCAGCACTAAATAAAGTGTCTTAATGTAACTTCAGGGATCCCTCATGTCTGGAAACCTGTCTAGAAATCATCTGCATTCTCCTGTAAATCATTGTGATAGGAGCTGTATTTTGCAACTTAGGAGATAATCAAAAATGTTTAAATGTTAATTTAGTAGAGCTTAAAATAAATGCCCTTTTAAAAGACTTATAGTTTTGTCTGTATTTTGGAAGGGAATGGGTAGGAAAAGATAGTAAGACACCAATCAAATTCTTACCTGTGACAGCATCATAAAGGAGATGTTAAAGTTCTAGTTTAGGATGATAAATATGATGTGATGATTATAGAATTTTTGGAATCCTCTGGGTGTAAATCTTCTTTGTTTTGTTTCTCACGTTGTTGTAGCTTTGCCTCATCTTCATAAAACTTGCTTTGCCATCAGAGAAGTTTATTCTCAGCCAACAGCTGGTGCCCCTCAGTGCCAGTGTTTGTGCCCAGGTAACCAACCTTTGGGCTGGTGTTCAGTGTAAGATTTAAATCCCATCTGAAATTTGGTGTTCCAATGGTCTCTTGCACTTCTGTTTTAGCTTGATGTTTTCATATCCTTTGTCTTTGTTCATGGTTAACTGAATTCTCTTCTGAGCTCTGTAAGCATTTCACTGGAATTGATAATTTCTTCCAGTGAAATTTTCTTTTGTTTCAGTATTCTGATGAAAACGTAACTGATGGTTCTATATCTTTGCTGGACAAGGAATAAAGCTATTTACATCATGGGGTATTTCTCATTTTATCTTCCTTTCCTCACGCGATAATGAATTCATCATGAATACCAGACAAGGATCTCATTTCATGCTGCACAATCAATATTCATTTTCAAATGTTTCTTTTCCTTTGACTGCAGGGAGATCAATTCCTATATGACTGGTTTGAGTGTTCATGTGTCTTTGTTAGTGTGGGTGAGAACTCAGATGTGATCAGCACCACCAGAATAGGAAGCTTCTCTTTTGAAGTTATTTCCTTCAAATACACGAGGCCTTGGACAAGCTAACAATTTTTTCCACCGAGCATTTGTGCATTTAAGTGCATGAAGAGTCATTTCAGAAATCAAACTCTCATTAACTAAGGAACTAAAGCAGCTGATTTTGCACGTCAGCAGCATGAGTCACTTCATCAGTGAGAACTTGTTGGGAATTCCTTTTATTAATAATGCAGCCTTTAAGTCAGCTGCTTTTGCCCAGCACGAGTTGTTTAATCAGTTGTGTCTGTCAAGCAGTGCTGGCAATGGGGAGATCATGAACTGCCATTCTGCCAAGTGTCCTTCTGTGATTTCAGTACCACGAGGAACAGTAGGATTAACTTGCTTCAGTTGGATAATTTCATTTATCTCTTCTTAGAGATGCCTTTTCCCCCTTTTTTATTGGTAAGTTTAATTTATATTAATGCTATTATTAAGAAATCCTACTTGAAGGGCTTTGCCACTGGTGGTGCTGGTGTTCCAGCTCTAACCATGTCCTGCCCTGCTCTGTAGGGTCTGTTGGCAGGTTTTGATACAGCTTGTAAGGACTTCTCAGTCCTCAGTAGTGTCTGGAATGAGACACTACTCAGGAATGAGAAGTGTCTGGAATTGGCTGTGCATAGAGAGTGTGCCAAACCACAACCCTCCATTCACTGCCATGTGTTGCCCCTGGAATTCAGGTTTTATCTGTCCTGAATTGCTGCCTTTTGTTCTTCCCCAAATGTGCCCCCTGAGGACCAGCTGGACCTGCATTGTCCCAGACAGGTACCTGAGTGATGTTTTGAGAGGGATTCCCTCTGTCACTGGGTGTGCAGTTAAAGACTTGTGTTCACATGTTGGGCAGCTTGAGGGCTCCCAAGTGTTCACTGCAAACCTCACTAAACCCCTGGAAATAACAGAGGGAATGAAGGGCCATAGCCCAGTGCTGTCATTGCCTCTCCCTGGAGACAGCTCTGGGTGTGCACGAGGAGCAAATCCACTCCCTGCATTTGGGGTTCTTTGCAGTGCAGAGAGAGCTTCAGAGCTGCTTTAATTTATTGGGGTTTATTCATGCTTGTTCTTTTGCTTAGCAATATCAAGACTCTTGATTTATCTAAATTTCTCTTTGTTCTTTCAAGTATCAAATATGAGATTTCCCAGCTGTTGGCTCTGCCTGAACTTACAAGAATTTCAACAGATTTTCAGATTCTCACGTTTTCTTTATAACTGTACAGATTATTCTGTATATTGGGAAATGAGAACTATTATTGTTTGCAAGTCTCTGTGGTTATTCTTTTGTTTTTCTTGTAAGCAACTTGTAGAATAATATATATATCTTGTAAATGGGTTGGAACTTTTGGACATATTTCCTGGTCAGTTTGCCTCTAATGTTTTAAGCACAACATATTGTTAATTATCCTCCCATAAGGAAGCAGTTTAAATATGTGGTTTCTGCAAGGATATTCGTTACCTTATTCAGCAGAATAGTCCCTGATACTGAATTTATACAGAGCTCACTAAGTTGACTCAAGGAAATTTGACTAAATTAAACACCAATCTATAAATGTTATCTCTGGATTTAGTGTAATCTATCTTTTATCTCTAATGTTCAAATATTCCTATGGATCCTTTTTGCTCGGAGCTCGGATCTGATAAGGGTAATTGCTAACTCTGAAAGTTACACATGTAGGGGTTAATTAAATGTTTTTGTCTATTTGTTCATGAATTAAGCTGCCAAAGAGAAAGAGAAACAACATACATTGCATACATATAAAGTAAGGGAAGTTTCTTAGTACTTTAGAGAATAACTATGACAAAGTTATCACTTGGTCCTGGGGACTGCAAGGGCTGGAGAACCTTAAGCAGCCCACGGAGCAGTTGAGGAGTAACAAGCTAAGGATGTGTCCCTTTGCCTCTGTCCCCAGGTAGGGACATCTCTTGGAAACTATTGTGACAAATGTCTTTGGAGCTTTCAGTTAATGTGTGTGACATTTGCTCTGTAATCCTGTGGCCAGGAAAAACATTCCCTTCGTTGTGGAGACTCTTTTCCCCCTTACTGTCAAGCTGTATTTAGTTTTCAAAACTGCTGCTTTCATTTCAGACCCGAAGAGAACATTTTTTCATGTGTATTAGTGAGTTTAAAACCCCCAATTACCTACATACAAATCTAGCTCAGTGCATATGCTATATAAATGTTAATTCCTGAAATCCTGTATATGCAGTAAAATGAACTATTTCATTCAGTAATGATGCAAGATTTGAAATGGAAATCCTTGTGGAGTTCTGTGATAGGTTTCTATAATGACTATGTCATAAAAACATACAGGCTTGAGACCAAATTTTCACTTTAGATCCTCTAAGTGTAGGCTTTGCTCAGGGGATTGCCTAAGATGCATCATATTACCAGTAAGATCATGATCAAAACATGTGTTAATTATAAACTGTAAAAAAAAAAAAAGAAAAACAAAGAAAAGGAACAAACCCCAAAAAAACCACCAAAGCCACAATGACCATAAAAATCCTGAGCTTCTGATTAGCGAGTGGAAATAATGAAGAGTAATCTTGTAATGAAGTTCTATCTGTAACTTATCTCTTTGTCAGCAGTGCACATTAATTTGTTTCCATGGTTTTGCAGATAAGTTGCTTGTCTTGCTAAACAATCTGCTTTCATGCAGAAACTCATGTCTCTTTTCTGCTGAGTAAGTCTTGGTTGTCATTGAAGATGCTCAGAAAGATGGTTAATAAAACAACTGGGTCCTGTGTAAGTAGAATAGGGACTATAGAAATGGGATTTCTCAATGATAAAATTGGTATTTATAAATTAGCCTAGCTACAATAAAAATCTTTATAGTCATGAAGGAGAAGGTCCTCTTTCATGTATTATGTGCAAATACTTTTGCAATAAAATTCCCTTTTCTGTTGCACTGAAGTAGCTACTGCCTTATCCCAGCTTTGCTGCTCTGTCAGGGAAGCAATTTATTATGTTCTATAAATAAAATCAGACTCCTCCAGTTTTTAAAAATATTCTTGTAAATAAGAGCCAAGGACAATCTTTCTAGTAATCTGTAACTGATCAGTAGTTTGAATTTTATGGGCAGGGAAGAATCATATCTAGAAAATTTTTGTTTGTCATTTGATAGTGCCGTGGCACTTTTGGGGTTTTACAGCATCTGAGAATTGTTATCATAAACTGCTGCAGTTTATGAAGTCTCTGATCTGGGGAACAAAACTAGGAAGAAGGGTTTGGGTTTATTGTGTGTTAATTCTTTTGCCAACTCTGAGTGCTGGTAATTCCACCCCCCTGAGCAGAGCGATGTTTGCAGTGTGTGAAGAGCAGGACAGGGCAGAGATCGTGCTGTCAGGTGGGGAGTGGGGCATCATTCTGTGTGTACCAGGCCCACAGTGTGTGGCTGGGCACGGGTGCAGCTGAGCCCCCTCTGCAGCTGGGGCAGGGGCTGTTGTGTGCCAGGCACAATCTGCCTGTTCTGTGGGCATTTAGTGCAGGTTTGAACTGCACAAACTGTGGCAGCAGAGACAGATCACAGAGCAGGTGGCTCCTCATTGCTGAAATGCCCAGGCTGGGAGCAGGGAATACAGAATGCTGAATTTGGTGTGTTCTTTCAGAGACTTTGTGACTTTGTCTCTGGTAGACCATTGAATTAGAATCATAGAATTGATTGGGTTGGAAAAGACCTCCAAGATCATCGAGTCCAACCCTTGGTCCAACTCCAGTCCCTTTACCAGATCATGGCACTCAGTGCCACGGCCAATCTGCGTTTAAAAATCTCCAGGGATGGGGAATCCACCCCCTCTCTGGGCAGCCCATTCCAATGCCTGAGCACTCTCTCTGGAAAGAATTTTTTTCTGATATCCAACTTAAATTTTCCCCTGGCAGAGCTTGAGCCCATCATGCCCCCTTGTCCTATTGCTGAGTGCCTGGGAGAAGAGACCAACCCCCACCTGGCCAGAACTTCCCTTCCTTTCTTTTCTTTAATTGGCATTATCTGGTAACAGTGTCCTATAAAAATGTATTTGTATTGATATCCCCCCCCCCCATACAGCCCAAGATTTTTATTTTGGTGAAAAATTCTTACTGGCTTTATTAATGCTGTATTTTTATTCATTTGCTTTCATTAACTTACTCATTTTATTAATTGTTTATTTTAATATTGCTGAGATTTGACAAGTAATAATAATGTGCAAAGTATTTTTTTGCTCTGCCTCTAATAAGTCAGACTGAAACAAAGTTGTCCTGTAACTTCAGGATAAGACATTCAGTGCTTAGTGATCATCAACACAAAACTACTGAATGATTAAAAAAAAATAAATTAGGGAATGCTACAATCCATAGAAATCCCAGTGATGAGATTGGTATGTACAGGAGAAGAGGGGAGCTCAAGATTGTTCTGTCAGTAATTTCAGTGCTGTTTCTACTGAGAACAACTTTAGTATATTTAATTATTATTTTAATATTAGATACAGAATTACAAATTAAGAGAATTTCTTCAAGTTAATAAGAAATTTACCAATAGCACATTCATATATGTATATATATATATATCTCAACATGTGTGTGTTTAGCCACTGTTAAGCATTTCCTGTGTAGAAGTTTAGCACAATAAGAAACAGACTTACAAACATTGTCTTGGGGGACAGTTCAAACATTGAAAAATATTTTCTGTGACCAGACTTGTTAGTGTAATATTTGTCTCTCAGTATCCTGAACTGTCAAACAATAATTCTGAAAGCTTTGAACTGGTCAAGAAATCTATGAGGTAAAGGGGAGGGTAATTAATTGTGATGAGCCACAGAACTGGTGGCATTAAAAATATCCCAAATAGAAATAAAATCCAATACAAATATATTTGAAAGACATTATTTTCATTATATATATATGAGAGATTATTTTCTTAGTTATGTGTGTGTGTGTGTATATATATATGAGAGATTATTTTCTTAGTTATATATATGTGTGTGTGTGTATATATATATATGAGAGATTATTTTCTTAGTTATATATATGTGTGTGTGTGTATATATATATATGAGAGATTATTTTCTTAGTTATATATATGTGTGTGTGTGTATATATAAATATGAGAGATTATTTTCTTAGTTATATATATGTGTGTGTGTGTGTGTATATATATGAGAGATTATTTTCTTAGTTATATATGTGTGTGTGTGTATATATAAATATGAGAGATTATTTTCTTAGTTATATATATGTGTGTGTGTGTATATATATATGAGAGATTATTTTCTTAGTTATATATATGTGTGTGTGTGTATATATAAATATGAGAGATTATTTTCTTAGTTATATATATGTGTGTGTGTGTATATATATATATGAGAGATTATTTTCTTAGTTATATATATATGTGTGTGTGTATATATATATATATGAGAGATTATTTTCTTAGTTATATATAGATAGAGATTATTGTTTTAATCACAAGAGCAGGATGCATTTTTCAATATAAAATGGAGAGAGAGGAGAAAGAAAATTACCACAAATAGAAAAATAATTATAACACATTTAATGACATGAAGTCCTGCAATCAGTGTGGTTTGGATATTTTGAAACAAACCTGGTTGTATTTTATTGAACTTTTCTTTTAAAAATGTGGTAAACCTGATACTATTTCAGCTTTATAGAATAATCATTCTTAATCATTTGCTTAGCAAAACAATTTATTAAGCAATGAAGGATAACGAACCATAAAGTTTTAATTTGCCTTTTTTAATTGAGTTGTTAATTAGGACCCCTCCACAGTTGGCAACTCCCAACTTGCTTTTTGTTGTTTCTGTATCCAGGACACTTTAAGGCACCTAATCTGTCTTAGTTATTCCAAAAAGACACTTCCATGAATCAAATCTATAGGTGATTATGTTCTAACTGTGCTGGGCCTTCTGTGAGTGCATATTAATTATGTCAGTGGTTAATGATCAGGCAAGAAATATGGGAATGCCAGCAGTGATTGTTTAGCAGAAACAGAAGAAAAATCCTGTGCTCTCTGAATTTTAAGTCCTTCCACCTCACTTGGGGTAGAAACTTGCAGTCCTGTGAGAGCATCCCCTTGAGCTTGGTGGGACATGTTTGATGTGAGAGCACTGCTGAGATCTTGTTATCCATATTCATAATAAACATAGAAGTATCTCTCTCATCCAGCTGCAAACTTTGGTACTGCTATATTAAACTGTGCATTTTATTCCTAATTAAGAGTTTAAGCCAAGAGCTCTCAATTCCTGGAGCTCAAAGCCCAGGTTATTGGATCATGTAAACTGTTGGGTTGGATGGAAATGCCAAGACAAGGGTGAAAGAGTTGAATTGCCTGTAAAATGTGTGTGTTCTGGAATTGATTGTAGGATTCCCCTTGACTGCTTCCAAAGAGAGTTTAGCCACTAAGAAACTAATCTGATTTCTGCTTTGTGTATTCTGAATTTCTTTCCTCAGCATAGACTCTGCCTTTTCTGAGATGACTTTCCTAGAGAAATGCCTGCAGTGCACAATGCTGTCCTAATTTAGTTACCTAAAATCATACAGGTTATCTTATTATAAAAGGTATTCAGCAGCAATTTGCAGAATCTGAAATGGATTTAAATGCCTTATGGTCTATTGATAATAACCATGTGCTTAAAGATCAACAAAAAAAGGAACAAAGGTGCATCTGTAAATGGTGGCATGATCAGGGACTAGTGGAATTGGAGCAGACATGGGTATGTAGGGAAGGGAAGCAATAACTGGTGACTGTTGTCCCATGTGAAAATCTCAGCTAGAATTTTTATGCACCAATTTCTTTCTTTCCCCAAAGGCAGTTCTTCAAGGTTAAAACACAGAGGACAAGAGAGGTGGTAGGAAGGATTATCTTGAGTTCCTCAGCCTCTAAAGACCTTTTACCCCTCTCCAGACTTCCAAAAAGGCAGCAGCAGATGATGCATTTCCAACATCAGGTTATGGTGCCTAAGGGAACATATGCCAAGTATGAGTTGATAAGACAGGCTGGTGAATTATGACAGACAAACTGATTTATACTCCAGATCTCAACTTTTTTTTTTTAATTGAAGGCATGCCTCCCTATCACTGAGCTGCCAGTCACCTGAGAGGGGCAGGAGAATGCAGGGTTTGAACTGTGAAATGATACAGCTCATAACCCTGGAGGGAGTCTTGGTTCACACACACAGACATGTGCAGGGAGGAGAGGACACTTGGGTGCTGTCTAAATATGTTGGGTTCTCAACAGCTTCAGTAGCTGAGCATGGTAGTGGGTTTGGTAGGCCTTGGTTTTAAGGAAATAAGAACTAGCCCAGCTCCCTCCCTATTTGAATGGTACCAGCTGCTCTGTGGTGTATTGGAGATAGTTAATATGGAGAAGGGTCATGGTAAGGACATGCTGACCCACAGATCATACTCTTTAAATCCTGGAAGCAAATGGGGGAAAATTGTAGGAAGCAAATTTGCTTTCTTCATTGTAATTAAAACAGGAGCTAAGACCTTGACATGATTCCTTTTGAAAGGCAGAAGTCTTAAAATGCATGGAACTATATTGGTGCTGTTGAGGAATGATCAGAGCATTAACTGAGTTCCTGAGATCCTTTGTTTTCAAGAGATTCATCTCCTGCTCAGTGAGCTTCCTCTCCTGATTTTGGCATATCTTAACTATTTGCATTTCCTTGAGAAATTTGAATACTTCAAGTCCAATCTCTCTTTTGGCCTTTCTCCCCCCACCCAGAGAAATCTCTACCCAACTTTAATAAACAGAATAGTGCCTTAAAATGTTGTTATTCCACATAAACCTCTGAAGTGATAGTCCTTGTGACAACTGGAATGCTTATCTGCTCTTTGCTGTTGCTGTAAAAGGGGAGCTGAAGATGAAAGGCCCTGAGAACTAAATGGTGTGTGGATTTTTCCCATCAGGTTTCTGTGGATTCTTTTCTTGTGTCCTCTGGTCAGATATCCATGAGAAAGTCCTGAGTGGGGATTTGGGGGGATGGGATGTCACCCTTCATATTTTGTTCTTATGTACATGTTGGTAGTGACACCCTTAGGTAGTTTTATAGGATAATTTTAGGGAGGTGTCCTAAGCTTCCTACTACAAGACTCCCAGGCTCTCAAAGTTTACCCTCCCTTAAGCTTTGAGTGGGTTTAGTGGTACAAGTGTTCTCTGCACTGTGCTGGAGGCAGTGTAGGGAAATCTCTGGAATCAATACTAATGAAATGTGTTACAGGAGCTGCTGCAAAGCTTCTTTAGCATTCGTAAATCTGTTACAAAATGTGATTTAGAAATGCAAAACTTGATTAAAACATTCATGTTCCTTTAGCCATGAAGGAACCACAACACTGAGGTAATGCAAATCAAACCTCAGGGATATTTTTTTCTTGCTAGTCCTGCTTCTCTTTTGTGGAAGGGAATTTGGTTGGGCTTTTTGTCCCAGCAGTGTAATGGACTCTCTTGGGTTGTCCTTGTGCCTGCCATGAATGTAGAGGTAGGCTGTATTCCTCGAGAATCTTTTTGCAGCAAGTAACCCAGGAAGACTATTAAAAGCACAATGAAAACCTCATTCGGTTTCCTGTCACTTGTGGGAGCTGTAAGTGGCTCTAATTTGCACAAGATTGGAACAGCATTGAGGAATTACAGTAACCAGGCGAAACACTCACTGGGTTTGCAATTTTCTGATAGCATCCCTTGTAATTTCTTGTAATGCATTTGTTGCTAAGTACAATGACAAATGTCAAGGCTCATTGTACGAGTTTTAGGCACATCAGCACTAGACTGGGAGGTGTAAATGGCAGCTTCTGTCTTGGGCAAAGCAGGGGGAGCTGCTTGGTGCTTCCCATCCCGAGATACAGAGAGAATCAGGTTTTGTAGGTGGGGGAGGAGTGGGGAAAATTATTCCTTTCCAGATATTTTTTTATTATTTTCAGGCTTTGGTGTTTTTTATATATTTTTTATTATTATTATTATTTTGTAGAAATTCCAACAATCCAAAGAAAGCCTGGAAGACCTATTAAACATTTAGTTTAACATTAGCAAATGAATTCTGGCTCTCCTTTAGGTCTTTCCCACAAAAAAATAGTGAGAGTTGGTGGTTATTAGTCAGAGCAAGCCCATATGTACTTTCATGCTCATGTTGGGGAGGTTGAATTATTTTGATGAATAGTCATGTGCAGCAATAATAACCTGGGAATATTATGGTAACAAGTGCTGATTTGCATATGGATAAATACAAATGAGCAATTCAGTCAAAAGACAAACCCAATGGTGTTTAGTAAATGCTTGGAAAAGTGATTACAAACAATGCAGTTTATCTGAAGTAAATAAAAGCAAGAGTCCTGCCCTTTGGCCACAACAACCCCTGCAGTGCTCCAGGCTGGGCACAGAGTGGCTGGAGAGCAGCCAGGCAGAGGGACCTGGGGGAACTGAGGGACAGGAAGCTCAACAGGAGCCAACAGTGTGCCCAGGTGGCCAAGAAGGCCAATGGGATCCTGGCCTGGATCCAAACTAGCGTGGCCAGCAGGCCCAGGGCAGTGACCCTTCCCCTGGACTCTGCCTTGGGGAGGCCACACCTTGAGTGTTGTGTTCAGTTCTGGGCCCCTCAGTTGAGGAAAGAGATTGAGGGGCTGGAGCGGGGCCAGAGAAGAGCAACGAGACTGGAGAAGGGACTGGAGCACAAGTGCTGTGGGGAGAGGCTGAGGGAGCTGGGGGTGTTTAGCCCGGAGAAAAGGAGGCTCAGAGGTGACCTCAGCACTGTCTGGAACTGCCTGAAGGGAAGTTCTGGCCAGGTGGGGGCTGGTCTCTTCTCCCAGGCACTCAGCAATAGGACAAGGGGGCACGATGGGCTCAAGCTCTGCCAGGGGAAATTGAAGTTGGAGATCAGCAAAAATTCTTTGCAGAGAGAGTGCTCAGGCATTGGAATGGGCTGCCCAGAGAGGGGGTGGATTCCCCATCCCTAGAGATTTTTAAATGCAGGTTGGCTGTGGTGCTGAGTGCCACGATCTGGTAAAGGGACTGGAGTTGGACCAAGAGTTGGACTCGATGATCTCAGAGGTCTTTTCCAACCCAATCCATTCTATGATTCTAAGTCTTGCTGTTGAGCTGTTACTCTCCAGCAACACACTCCACCTCTTGTATGAAGCTGAGGAAAGTTAATGTGACTGTGAGCAAAGGTTTGTGAACATGAATAATTGCTTGAAGCTGATTTTTCTCTGCTCCTGCAGTTGAGTTGCTTGGATGGAAGCAACTATATTGATTTTTAGTAGCTGGGAAAGAAAATAGAAGAAAAAAATAATTTCTATTCTTTTCTGTAAATGTGTAATAACTTCAAGTGATGTGTTTAAAGACCAGTCAAAGAGAGAAGCCTTAATTAAAGGCATGTTTAGTAGATTCCATCTGATTTCTTTAGCTAACACTTGTTCTGAATGACAGCTGTTAAAACCAAACCTTGTGCAAATATTTGTGTGTCGAAATAGCACCACTCTTCAGAGACCCCAAACTTGTCCTGTTGCTGAGTAATCCGATATTTTATCTCCATATTTTCCCACCATTTCTGTTGTCACTGCAGAAGTTACTGAAAATGTTCTTAAGTCATTCACTTTTCTCACTCGTGTTGCCTCCCGTTTTCTCAGTCTGAACTGTATGAGGATGAGTTCATTTGTTACTCAGATTTGTAACTAATATAATTAATAGCTAAGTTTTGGTTTTGATTGACAGTTGAGTTGGCTGCATGTGACATAATTGCTGTGTGATACAGAGCACAGTTGGTTGCTGGGTATGTGGCTTATATATGAAATATTAGCAGTGAGAAACTAATTTCACCTGTTAAATAGAAAAGCAATATTACCATTTTCTCTGTTAAAGACTGACTAGGAAAATTACAGAAAATACCTGATTTATTGTAAGTACAAAAATAGTATTATTCATTATTGTGAGGAAATAAATCTCCTAAGAGAAGAAAGAGTGGAATTTTTATGTGACCTTTAGAAACGTGTCAGATCTCACTCTCCAGCATTCTTGCTGCTTGGAGAAAAAACCTTCTCTTAGTGATTCTTCTGCAAGGTATTGATTAAAAATGGAAGTGCATTGCAATACTGTCTGGTCAGAATTTATTTCTGACCTATGCAGAGAATGTCTGGTTTCTGTTAGACCTGTTCATGCTGCTACAGAACATTAATTTTTAATTTCAGGAAAAGAGGGTTTAATTTTCAGCTCCCTGTGCAATTCAATCATTTATCCAAAAATTTGCAGTCATGAGTTTTTTGTGATTTTGATTGGGGTTTTTTTTAATAAGAAGGGGAAGGATTTTTTTTTTCCTCATGCCGTTCTTCTGGTAAAGCTACACTTTGGATTTTTTCCTTGTGAGCAAAATGCTTCTCTAGCAATGGTTTCATTTTTCTATACAGAAGAATGAATGCAACTTCTGAACTAGACAGGTGGCATCTATTTACATTTCAAGTTTTTATTCTCTTTAAAACCAGCTAACATATTTTTAAAATTTGCAATATATTGTGTGCATCATGCAAATACAGGCTTAGAGAAATTTATGTATAACGTTGTGATCCTCCTGAATTGATTTTAGACTGAAAAGCACAGCACAGAAAGGAGCATGGGACAAGCTTAGGAGTCACATTGTGGATTTTTGCAAGGTGTGCTGGATGGAGCATGTTGTGAGTTGAGAAATGTTTGTTTTAACCACAGTTGTTCTCTTTTAACCTCTGAAGCACATTGATACAGATCTTCATCACTCAGGGGCCCTCTGCACAACTGGGCCTATTTTTCCAGTACAAGGACAAAGCCAAAAGTGTGTGTGAAGGTAATTATTAGACACATCTAAAAGGATGCTTGGAAAAAAAAAAACCCTATGTCTTTTAATTTTCTAGGTAATATGAAAAATTCAAGTTGTCAAGTTGCAGAAAGGAAAACAAAAACTGAAACAAAGCCTTTTATACTGTCATTGTGTATAGATCCCACTAGTTACTGAAATGATGAGCTGCTTCAGCTGATTCTTGGTGAAACACTGCTCATCCTTATCAGATTTGCTGCCAGGAGGGCCTGCATGTGTCTTGAGTGACATTTGCAATGAGTAGGTTTTAAATTGAAAATGAAAATGCAGAGGAGTTACTCTTTCTTCATTTCAACCACCCTCAGTATGGAGGTGTAATTAAAGGAAGAACTTTAATAATCTGGTAAGCCAGTGCTCCAAAGGATGAGTTGCAGGTTCAGAAGTCGTAGGAGATCAGTGGGTTTGCAAACATTTCTGTGCTGTTGGTGACAGTGCCTGGGGCTCTGCAGGCACCACTGGACACACCTGCGGGGTTTGGCCTCTGAAGATCCCTGTTGGTGTTGACAGTCCTTTTGGCTCCATCCCTGAGGTCCCTGCTAGCCCATCCCTGTGGGGGAACATGTCACAGTCCAGGGACTCTGTGTGTCTTCTGAATTTGGGGCAGAGCCCAGTGCTCTGCCCTGGTGTGCTCAGTGCCAGTTCTCCTCTTGCTGCACTGCAATGGGCACAGCAGCCCCTGAAAAACGTCCCACCACTTTCCCGGTGGGTTTTGTCAAAGGAAAACTTGGATAAGCCACAAACTGTGTACATGTACACGTCTGTTGTGCTTCCAGTGGTGCCCTCTCTGCCACTGATGGTCTGCATGGAGGTGATTTTTCATTCCCTGCTGCTCTGGTTTGCACTTGCTTGAGCACAGTGGCTGATTTCTGTGTGAGGATGGTGTGGGCAGCAGGAAGGCACGAGCGATGCCAGGGCAGGGACCAGGGGAGATGGATAAACAGAGGGGAGGTTGGTGATAGATGGTTCCCACCTCAATCAGACAGTAAAGTAGTTGTGCAAGTTGGGGCTTGGAGCAAGCCTGCTGAGTGATGACAAACTGTCTCCTTGGCAGCTTCCTTAGGTCAGAGCTGCAGTGCTGCTGCAGAAACCCTTCCATCCTTTGTTTACCTGGCATCTGGAGGGCTTATTTATTAGCACTGAACCATGCTTTATCTGACCTTACTGCAGACAACTGATCCAGAAATGAAATGGCTTTTT
This sequence comes from Pithys albifrons albifrons, assembly GCF_047495875.1. NCBI lineage: Eukaryota > Metazoa > Chordata > Aves > Passeriformes > Thamnophilidae > Pithys > Pithys albifrons. Next base: position 4,075,011 of record NC_092473.1, read on the forward strand.
CCTTCCTCACCAGGGTTGCCTTGTGTTGTACAGTCCTTGGGACTCCTTTTTTCAGTGTATGGAAAAGTAAAGTGCAACTACTGCTGACTATAACTTTGATACACACCCACGGTATTGCAGAGTTTAAATATTAACTTGAAAAAATAATTTGCTGTAGTTTCATAGAGTTTGGTAATGTAATCAGTTTTTAGTAGATTTTTTTCTCTTGTTCAGTGATTCGCATGCCGTGAAATTTTTTTATTAAGCTGCTCCAAGAGTTGCCAGGTAGAGAATCTGAAGGACCCCAGAGATACCTCTTGACCAGAATCAGCTCACTTCAAATTGGCTGCTGGCCATAATTTTACTATGTAGATTGGTTAAATGGACCCCTGCATTTCTTTAGTTGTATATTGGTTAGGAAAATGAATCAAACAGCAACAAATATTTAGTTGAAGCATAGGGTGTAATTCTTTAGGGTGATGCCCTGTAGCATGCACACAATAAATTCTGCATGCTCCCTGGGCTTGGTGGTATGAGTGTGGCTCAGTCCAGTCCTGGGGGTGGCCAGTGTACCCTCTCCTGGATTAGGAGCTGGCTGGAGGGTCGGGCCCAGAGAGTGCTGGTGAATGGAGCTGCATCCAGCTGGCGGCCGGTCACCAGTGGTGTCCCCCAGGGGTCTGTGCTGGGTCCAGTCCTGTTTAACATCTTTATTGACGATTTAGATGAGGGGATTGAGTCCATCATCAGCAAATTTGCTGCTGACACCAAGTTGGGAGGGAGTGTCGACCTGCTGGAAGGCAGGAGGGCTCTGCAGAGGGATCTGGATAGACTGGAGAGATGGGCTGATTGCAATGGGATGGAGTTCAACAAGGCCAAGTGCAGGTCCTGCCCTTTGGCCACCCCAACCCCCTGCAGCGCTCCAGGCTGGGCACAGAGTGGCTGGAGAGCAGCCAGGCAGAGGGACCTGGGGGGACTGAGGGACAGGAAGCTCAACAGGAGCCAAGAGTGTGCCCAGGTGGCCAAGAAGGCCAATGGGATCCTGGCCTGGATCCAAACTAGTGTGGCCAGCAGGCCCAGGACAGTGACCCTTCCCCTGGACTCTGCCTTGGGGAGGCCACACCTTGAGTGTTGTGTTCAGTTCTGGGCCCCTCAGTTCAGAAAGGATATTGAGGTGCTGGAGCGAGTCCAGAGAAGAGCAACAAGGCTGGAGAAGGGACTGGAGTACAAGTGCTGTGGGGAGAGGCTGAGGGAGCTGGGGGTGTTTAGCCTGGAGAAGAGGAGGCTCAGAGGTGACCTCAGCACTGTCTGGAACTGCCTGAAGGGAAGTTCTGGCCAGGTGGGAGCTGGTCTCTTCTCCCAGGCACTCAGCAATAGGACAAGGGGGCACAGGCTCAAGCTCTGCCAGGGGAAATTGAAGTTGGAGAGCAGAAAAAACTTCTTTGCAGAGAGAGTAATTGGGCATTGGAATGGGCTGCCCAGAGAGGGGGTGGATTCCCCATCCCTGGAGGTTTTTAAGGTGAGATTGGCCGTGGCACTGAGTGCCATGATCTGGTAAATGGACTAGAGTTGGACCAAGGCTTGGACTCGATCTCAGAGAACTTTTCCAACCCAGTCAATTCTATGTTTCTATAAGGCCTACTCTGGGAGGGAGGCTGGCCCAGCATCTCTGTGCTTGCTGCTGTCCAATGTGCTGCAGAGCCTTGGGCAGGTGCTGAAGTCAAGAGGCATATTTGGTCTAATTAATTAGAATTTTTAAAGAGCTGTAGCACGAGGGTATGTTTGCAGATCCTCTGCTCTTCCCGTTTATTTCTGAAACAGCAGCTTAGCAAAGTGCAGAGTTTTACACTTCTTCCTTACCTTGAATCCTGCAATTTAACATGGGCTCAGATTTTTGAGGATTTCAGGGGCTGGGGGGAAAGCGGTTCAGTAAAATGAATGAGAAACTTGAATCTAGTTGGCTGAATATCAGCCCACTAATGAACCACTGTTTTGAGAAATGTATAGCCATGACTTTGGTGTCTAAATTATCCTCACTTTCAAGTCTTATTTAAATTCTTAATAACTTTTATTAAATAGAGGAGAAAAGATTCCACCCAGAAGCTTCAACCTCCAGAACTGGTAGAATACACTAATAAAATCATGTGCCAACTTAGAAGTGAGAATCATAATATGGTATAATATAGTCTAAGCTAATGGGATGAATAAATTAATTGAGGTTTTGGTAATTGATTTGTAGAAAAAACTGTTCTGAAAGCTCATTTTTAGTTGTTTGTTTGGGTTTTTTTGCTTTAATGGCTGTAGGTCTTTCCTTTAGAATGTTCCTGGAGAAATGGGAACATAGGAGCAATGGAGGGGAACGTAGGAGTGATGGAGGGGTATTTATTTCCAGGTGAATTGGGAATGCTGTCATAATTCAGGAGAAAGCTTTTGGCATAAGGTGTAATTCAGAGCAGCTCGAGTTCAGGTCAAAATTTAGAGGCCTCTCTGGAGAGTTGATGTTTTTAACAATTGTCCAGAAAACCTAGTTGAAGAAATTCCTTTTTTTTGTGGCAGCTCATGGACCTGATGGCCTTGGGAGCACTTCTGCAGGAACTTGGCTGAAAATTACCATGTGGTGCTTGCGCCAGTTATGGCTTTTTCTTTTAAATTGTGCCTACTGGACAAACAGCATAATCCACATGGTTTTAAACACCCATAAGTAACCAGAATGTATCTTTACTACAGAAAATACATCCCAGGAAACTTGTCCTTCAGAGTATCCCCTCCAAGAGGCACCATGCATAGATTCTCTAGGTAGTGTTCTAAACAGGGAGCTTGGAATCCTGCATTTCAAAGAAAACAGTGCTTTTCTTAGAAAATAGGATGACAGTGCTGATTTTAAGAAGTTTATATGGGAGGTAAAGTATTTCACATTTATTTTTCATAATGCCTTCACTCTATTATCTGGCATCTTGTTTAGACCTCTGCTGACTTTCTATGTCTTAATGGTGACCTCTGCCATTTGCTGACACTGCATCCCTACAGCAAGGTAACCTATTAGTGATGCATTTTATGTTTCCTCAATTGCTCAATACCCAGAGCACTTAAAATACATGAAAGCATGAATTCAAAATCAGAGATGTCATGTTAGAGAAGTGCAAGTTATCTCCTCCTTGGCAGAAGCAGGTTATAATTGGAGGAAAAGATGCAGCTTTTACAGATGAGGAATTTTGAGTCTTTCTGAAAATGAATCCACTTCCTGTGCTGCAGGTGGGCCTTTTGTTGGCTGCCTTCAAAACCTCCTCCTTTGCCTTTTCCCAGTGAAATCAGTGCCTGGTGGAATTTTCCGGGAGTTGTAGAACAGAGCGTGTTGCAAACCTGATTCCTTTGCAGCTCTACCATCCTCTGTAACCAGGTGCACAGGTTTCCTCTGGGAGTTGTCACACTGCCTTAGAGAGGGCATTTCTTGTCAGCAGGAAGGAGCAGAGTGGCTTGAAGGTTAAACCAGGGAAATCTGGATACATCATGTCTGACCAAAACCTTGGGATTGGGGAAGGAAGGCTACCAAGTATAATGTGAAGGTAAAACTTTAATGACAACTGTAGTCTGTAGGTATTGGAAATTTTCTTTATTGTGAACCTGTTGACTTGCCTTGAGTCTTTCATGTAAAAGCTATCCAGAGTTTACTTAAGTCCTAACTATCCTTCAGCAAGGAGAAAATGAAAAGAATAATAGAATCTATTGGGTTGGAAAAGACCTCCAAGATCATCAAGTCCAACCCTTGGTCCAACTCCAGTCCCTTTACCAGATCATGGCACTCAGTGCCACGGCCAATCTGCGTTTAAAAATCTATGACTTCTATGACTTATTAAGTCGTAGACTCTCTCTGTTCTTCAGGAGAAATGTCTCCAAAGCATCACTCGCTTGTGTTGATTTCTTCCTGCTTTTCTCTTTTTCTGTCTCTCTGCCTTAGTCCATCAGCAAAGGCTTTCATTGGGAATAGTGGGTGGTGCTGAAGTGGCCCCTGGAGCAGCACAGACACTGCTGTGGCAGTGCAGGGTGTGGCTGTGGACACTTGGGGATGCTGAAGGTCATGGCAGGCTTGACAAAAATGCTGGGATTTGCCTTCCAGGAAGTAGGAATGCTGGCCTGGGGCTGCCACTCCTTCCACTGGGAAATGCTCTGTTGAGTGACCCAGTCAGGGACTGTGCCAGGGCTGGGACAGGGGCAGTGCAGGTTCTGGGGGTTAAACAGCCACACTTCTCATGAGACCCGAGCCTGCTTTTGCCAGAGTGCAGCACATGGCACAAAGTCACAGCTCAAACCCTGTGCAGAACTAAAGATGATTTCTCTGCACTGCTGGATTTTATACTCCCTAACGAAGTAGCTGTTCACAGCAGTCATGTTAACAGAGTTATTTGGTTTATTAAATATAATACTAAAAAGGAGGAAAAAATCAGGTTATATTTTAATTCGTTGCTGCAGATGAAAAATGGCATTTTGAAGTTGCTGGGATCTCTTTTTCTTTGCGAGGAGCCCTTTATGAATTGCAGTGTGACCAGCGGTGTGTGCAGACCCTGCTGGCTCTTTGGGGAGCGCATTGGAACAGCAACTGCGCTCTCTGCTGGGTCTGCTCTGCATCTGCCGGTCCTCCGGGGTGGCTTCGGGAGCAAAAACATGCAATTGGAATATCATGGCATAGTACAAGAGATTAAGTAATTAAACCTACTTAAATTTTATTAAAAATAACACTATAGTGATTTATAGCATTAGTATGGCTTCTAAAAGCATATATTGAAAGGCTCTTCAATCTGTTTTGAAATATTGTTTTTCTTCTGCCTTCAACTGGCAATTTGAATGATACTTGCAAGGAGGAGGTCATTAAATACATTTTTTAAACCACATGTTAAGGATGAATTACAGCCTATTTACTTCCTTTTTTTTTCTTTTGAAAGGGGCAAAATGAGTTTCCTAAGGCTTAACTTCCTTATCATGCTTATATTTGTTATTTATTATTTTTAAGAATTCTGTATTACAGTTTTAACCTGTATCTGTGTCCACAGGTTATTTATTGTGTATGAATATCTATATATTTATATATATTCTTATCCTCCCATGCTGCTATCCCTGTAAAAGTGCTCGGAAGAATTAGTGTTAACAGTTTGTTTGCCTTCTCAGTATCAATGAGTTACTTTTCAGTTACATTTCAGTAATTCAAGTCAACATTCCAAATTCATTGTGTGTGTTGTAACCACACAGGTAGATATGTCGTGACAGAATAGTGTACTAGGAATGGGCTTTGTTAATTTAGAGGGGAATGGACACATGTTATGTAAATCATAAGCCATCCTTTGATGTCACCATATATCATTATGTCATTATTAATTAGATCTCGTACTTAAGGTGGTGCGATAGGGAGCAGATTGAAAGCTCAGGTAAAGCAGCTGTACTGCTCAAAGTGTGCTGTTATTAAAGGAGACTTTCTTCCCTAAAATCCTTTGTTCTTTGCATTCTCTGATGTTATTTTCACAAATATGTGGATAAAAATGGATGAATGTGAGCTGGGTGAGCCTTCACACCCAGCGGGGTGGGGACTGTTCTCTGCAGTGAGCAGTGGCTTGGGGAGCACTGCTGGTTCTCCCCTACAAACTGCTCCTTTAGGTCTCTGTGGTGAGCATTTACATTGTCCAGGGATGCAAAAAGCACCAGTGAACTCCTTCCCAGTGCTTGTGAAATACCTGTGTGTGTGCATGTCCCCACTTTTTCATTTGTTTGAGAATGGCAGGCCAACTTAATAAACTCAGTTGGTAATCATGGTTTAATTCTTACGAGTGCTCAGTGCTGCTGTGTTTTATCACTGAAGTTATTTTTATGAGAAATCCATACTTATTCTCCTTTTGTGAGTACTTTAATATGGGGGAGCTCTCCCTCCCTGCTCCAGCTGTCAGTACTGCAGACTCAGCCAGGGAGCTGAAAATCCTTTTATTCCTCACTGGCAATAAAAGTTCAACACTTCAAATTATCTCCCCATTTATTACTGTGCTACCTCATCAAAAGGCTACTGCAGGAAAATTTGTGAGAAATGATATATTCTGCAGATAAAACTGAGCCAAGGCATAGCCAAGGGGCTCTTAAAATAAAAAATGTTGCTCAGCTGGGTCTGGCCTGTTCTGTTTTGTCCTATTCCTCACCTTCCCCCCCCCAGAACTGCCCTTCATTTGCTTTTTTCCCCTTCGGCTGTTCTGTCGTTCCCCTTCTTGATCATCCCTCCCTTAATCCAGAACAGGCACCCAGTAGTTCCCCAGTCTGATCAGCCTTGAAAAATGAACCCTCCTGATCTTGCTTTCTTGATTTTGATGTATTTTGCACAAAAAGCTGTTTTATTAAAGCTGGCAGGGAAGCCGTGGCTGCTGCCTGGCCTCGGGCAGGGCTGTGCATCACAGGCTCTGGGCACTGAGGTTGGGCTGGTTCAGTGCTCTGCAGGGACTGGGCTTGGTACCATCTGAATCTGACATGTCTGAGAGGTCCTGACCCACACATGGAGATGTTAAATTTGTCCCCCCAGCCTGTGAGAGCAGGAGGGAACAGATGTCACTTGAAAACCTGTAGAAACGGGATGTCCTGTGAGTTCCTTAAGGGACGAGGAGGAAACAGAGCTGTGGCACAATGAGGTGAGGTGAGGTGGAATGAAATGCTGTCTTGTGGATTCAGGCTCACTGAGTTTTGTGCATTACTGGAGCTCTTTTGTCTCACAGCAATAGGGCTCAGCTTGCAGGAGATGTGCTGGCTCTAGGAAAAAGAAGCTGAGCTGGAAATGGGATCCTTTGGTTCTCCTTGGGGTGTTGGGTGCTGCCTCCCAGCTCATCCTGGGAGCTGGGTTTAGGAAGACTCCCTGTAGTCTTGTCATGGACCCTTGGCTGTAAATATCTGTCCTAATATCCTTAGAGATATAAGCCAGCACGGAGATCTAAAATGGCATCAGTGAGGCAAACACTTCCAAATTGAAGGTTTCCTTAGGATTTCTTGCTGAGTATCCCAAAGAACTTCATCTGCATTAGTGGTTGTATGTGCTTTAATTTCAGTATTAGTTATCATAGAACACTCACTGCTGGTGAGAAGCTTTTGCTGGAAAGTTTGGGTATTATGTATTTTGTAGGTTTGGAGAACAGCTTTGGGTACTTTGTACCAGATTTTTTTTTTAATTTTATTTCTTTTATTTAGGGATTGTAAAAAGATTTTTCTTTTACCATGAATTATTAGTACTTGGAACTCCCGAGAGAGGAAAACACTTCAATGAACCATACAGATACTAATTTTAATTGTCAGTAAACAGTTCTTGGAAGTTAGACATTAAAATATTTACATTAGTGTCCAGTTTTTTAGTATTAAACTACCTATTTTTACACCTACTGTTAACAGAAATTGCAGAGAATGGCATCATGTCCTTAATGGCAGCTAGAATTGCAGCCTGCTGTGGCTTCACCTTTCAAGATTCCTGAATATGTTTCTGTGTTCCCCATGGCTAAAAGTCAGCTCCCTTCTTCTACTTTGTGTCATGATCTTTGCTAATTATTACATTTTAATATTTGGAATGAATGATACATTTGGGCTCATATCAAATGCATTTTTAAAGTATAAAGAGTTTTGTTTTCATCTTTGTAAAGATTTATCAGAACGTATTTTCTTATTAAACTTTTGTAGCAAATGTTATGTATGTGCCCCAAAATATTTCTAATTAAGTCTGAAAATGTAAGAACAAGAGTAAATTCTGTCTGATATGTTTTTGTTCTTTGCCTCATTGTGCTTTTACTGAAGTAGGCAGTTAAAATGTGTGAATTTATTACATTAGAATAAAAATTGGATTCGCATATGGTGTATTCTTATCCTTCATCTTTGAAATCATATTCCTGCTTGTCAGTTGGTTTATGATTTTAATTTCAGGTTCTCCCTGTTTCTGTTGCTGCTGTGACTTGTTAAGTCACAGTATATATTTAAAGTTCAAGTGTAGATTCCTCTGACCGGGTGTTCTTGTGCCTGTTTTGATGTGTAGAGACTTTCTGTTATATGCAGGACATGAAGCAATGACTTGTAAAATAGATTTAATTGATGTTGGACCAAAATTTGCCACTGAAAAGTGGAAGAATTCAGGCCATTTGGAGCTTAATGGCTGCTCTTCTGGCACTGATCTATCTGTAGTGACCTTTTGTGGTGTGGTTCAGGTGATTTTTGTTTCCCCTAAGAAATGTTTGAAATGCCAAAGAAACATTTATGAGATAAACACGTTCCTGAGTTGCTTTTGAAAACAACTGTTCTGTGTTCCTGTTCTTCTGGAAAAAAAATTTTAATTCAAATGTAATTCTTTCAGAGACCAGGTAACTTTCACATGCGTTGGGTTGCATGACAGGAACAATATAATGTTGTAATCAATAACATTTTGGAATGCAGACAAGTCAGTTATGTCTGTTGGGGGAACAGCAAAAATCAACATGGAAAGTGAGCTGTTGGCTTTTTGTTGGATGGCAGAGCATGAGTTTCGTTGTTCCAACACTTGTGCTGTATTTATTTCTATTAATTAACATCTGTCATGCTGCTTGGTTTGCAGTATGAGCTCAAGGAACGACAGCAGCTCCTTACGTGGGGATTTTGAATGAGAGACAATGATGGAAATTGCTGCCTCTGGGGCTGCCATGGCTTGGGGCACATACTGTCAGTTCAGCTTGTTCTGAAATCCAAATAAAAATGTGAATGGACATTTTAGATCTTAACTTATCACCAGAGGAGACATCTCCTTACAATTAACCATTTCTTGATGATTTTTCTATGCATCAGAATTTCAGTTTCTCTTTAACTGTCCTCTTTGCTCTATTACATTAATGCAAATACATATAAATCATGGAATCCATCAGTAAAACCATCTGTTACAATAACTTCATTTCATACTAAGGTAGTTGGGTCATATTAAGAATATTTTCCTTTGTCTTACAGGTTGAACAGGTAAATTCCTTGGTGAGAGTAGTTGCCTACTGTTGAAAGCAAAGACACTCAAATGTGCTATTCCACATCTGCTGTTGCCATCAGGACTTTGAGATTAACCCCTTTGGGTTTTGTTCTACTAAATAGGAGAAAAGCTGTTTTAAGGTCCAGGCACTCTTGAGCAGCTCTAGAAATGTGTTGTAAAATACACTTAAAATACACTTTAAAAGCTGGCAAAGTTGCCCAGATTTTGGCAGAAGCCAGCTGAAAGTTTATAATTCTCAAATCAAATTACCTCAGCAGCAGCATAAAGACAAGAAAGGACTTCACTGATCCCAAACCCACTAATTTTCACCTTCCTGCTCCCAGATTTGAGGTTCTCTAGTAAGGCTGAAAAATGAATGAAAGTTTGTTTTATAGTTTGTCAAAGCTGGTATAAGAATTGAGAAATCCCTTTAACTCAGTCATGTGTTTGCAGAAGATCATGGTCATGAGCAACTCCATGACCCCTTTCGTGGGCACTGTTAAGACAATTTTATAGTGGAGAGAGATAACAAGGAGATTTTCAAAGTAACAGTCTTGGCATGCACTGAACGCTATGACCTATTTCATAACACGTTAATTAACAAGGAATAAGTCCAAAGCAATGCCCACTTAACAGAAAGGACAATTTAAACTTCAATAGTTTAGCAAAGTAATAATGAGTGAGAAACACAGCATTTCACATGCTGTACCTTGTTCCACATCCAGCTGGCCTATCAATTATAACCTGTGCTCTACAGATGGTGCAATATATCAGAATTAAGTCAGTCAGTTAGTTTGTTCCCAATTAAGTGCTAATACTCCCAGTGGAGAATATTACCCTGAGTCTCAGTTAAGTGCCTGCCTTCTAATGTCCCTTTATGGTCTTATTGTGTCACTTTAAAGAGATGCCCTGTCATGGAGGCCAGAACTTACTCTGGCTTGTTCTTCCAAAGCTGCCTGCATTGCACTCCTTGTGCATTTGGAAGTTGCAGGGAGGATTTGATGCTGCATGGGGCTGGGAGCAGAGGTGTCATGCAGAATACTCTTCAGAACAGTTGGCACTGCAGTGGATGAGACTTTCCACCTTACATGTGTTGTCTACTGCTGCAAAAACTGAAAGCTTCAGGGAGAAACTGGCTTTGTGATGTCCAGCCTCCCCTTCTGTGGATTAGAATCGTAATGAACTTGTCTCCTGAGGCTTATTTGTGTTCAGGGCTTGCTTTTCTCAGTGACTTACTGGACAGGTTCCTCAAGCTTGTGTTTTGCTTGCTCCATCTATCCTCTTTACAAGCCATTTCAGAGCTGCCACTAATAGATTGATATCCAATTCCCTTGCACTTCTTTCCTCTTTTTGGGTATTAGTCTTTGCCCAGTTAAAGGCTGGCTAATTTTCTGACACCTTTCTCCCCTCGTACCTGAATGTCAAGCTGATGGTGGATTTGGTCACTTTGATCTGATGGACTTGCTGTCTCTCCCTGTTAGTCTCTAAGGTCACCCTTCACTGTGAGGAAATCCTTGGACAGAATTTGTTTTCTGAACCGACTCCAGCAATTCCAGGCAATTACATGAGCCTCTGAATATCTTTATTTAGAAGTTTAAAAGACATGTTCCTCAAGTGCTTCTTAAATTACCCTTGTGGATTTGTTGCCACGCTTTGGGAGATCTCCATTACACTGTGTTCACTGACTCACAGTTAGTTCAGCCTTTGTGCTTTAGTTCTGCAGAGGCAGAAAATACTCCCCAGATCCAGAGTGTCTGTCTGAGGGCTTTCTTGGCAGCTTGCTTTATAATTTATATGACAGTGAGAAGGAAATGTTGCTTTGTCTAGTTGTTAAAAGCTTCTCTTTGGTCCTTTTAGTGCCACCAGGAATTAAAGTTTGGGAAGTTACTCACATTTTCTGAAACTTATTTAAGTTAGGTTTCATACCTAAACTCCAGCCCAAAAAAGGGAAATGTCAAAAATATGTAAATTTTTTGGATGTGAAATAGAAAATACTGTTTAGGAAACAAAGTTTGTGCATAACAAGAGAAAAATCATAATTTAGTTCTAGTCTTGGTATTAAACAGTAGCAAAGTATTCTGTAATAAAAGTATCCTTCCCCTGTACTCTGCATTGGTGAGGCCACACCTTGAGTGTTGTGTTCAGTTCTGGGCCCCTCAGTTCAGGAGGGACACTGAGGGGCTGGAGCGGGGCCAGAGAAGAGCAACGAGGCTGGAGAAGGGACTGGAGCACAAGTGCTGTGGGGAGAGGCTGAGGGAGCTGGGGGTGTTCAGCCTGGAGAAGAGGAGGCTCAGAGGTGACCTCAGCACTGTCTGGAACTGCCTGAAGGGAAGTTCTGGCCAGGTGGGGGTTGGTCTCTTCTCCCAGGCACTCAGCAATAGGACAAGGGGGCACGATGGGCTCAAGCTCTGCCAGGGGAAATTGAAGTTGGAGAGCAGAAAAAACTTCTTTGCAGAGAGAGTGCTCAGGCATTGGAATGGGCTGCCCAGAGAGGGGGTGGATTCCCCATCCCTGGAGGTTTTTAAAGTGAGCTTGGCCGTGGCACTGAGTGCCATGATCTGGTAAAGGGACTGGAGTTGGACCAAGGGTTGGACTCGATGATCTGGGAGGTCTTTTCCAACCCAATCCATTCTATGATTCTATTAAAATTAATAATGAATTGTAATGCATATGGATTTATGTGGATCATAATTCCAGGTATATTAGGCAATTGCAGCTTCCCTTTTCAGCAAAATCTGGTGTGTTCTACAAGTTTCATCTCTGTTAAGGGGTGGGTTTCTCTTTGGGTTTGCTTGGGGTTTTTTATCCAGATTGTCAGGTTGTGGTTTATTATAAATTCTGGGGAATAAAACCAGGAATAAATATTTTTTGACTCTTCAGTTAAAACATAAAGTATTTGCAGATTGCAAATGAAAATTTGCACGGAAGTCAAATTGGTGGAACATTTCAGAAAGTATTTTTCATTTCTTGAGTATTATGTTTTGAGAAAAAAAATGTTTTTTGAAGGATTAAATTTAACACTTTTAAAAATATACCAGCTTTGCCCCACGTTGTAAATATAGTCAAATATTAGTCTATGTTAGCTGCTTTTTATTGTCTGGTTTTGCTTTTTATTAGTCCTTTATGTTTGTATTTGTATTTTTATTTTTGCTTTATTAGTCCTCAGCTAGATAGCTGTGGAATTTTGGACTTTGGATGTAGTGGAAGTGCTTTATTAGAGAGCTAATTATGTTCCCATAGTTGTCCTATCATGAAATAACCAGGAGGTTAATGATGAGCTTTGTGTAAGGAACAGAATAGTCATTATGTGCCAAGGTGCAAGTTATGTATCTTGTGAGTCTCTGTCTTCTACTTTTATTAGTAAGGAAAATGTATTTTTGTAAATGGTATGGCGAAGGTACAGGTGGAGTGCTGGGAAATCTTAGCAGTGTCTTGGTTTTACTTATTTCAGTAGGACATTTCTCAAATTTCTTTGCCAAAGAATGACTTGGCAGAAGAAAGAAGAGCAAAAAAACTTGCTGATTGCTTTTTAGTAGCTAAAATATCAGCAGAGTTGATATTTGAAATAATTACAATCTATGCAAATCTGGATAGAGAAAAATAACAGCTGGAAAATAATTGTTTGTGTAGCTTTGTATTGAAAATGTTTTCCACATTGCAGCATCTTTAATGTCGTGTGAGAAGTGAGCCACTTCCTCGGGTAAAACTCACTGAGGAGTTATGTCTGAAGAAACAGCAGAGCCCAAAATCCAGGAGTGGAATTCTGTCTGTATGGCTTGTGAGCCATGCAGAGCATGTCCCTTGGTGATTCCATACCCCTGGTGGCTGCAGGGGGTGCCTCTGCTTGGCTCTGGCCCCTGTGCCCTTGGATTGCCAGGAGGTTTGTGCTGCTGGAGTGCAGGCTGGGCATCCCAGTGGCACAAGTGGCACCAGACATTTATGTTTAGGTAACCGACTGGAAATACAGACAGAAAAGTATGAGTAGGACTTGTTTTCATTCCAGGTAACATCAGTTCAAAAATTTCCCTCCCTCAAGAGTTACCTGTGTGTCCTGCTTGCCTGTGATTTCCATTTTGTTACTTCCCTTTTCCTGGCTGGACTTTTGGCTTTGTCAGGATAATGTACAATACTTGTTTCAACAGGGCTTTTGGTTTTGCTCTCTAGCAATAGAGACATCCATCAGCAGTACCAGGGTTTGTACTTGGAACCTGACATATGCTGATGACTAAAGCTGGAATTTTCTAATAGGTGTCAGCTTCTTAATCAGCTGACTCCCCTTCATTTTCCTTGTCATTATCTTAAGTCTCAGATTTAATTGCTCGTAATGGGACAGCAGAATGAACAAGACAAGGCTTGTGTGTCGACTGTGGGCAAGTGACAGCAAACATTGGCGGGACGTGGAGTGCCATGTTTTCCCTTAAAGACTCTTCATAGATTCTCCAGGGCCTGCAGAGGATTTGTGGGAGTCTGGAGGTGCCTCATATTTCTAATTGAATTCACAGCTTGTCTCCTCCTCTGGAGTGCTGAGACCCCAAGCAGTGTGGGCAGATGGCAGGTGGGTTGCTGCTGGCTCTGGAGCCCTGGGGTCCCCCAAGGGGGAGGGCAGTGGGATGGATCTGGTGTGAGCAAGTGGGGAAAAGATTGGAAGCTGGAGTTTTCCTGCAAGAGAATTGCAGCTGAAGGGGAAGGATTGGGGAACAAATATTCTGGTATTTTTACTTTTAGTTTTTTCATAGTGATAGTTTGCAAGCAGTGAAAGGAAGATATAGCTGAAATATAATTTCTATACATTGATATTTGTATACATTGACATTTCTTGTGCTAAAATTCCATTTACTCCTTTACTAGTAACCAGTAGGTTTGAAGTTGTCCTAGTTCAGCAAGCTGGGACCAGTTTATCACTGTGTGGGTGTGACCAAAGCTGTGTATTTTGAACTCTCTATGCCATTTCCCAGGAACTGTTCCCAACAGCCCATTGGCAGCAGCTGCCCAGGGCACAGCTGAGCCTTCAGGCTGGGAGCTGGCTGGGAAAGAAGCCTGGCAGAGGAGCTGGGAGAACTCCCCTCCAAGGAGTCCTTGGCACCTTCACACCCGCCTGAGGGCTCAGCAACGATTTCAAAATCCCCCCCTGACTCCCAGAGTCATATCCCCCAGTGTGGAACTCCCTGCCCTGGGGGAGGGACTGGGCGCTCCCACCTGAACCTGAGGGGAGAGAATCTTGCGGTTTGGGGACTTCTGGGACCACTTGTCAGATTCAGAGGAGGAGCAGAACCTCAACAGGAGGAGCCCTCCACTCTTCACCAGACTGTGACATCATCTGCACCAACAGGTTTTTTCCCTTCCTTTTCCTTTGGACTCGGAGGAACCACGTGGGGCTCAGCACAGGGGCCACCAAACCCCACTGTGTTTGTGCCCCAGGGGGTGGGTTACACTGCTGGGTTTGGGGGTTAAACCAAATTTCTCTTTGTGCTCTTGCATTTATTGTAATACTTTTATTAAATTGTAACTCTGACTTACAATCTTTCTCCTGTTGGGTTTGTTTGTCCTGCTGGTTTACCTTTAAACCATCACAGAGGTGACTAAGCTACTTTGTATCTCATGAGGATTTAACAAATGTAAATCATGTCTCTTTCTAGATACTTGTCCCTTTATTAATGTTGTAAAAATAAAGGCAGTCTTGAGTGGTTGTAGACAGTTACAACTGGAAAAATAATTGCTTGTGAGTTCATACTTTAGGGCTAAAAGATAATAGCTTAAATATAAAATACAAATTAATACAGAAATTGAGGTTAATGAAAAATTAGTTTTATGCAGCATAAGATTCAGTTTAAATGCTTCAAATGAAAATATAAAAGACAGCAATAAATATGTAAAATGTAAATTCTGAAGTGTTTGATAGGTATTACAGTTATTAATAAATGATTGTAGATAATAATAATTTGGAATAATAACTAAAAATATCTGCAATATTGCCAAGTAGTTTTTATACATTTTAAAATATTCTGTAAAAGCTGAAAACAAATGGACTAGAACAAGAAAACCCTTTCCCTCAAAATACAGCTTTAAAAATGAATTATAACTGGAAACTGTGGTCTTGCATTTATTTATTTAAAAATAATGGGCAAAAAAAGGAAGAAGAAAAAAAGCTTTACTGCTCTGGGTCCTTATCAGAGGATGACAAAGTTGTATAAGGAGAATTAGATTTATTTGTTAAAAAAAGTTCTTTTAAAATTCCTTTCTCACACACAAGGCTGGTGCAGTGAATCACTCCCTGTGCACGTGGAGATACCTTTCCCATGCTCTGGAAAGGTGTCCGAGCCCATTAGGTGGAATTGGTAGAGGGCCCTCATCCGTCTTCTGATAACCCCCATACAGCAGGAGTGTGGGCTGTGATAACACAGCTTAGAACCGTGTCAAGGCCAAGAGCTGTTTATATCTGACTAATGACTCTGGGGTGGAGGGACAAGTTGTATTTCTTCTTCCAAAGGAACCTCTGGTAAGATTAGAAATGTCCTTCCCAGTGGCTGCTTTGTCCTTTAGCCACTCGTCCTCCCTGGTGGGTTGTGGTAATTAAGGTGGGACTGTTAAACATGTTCTTATGCATAAGGCTGAAAGGAGGGAACCTGCCTGAGAAGGGAACCAAGCAGAGGGGTCTGTCTGTGCTTCTTTTCAGCAAATCTGCAACAGGTGAAACGTGGCTGAAGCACTACCTGTGTAATACTCTGTATTCCTAATAAATTGCATTAATAAACAAACAAGAGAAAACTTAATAATTTTCCTTGGTTCTGGGACATGGGATTGAAGTTGGTTTGAGGCAAATGAATTTGCCTGATGAATTTTCCTTTCCCCTCCCTCTCTTGTGTGCAGAAATGTGAGCCCTTTGGTATGTGCTGCTTAAACAGGAGAGGAAATGGATGATCAGACTGTTGTGTTCATTGTATGGATTCAGTTTGTTAAACTGTGAGTTTTATGAGCAGTAATTCTCCTAATTCTTGTGGAATGAACAACTACCAATGACAGTTTTCCAAGATTTTCCCGCTTGCTCTTGAGTCAGGAGCACACAGGTGTTGCTGTCCTTGGTAGGACTACTCCTGTTCTTTATTGTGGAGATCCTGATGTTGCTGATCACTGGAAGCTGATCCCACCTGCTCCCACTCAACTGACATTTACACTTAAATAATGAATATTTTGTAGGACTTAAGGAAGGCTTCATTTTTTCTCCTTTTGGACACTCTTGAAGCATCGTGAACAGAAAAAGAAAGGGTTTGAGCGAAGGCTGGAGCGTGTCATGTCCCAGCAGATAATGCTGAGCTCTGCTGTCAGACACCTCTGAAGGCATGAGAGGCAAGGCAGGAACAGGAGTGAAGGTCTTCTCAGAGGGGCACAGCACAAGAACAAGAAGCAGTGGCTGCAGTTGGCACCAGAGGAGCTGCTCATTGGAAGTAGGGGAGCAAGGAGGAGGAATACCTGGAATACCTTCACAGTGGTGCCAGAGAAATGGTGAGCCTTCTGTCCTTGAAGGAATGTCCATGAGAAAACTTGGGTCATGTTGAAAGGAGGTCCACCTTGAGCAAGAGCTCCAGTTAGAGCTAAAATACCTCCAGGGATCTGTCCTTCTGACTTCAACCATTCTGCAGTTCTCTTTGTCCTGAAAGGGTTTACAGACACACATACAGATCTGTGTAGTTATTTTATTAGGGAGGCTGAACTGTTGAGCCATTTCACTACCTGAAAGTTGTAGAAAAAGCAATAAAAGTTGCCAGTGTTGCAAGTGAGAGTCAGTTTTATTATTTGTTTACCCTAGCTGCTTCCTTCACATTCAGTATAAAGCTCCAGGCTGACTGTTCCAGTGGCAGCTGGATTATTTACTTTTCAATTTGTGATGCATTTTTAATGATTCCACAAAATAAAACATAAAGTGTTTGAGCAGATGAGGCAATTTTGATAAGCGGAATTAATAACCTGAAGTAAAGTTTTTATAAGTACTGTTATATTAAGAATGTAGCCCTGCTGTGATTAATCTTGGATGGCAAAAGTTGAGGGACATTTTCCTTAAGAACAACCATAAAAAACTGTATTTCCTGGTCATCTGTTAACAAGAAAAAATATATGGACAGCAGCTGCTCAAGCTTTTTCATTCTGTTTTCCATGTTGTTCTTACTCTTCAGACCCTGTTGGGAGAAACATTGCCTGGGGGGGGAAAAAAAATTATTTTTTGGCAAACCCATGGCCATCTATTTACTATTTTGAGATTGTGAGAAAGATACATTTGCAATGATAATTTCCATGATGTAGATGTTTATGCAGTGCCCTCAGTTACAGTTCATTCTATATATGCTCTCCAAAGCTATTAAATTAAATGGTCTTTCAGCTGTTGGACAGAGGCAAGAAGTGTGTGTGTGTTAGGACTGATCAGAGAATGAACAAAAAAAAAACCCCTTCTTTTTACATTAATCTGGAGTGTTATTGCACAATAATGCTGAGGGGTTCTTATGCAGACTGACTGCAAAGAGAGGCTGAGGGAAGGCATATGGGCTTGAATTTCTCAGTCTGTTCGTGCAGGTGATGATTTGGAGCGTGTGAAAGCCCAGGGTGAGAAGAAGTGCTGGTAACAGGTTGGATTCCTCTGCCAGTACAACACTTCTCTCATCCTGGGAGCTGAATTTGACCTTATTTTATGTGGGAACATATTCCCTTTCTGTTGTGCAGTGTCAGGGATTCTTCTTTTTTTCCTCAAAGGGTTCTTTTACTCACTTTGAGAGAACAATTCAGCAACCAACGATATTTTCGTCCCCAAATCGAAACCTTCAACACCTTCCTAAATTGAGAATGGGAGAGCATTGTCTCTTCTTCTTGTTTGCAGTGAAATGAGGATTACAGTAATAGTGTAAGTAGTAGAGTGCATGGCTGAGTTATACAACGAATGTGAAATGAAACTAGATGTGGTGATGCAAAAAAAGGGATTTAAGCAGCTGCTTGAAGTGAAAATAGATGATCCTGGGAAATCAGTAGGAAACAGCAAATAGTACCAAGAATGGCAGTGGTGTTATTTTCACCTTCCTGAAACGTCAGCAGGTTGGTTGCAGCATTTCTCATAATAACAGAATTTATTCAAGCAATTTATTTTTAATGTGTGTAATATAAATAGTTTATATTGTGCCTGTATATCATATTAACAATATTTGATTTGTGCTTTCTTTACAAATTGGAATCATCGATTTTCCTGTGGTTCCCATTTTGCATTTAGGCTGCTGCTTTCAGTTCCCATTTTAGGTTCTGTGCTTCGAAAAAGTCGATTTCTCATAAAATTATGCTCTTTTATAAGAGGGCCTGCAATTCCTTTAAGCTTAAGCTTGCTCCATAAAGAGCACCAACAGTGTTCTTCCCCTTACTCAGAAGACAAACCTCCTGGTCTTGCCCTCAGGTGGCATCCACTCTGGGTTGTTACTGTTTGAATTCTCTCTTGCTTCTACTTTATCTCGATGACAAGGACAAAATGGCCCAAGTCTCAGTCCTGGAGAGGACCATCAAAAGTTTCCACGCTCCTGCTGATTGTAAAGAACTTCTGTGTGTACAGAACATTTGGCTTGATTCTTGGAAGTTCTTTAACTCTCCAATCTCAATTTATCTCCTAGCAAAATTTATTTGTATGTGCTCATGAGTTGCTGCTTAAATGTTTTTGAAGTGCCTGGAGAATCCCTGTTCATCTGTCAGTCCCACCACACATGGTTTTCCTTATTTTCATGACTCACACACAGCCTCCAGATTTATGTTCTCATGTTCCAAGCCTGTGATCAAGTTTGAAAGATTTCTGAAGCAATTAAAAATGCTGATAAGATTTATATCTCCATATGAAATATTTCAAGACTTGGTAGATAATGGGAATCTTTAGGTACACAGGTCCTTGATTTTATTTAGTCTCATTTTCTAGATTGAGGTAACCACAGAAAAATACAATAAAATCAGCAAGCCAAATAAAAATTAGGCAGCTAATCCCATCTCCTTTATTCAGGTGGTGTTCTGAATTTTTGCATTTGTTTAATATGAGGACACATAACTCTTTATAGAAATCCTCAGCTAGAGTTTTATGCAGGTGATTTTGCCTCTTTATTTATGTATATATATATATACATTAAGTGGATTTACTCCCTTGTTCAGACATTGGTGTACACCCTGGGGACAAAGCAATTTTGAGCAGTAAAAGACTATTTAGGAAAACTTCATAGCTCTGTCATGATTCCTTCCAACATCCCCCAAAGCTGCTGGTCCAAAGGTACCTGGATACAGAAGCAGGTGTGTGATTTGCTTCAAGGAGGTGTCTTCTCATCACTTCAGCTTCCTTGGGATATTGTAGACATGGAAGACCTTTAGGTTGGTGAGCTCCAAGAGTGATAAATCTGAGTTAGATCTACTTTTTGAGTCACTCAGGATTAAACCTTTTGGTGAAGAGCTCCATGAATGTGTTTGAAATCTATTGATTCAGGGTAGAAAGGGACCATTTAAACTCGGAAGTCACTGAGTGAACTTTCCATTAAGTTTGGGAGCCTGTGGTCACAGCTCATTGGATCTTTATGAAGTAGAAAATGTGATGTAGACCACACTGGCATTCTATTAGAGGAAATCATGCATTTAACCATGGAGCAAAATACTGTAGCCAATTACAGGAACATACACCCATTTTACACGTGGCTGAGCCTCTGAGCAAAAAGTATTAACAATGCACATACTACCTTGTTTTAAAGGACTATTTGCTTTTAAGCCAGTGATAGGGGATAAAGTTTAGAGGAAAAAAATGAATTAATTGATGATTTATATCAAAGTTTTATAATTGGAAAGGAGCCTTGCATGTGGATGTGGGGATGGTCTTCAGGTGACATCAGCAAAGACTATTTATAACCCTGTTATATGCTATGGGTAAATGTTATATGCTGTGTGTAAATGCCAACATCCAAAATTGCACTAAGAAAAATATTCAGCATCAAAATTAATTTTTTAAAACTTTTTAAGAGTACATTTGACTCTATTGACTTGTACTTCAGCTTTTTTCTGCTTTAGAGTGTAAGTGAAGCCATCAAAAAATCTTTGTTTCAAAACATTTTATCTTAAAATGTAAAAGGGTGAACTTTCTCTTAGCATCAGATATTTACAGTGGAATCTCTTGCTTAATGTTACTAAGACTGTTGGGTGAATTAATTATTTTTTTAATATGGATATTAACTATTTATATAGATGGAGTTATATAAATATTGTATTTTTAAAATGCCTTTATGCAGTTTAGTCACAGTGGACAGTTTTTTACTGTCAGGAAGTAATGCATTGAAAGCTGATAGAGAAGTTGAGAGCTAAACTTTGCCATTAAAATGTTGTGGGTGTCATTTGACACTGGCTGTTCTTATATTTCTGATTTACTTGCCAGTCCAGGTCTGGGTATTTTGAATGGCAGAAATTATTATTATTATTATTCCACATTTTTCAACCTTTATGGTAAAATGCTTTTGGGAGGAAGGAAAATCTTTCCAGTGTAATTTGTAGTGACACAAACTCTTTTCACCAGTACCTTTGACTTTTTCCATTGCCTGATATAAATTAGGAGCAGGGAAATGATAACTTTTATCATTATGGGATATTGTGTCTATTGGCACTGCACAAGGAACAGGTCTATGAAGATTAATGTGTTGTGTGCCAGCATGTCCTTGCCTATGCAAAACAGTCTGAGAATATTGAGGAGGGAATTTGTAGAAGAATTATGCAGAGAATGCCAAAGTAAGTGAAAGTAAATCCAGCATCCCCATCTGGCTTTGCTTCCTTGTTAAAGGACACAGCGACATATCCCAGTTACTGACTGGTCATTATAGCTCTTCTTTGCAGGGCAGTTTCCTAAAGCTCTGCTGTGTGGTCCTTTAGCTGTGATGTTTCCTGTAGGATTTCTGGGTGGTGAAGATGAGGAAATGACAGAACTCCATCTAGGGGGCCAGGACATTCTGAAAATGGGACACTATTCTGACAGTTCTGCATCTGACTGAAGAGGGTGCACAGACTTCTCTTTTTATTGCCACCTGACCAATGCTGTGTCTCATAAGAAAACAATTGGAGAGATTTCTAATCTCATATTCCAAAATGTCAAAGGAAGGATGAGTGCACCTAGTGTTACAGGTAAAATTGACCAAATTATTGAGGCCAACAGTCAAAACTTAATTTTTAGTAATTTATTGCAGCAACAATAGACAAATAATTCACCGCAGCAACTACTAGACAAATAAGCAAACAGGACATGCTGGGAAATGCCCTGGGTGACCAGCTTAGGAGCCCAGTGCTCCCAGCTAGCTCGCAGAGACCACAGCTCACAGGCCTGGTTTTTATAGATTATAATAGTCCCTTTTTTTAGCCAGTTCTTCTTAACTTTGGCTGGTGATCGATGCTCGTGATTGATGTTGTGGAAACAACAAGCCGGTGGCCAGTTCCTCTTTTTAATCTGGGTTTTTCTGTTTTCATCTATTTCTCGGCTTCATCTGTCTTGTGATCGATGTCCTCCTTCTTTTTAGGTGATCTTATGGTGGTCCCAAAATAATTTCAGGCATGTACAGTTTACGTCTTCTTATTAATTGTAATCTTACATGGAAACTCTCCACCCCCTAATAGAAATCATAAGGTATAAGGATTCTATATAAGACCAAGATGAAATCATCACAAGACACATCTGGGGAAATATTCCAAGCCTTGGGGTTTGGCTTTGTGGTTACACAGTTAACAATTTTTAGCATACACAAAATACCTTTAAAGAAGTACTTGGTTCTTGGTTCAGGCCTTGAAAGTTTCTTAAAAGCGGCGGAGCTTTAATTGCAATGACATGACAAACTTTGCTTTGTTAAAACTAACACAAAAACTTTATATCAAACCATCAACTCAATTTAACAAGGAAATTTTATATTGATCACTTATTTATCACAACTAGTAGTTCTCTCACAAGGTTTGCTATAAATACTTGTGTCAAGAGTGCTGGAATTCCCATTTTTTGTGTGATGATTGGCACTAAGAGTTTGATACTGGTGGGTGTTATTGGGCAGTCTCAGGATAAAAATAACTACACAGTATTTAATAAAATACTTTCATGCTGTGTTCAGCTTTAGAAATACAGGGACAAGTAGTCAATAGTAGAGGTAACCTAGAAAAATACAAATTCATATCCATTTCATTGCAATGTATAAATCCATATTGATTATATTGAGGTGTTTTTACAGAAAGGTGTAAAGATCCAGCACTCTCCAGTGTTGTCAGGAGTACTTAGCGAGGTGTCAAGGATTTTAGATTTCAATCTAATCTCTCCCAGCAGCGTCCCTGCTTTCCTCAGGCAGATCACTTGATTGCAGTGTCACAGTTCTCTGCCTGTGAGAGGAATCAAAGCTGCTTCGCCTCTGGGGCAGGGCAGGGCTCTGGAATTACTGATGTGCTGACTGGGAGCTCGGGTGGAGCATCTCGGGCTGGAGAAAACACAAATCTTGATGAACGGTTGTCTTGTTGAGCTGGCAAAATGCCAACTGCCCAGTTCAGAATCAGTCTCCTTCCCTTTCCCAGCTGAGAAAAGGGAGAAAGGGAAAAAAAAAATAAACAAACCTCAAACTAGGTTTAAACTAACTATATATATTTATACAGAAAAGAGAAAATTAAAAAAAGAAAACTATAATATATTAATACAGAAAAAATTGAAACTATAATATAACACACACACAACTTAGATGTAACAACAGTTTGTTTACATCCCACTGAAAACAGATTCCATTACTCTGGATTCATAAAATACTCTAAAAGACACTCAGCAAGGCAAAAGAAAGCATAACAATAAATTGTTTCTACTTCTCTGAAACTAAAACAAAATACAATGTAGCAGAGGCAGAAGGCAAGGCACCAGGAATCAGGTGGATTTTGACTCATCAGATTTTACTTTATACTCTCTGTGACAATTTGTAGTATATTGACAATTAATAAATACAGGTTGATACTGGGAAAGAATAATGCAGACAAATGTGTTGCTAAAAGAAAACATAAGTCTTACTTTGAAAGCTACACAGAACAGAAATGAAAGAAGTACAGCCCGTTGTGGTCTATGAAACCTCGTTTGCAGATTTTTTGGGTTATTTTCATGCCAAGCTAAGGGCAAGGCAGAAATTGTTATTTCTGCCCTAGTGTGCCCTGTTCACTCCGAAGTGGGTGGGAAAGTGGAACTTCTGGTTCTCCACAGTCTCTCCGTTGAATGACTTCACCATTTGACTCCTACTTTGATCTGCCAAGTGACTTGTTTGTCTTTTTTTATTAGCTCCAAAATCTGAAACATACTTGTTTAGGAAGACAGGTGTGGTTCTCCTGAACTTCTTGCTTCTGTTCTGGGTGGTTGGGCACTGAGCAATGGTGACTAAGCAATTAGGAGTTAGCTCCTTCCATCCCTCTCTCCCGCCTTCCATCCCTCTCTCCCGCCTTCCATCCCTCTCTCCCGCCTTCCATCCCTCTCTCCCGCCTTCCATCCCTCTCTCCCGCCTTCCATCCCTCTCTCCCGCCTTCCATCCCTCTCTCCCGCCTTCCATCCCTCTCTCCCGCCTTCCATCCCTCTCTCCCGCCTTCCATCCCTCTCTCCCGCCTTCCATCCCTCCCTCCCGCCTTCCATCCCTCCCTCCCGCCTTCCATCCCTCCCTCCCGCCTTCCATCCCTCCCTCCCGCCTTCCATCCCTCCCTCCCGCCTTCCATCCCTCCCTCCCGCCTTCCAGCTGAAAAATACGACCTTTTGTTTGAGCTTTATGGGTGACTTATTTGCCAGCACTCAGGATCAGAACTTGGAGAGAAACTGTAAGCCCAGTTTGGTATCCAAACTCTGTCCTTATGATGAATACATTTTTGGATGCTGAAGGTGTTGAAGGATGCTTAATAAAGGAATGGAATAACAGCCTCCAGCTAAATTGAGCTTTCTGAGCAAGAAAGTAGAACCTAAGTCCAAAAATAGGGAGTAACTATTGCCCAGCAGAGTGAGTAGTGCCCACGTACACTGAACAGGGGGAGGCTCCAGCTGGGTGGATTCAAGCTGAGAAGACTCTTTCCATGAAAGGTTGCTTATCCCATCTCCTGCAAGGTAGGTCTGGGGGTGCATTTCTTGGATTTATTTGGAACTTTGAAATGGATCAGCAAAACATGTAAACTCAGGACTGCAGAGTCCATCATAAAATAGGAAAAGTGATCTCAGAGAGAAATCAAACAGTTTTGGTACAAGCCAGAGGGAGTAATTAGACTTGTTTGCATATTGAACAGCAGCCAGTATGTTCTGATTATTCTCAGAAAAGTGCTCCAATTTACTACAGCTTGGTGTAGAAAAATACATCTCTTTGGATTCGTTTGGGTCTGGGGCAGTGGTGCTTTTTGGTGAGTGGTTTGGTTTAATTCTTTCTTACGAAATGCTAAAATATTATCTATGTTATCTATCTAAGTATTGCAAAACTTCATAGTTTTTTTTAATTATTCAGTTGTGGTCATATAACAAATCTTTTGATTGCTGATGAAAATAATTTCTGGATTTTTACTCTTCATACCTTTAAAAATCTGCAGACATACTTTTATTCTTAGAGGAAATGGTAATGCTAAAGTTTGCTGGTAAAATTTATCTTCAGGGCAGTTGTTTATCTGATCTATGCATTCATTAATAAAGAGTCCCTGCTGTTGTTGGCTCCAGTACAACTTAATTAATTACTATTTGAAATATGGATGTGGTAAATGATCCAACTTGGTGAAACAGGAGAGCAGCTGTTGCCTTCTTCTGTGTTTGGAGTCACTGGCTTTTCTCCTTATTTGTTTGTGCCATCCCCTTTTTCATCCTATGACAATAATTCCATAAATTCTGGCCTCAGATTCATGTGTAAACCCTGCTCCCTGTTTTGTTTTCCCACTGTGCTGTCTTGTTCTCCTCTGCACTCTCCCTTTTATCACCTCACCTTACACCATCCATTATAGTCTCTCCCTCTTTTCTCTGCCATAGATTTTCAGAGTCCTGCCCTCCCTTTTCCTTCTGGTTCCTCCTCCAGTCGTGCTGCGCTCCCGAAAGCCACGTAAGTTGTTTCCTGCTCCACTGGAGAAACTGCTGCTTATGCCTTTCTGCCTTGAGATGTATTTTCCTGGTGACATGTGCCTGGGTGGTTCCTCCAAACAACCTTATGGAATTCATGAAAAGTTTTGCCTAAATATCTCCATTTTCCCTGTTAGTGCTGCTGCTGCTTTCTCTGCTCAATTACTGAGCTACCTTGATTTTCACTTCACTATCTGCCCTTTTTTCCTTCTTTCTTTTTTCTTTTTGCTGTCTGGAGGAGACACTGACAGCTAATGTTTGAATAACAGCTCAGATGGCTGCAGGGTTTCCTGCCAGCTACAAGCAACAGCATTTCTATGCCATCAAGAGCTGTAGAGAGGGAAGGGAGGCATTTCAGTCCTGCACCCACCAACTCCGTCAGTGCCATCCTCACCCATGGCACCCTGAGCTGCTCTTTGCTCACTTGATTTCTTTTCTACTCAGAATCTTTTTTTTTTGAGTTTCATCTTCAAAGCTTGCTTGGTTTGTTTAGATCTGCTCTGGCTGACCCTGCCCTGAGCAGGGGGATGGACTGTGATCTCCAGAGGTCCCTTTCAAGCTCACCCGTTCTGTGATCCTGTGAAGTACAAGAGAAATGGGGATGGAGAACAAAGAAATGAGAGCAGTGAACACTCAGTGTTCATGGGAAGAAATGCCATGCAGAACTAACAAATGCCACAGTAAAAGCAATCTAACCTACTTGCCTGAGCAGAGAAGATGTAAATCCCAATTGCAGTGTGTCAGAGGAACTGAAACACCCAGCAGGGTACATCAGATTTGACTTGATTTGCCTTTATTGTAAAATAACAACTGGTATTCCAGCTCATTTATCTGTTCCCTCGGCTGTGTTCTGTACCATTCAGGATGGGCTTTGGCAAGATTGTTTTAATTATCTTAAGGGAAAGACTAAAATGAGAGAATATGTGCACAAATGTAAGCCCAATTTAAATCCTTGATGTAACTCTCCTGTCTGAAGATACCTCTTTTATTATTTCCAAAGACTCTTTATTATTTCAGAACTGAATAGTTAGGGAGGACTTAGGAGTATTTATAGCATGTAGAGCTACACAGACCTCTAGAAATAGGCTACAGTGATTTATGCTTCTAGAAATACAGAATGAAGAAAATGTTACATTTTAGGGAGGCAAAACAGGAGTATTTAATGAGAAAAAGAGTTATTTATGAAATAACTGAAACAAAAGAGCTCATGGGGTAAGGCAGTGAAAACAATGTAACCTAGAACTGTTTTATTTAAAGAGTGGGATTTTCTTAGACTGGCATTACAGAACCAGACATACACTTTTAAAGTCATGCAAGTCTTGAAGCTATTTCCTTTTTGAAATGAGATGTTGGATTGCAAAAAAAAAAAAAAAAAAGACTTTATTTTTCTTTATAGAGGTATATGGAAGTCCCTTTATTTCATTTATATTCGACTCTCATTATCCTTGGCCACAGAGTAGGGGTTGTGTGAAAAGGGGTAGGAAGAAGAATAAAGACAGAATTTTTCATTGTCCAAAAAAGTTTTTTATTCAATCCATAAGAAATAAGAAAGCCCTTGTGCTCAGAGGAATGAATAATGATTATCAGTCTTAAAATGTATGGAACTGAAAAGGCTCATGGAAAGGTTGTCTGTTGGGTTCACTTAATGGAAAGATATCTAAGGGAATGGTATTGATTGCTGGGTTTTTTCCTGTAGATACTTGGGGTTGGCTATTTAAAGGAATTATATCAATTCTTAAATCAAATTATACACTGTGTTAATACCACATATTGCTCATTGTTATGCTTTATAGTAAGTTGTCCCTTTTCTAATTGCTGTCCTGGTAACTTTTTTTCATCCTTTCCTGTTGTCCCTTCTCCTTCTTTCTCCTTTTTGTCACTTCACTACTAAAAGCAGTAGGTTTAGAATTACACAAGCCTGGGCTATAAATGTGTATCAGCTCTAGGTATTCTCCACATAGCACTGCCCATTTCTTAGTGTCTTCTGTAGTTTATTTTTACAGACTCTTTCTTTTCTCTGCTTTCCCTAATGTCTCATCTATTCTGTGCCTTGTGACTGTGGTGTGAGAGGCTTCCACTCCACAACCCTGGAATTCTTTAGTGCCAGGAGGGGCACCTGAGCCACCCCTGAGGAGGTGCTGAGATCCAGGATGGGGTGGGCAGAGCCTGAGAGAACAACTCGAATGCCTCTGAATAGTATCCAGTGTGATATTCATAATATTCCAGGTACAGAGGTCTGTGTTTCCCCAGGGCTTTCCTCATGCATTCCCAGGGCATCTTGGATTATCTAACATACAGTTAACCAAATCACTTAGAGTAGAATGAGATTATAGTAGAATGTGATTATAGAAAAAGTTTGGGAATTTCTAAAGGGGCGTAATAAACAGATTCTGTGTGTTGTGATGAAAGTGGCTCCTTTGTACTGAGCACAGCGAACTCCCCCTTCAAGGCTTTCATTATTTTAATCAAGTGCCTTAAAATCTCTATAATAGGAAAAGACTTCAAAGGGGAGAGCTTAAAAAAGAAAAGTAAATAAAATGGAAATAATAGAATTAAGGTTTGACCCTGTAAATTGCTAACCTTCAAAGCTAATGCTGGAGAAGCACAATATTATTAGCAATAAAAAGAATTTGCTTTGCCCTTTTAAAATTACCATAAACCGATTGACTGAGATGGAATGATGTTAATATTTAAGAAGTAGGACACTAGATTCTATTATCTCAGAAACTCTGTCACCTGGTACACTCTGTAGTCCTGTTATCTAATTATTGTCCTTAAATTGCATTAGTGTGCCAGCAATTTGTCTGCTGTTGGGAAAGTAATTGACATTTGGGTTACTGCTTCATATTTGGGAGCCTCAGTAGCTGCTTGCAAAGAGCCCTCTTCTGTCAGAGCAGATTAGCTTAATTTTACCTCAAAGAAAAGAGAAAGGCTGAGTTTCAGAGTGTGTCACTTACGTGGTGCTCTTGTAATTTGGTATTAAAATTCAGGGTGTGTGTCACAGCTAATTGTCAAGAGAAAAGAGGGGGGGAAGTGGCAAATTAATAAACGACACTTGTGCCTTCAAATTAACTTTAGAGCTGCCTTCTCCTTCAGTGAGTGTGCAAGAGGGGTGGAGTGATGGGAGGAGGCAGAGGAAAAGCTGGGATGGTGTGGGTACAGGTTTCTTGGGCTCTGCTGTACTCAGTGGTGGCATCTGCAGGGGTTTGGGCACCAGCTGGACACGGGCACAGAGCTGGGGGAACACAGGAGGGTCCCCTTCCCTGCATCTACACTGGTTTGGACACCAGCTGAACACGGGCACAGGAGGGACCCTTTCCCTGCATCTACACTGGTTTGGGCACCAGCTGAACACGGGCACAGGAGGGACCCTTTCCCTGCATCTACACTGGTTTGGGCACCAGCTGGACATGGGCACAGAGCTGTGGGGGCACAGAAGGGACCCCTTCCCTTCATCTACAGAGGATTGGGCACCAGCTGGACATGGGCACAGAGCTGTGGGGGCACAGAAGGGACCCCTTCCCTTCATCTACAGGGTTTGGGCACCAGCTGGACACGGGCACAGAGCTGGGGGGACACAGAATGGACCCCTTCACTGCATCTACAGAGGATTGGGCACCAGCTGGACATGGGCACAGAGCTGTGGGGGCACAGAAGGGACCCCTTCCCTGCATCTACAGAGGATTGGGCACCAGCTGAACATGGGCACAGAACTGTGGGGGCACAGAATGGACCCCTTCACTGCATCTACAGAGGATTGGGCACCAGCTGGACACGGGCACAGAGCTGGGGGGGGGCACACAGGGGACTCCTTCCCTGCTCAGAAACTCACCCACTGCAAAGGTGCTGAAGTGCTCAACTTCATCTATAGTCCTAATGTCTGGAGGAGCTTTAGTTTCCTGTTAGCTTTGGGAGCAGGAATACTTCCAAAATCCTTTTCCATACAATTTCTGTGATGCAAATTTAAAGGATAGTTATTATTCCTTGTGGCCTGGATGGGGCAGGAGCAGCCTGTGTTGCCACAATTACATGGCACTGAAAGTGTTCCCACGTCCCTGGGAAGGGTCTGGTTCATAACTGTGCAGTCAACTGCTTGAAACTTTCCAGACAAATGTAATTTGGGATCCAAAGTTGATTAGAGATGCATGATTACAAAATGCACATAATTGTTTATGTGACAACTGGAATTAAATTTCAAATATATTTAAAATTGCCATGAGGAATGTAGTTGTCTAGTGGTGGTGAGAATTTTGCTAATATAATTTGGTTAGAGACTATTCAGCTCATTTTAAAACAAGAAAATCTTAAATCTCTTCAAAATATTTTTTTTTCACGGGGTTGTTGCATAAATTGAAGTTTATTACCTGAACTTATAAGATTGGTTGTGGCAGTGCCATCCAAGTGACACATTTAGGAATGTTGGCTCAAACTGGAGACCTCATGTGAACTTCTTTTGACTATAACTTTGAAAAAAGATTTAAACACTGATTGCACAGCTCTCGATCTGTCTTTTAAATATTTCATCTTCCATTGATAGGAATCAGGATTGTCTTTCCTCTTGATGGCTTACACATATGGGCACCTTTTTTCAGTCATTACCAAGTTGTTAAGGCCTTTTGCAGACCATGTAAGTTGATGGACTGTTTTGCATAAGCCACACTCATCTCTTTCATCTCAAAAAAACTACCAAAAAATTATGAAAACCTGAAGAAAAATGTGAGCTTGATTAAATTATCCAAGTGTCAAAAAGTTCCTGCTATTGTTTGTGATCGTGTAATTATTAATTTAAAAAAATGTTTTAAAAGCAAATTTGCTGATGACACCAAGTTGGGAGGGGGTGTCGACCTGCTGGAAGGCAGGAGGGCTCTGCAGAGGGCTCTGGATAGACTGGAGAGATGGGCTGATTCCAATGGGATGAAGTTCAACAAGGCCAAGTGCAGGTCCTGCCCTTTGGCCACCCCAACCCCCTGCAGCGCTCCAGGCTGGGCACAGAGTGGCTGGAGAGCAGCCAGGCAGAGGGACCTGGGGGGACTGAGGGACAGGAAGCTCAACAGGAGCCACCAGTGTGCCCAGGTGGCCAAGAAGGCCAATGGGATCCTGGCCTGGATCAAAAATAGCGTGACCAGCAGGATCAGGGAAGTGACCCTTCCCCTGGACTCTGCCTTGGGGAGGCCACACCTTGAGTGTTGTGTTCAGTTCTGGGCCCCTCAGGTCAGGAAAGAGATTGAGGGGCTGGAGCGGGGCCAGAGAAGAGCAACGAGGCTGGAGAAGGGACTGGAGCACAAGTGCTGTGGGGAGAGGCTGAGGGAGCTGGGGGTGTTTAGCCTGGAGAAGAGGAGGCTCAGAGGTGACCTCAGCACTGTCTGGAACTGCCTGAAGGGAAGTTGTGGCCAGGTGGGGGTTGGTCTCTTCTCCCAGGCACTCAGCAATAGGACAAGGGGGCACGGGCTTAAGCTCTGCCAGGGGAAATTTAAGTTGGATATCAGAAAAAATTTTTTTACAGAGAGAGTAATCAGGCATTGGAATTGGCTGCCCAGAGAGGGGGTGGATTCCCCATCCCTAGAGATTTTTAAACACAGATTGGCCGTGGCACTGAGTGCCATGATCTGGTAAAGGGACTGGAGTTGGACCAAGGGTTGGACTTGATGATCTCAGAGGTCTTTTCCAACCCAATCGATTCTATGATTCTATGATTTTGCCAAAAAGCATCTGAAAAGAAAGCAAGTTTTGAAAAAAACACTGGAGTTGATTCTGCAACCAAAGTGGTGATGGAAGGCAGGTTTGTGCAGTGTGAATGGCAACATGTATTGTAAAGAAATCCTGCAAGTGAAGTATTTCAGAAGAGCAGGTGGTGCCTGTGCACTGTGCCTTGTGTGAATAATGTGCTTCTGCCATGTGAGTGTGTGCCAAGCACAGTCAGCCTCATTTCTGCTCTGGGTTTGCTTTCTCTGAGATGCCACTCGGGTTGTTACTTTGCTGCAAAGTAATATTGTATTAATAATTATTAGCATGGATGTACTTTTTAAGACTTTAAAATGGCATAACTTGAGAGAGGGTCCCCTCCAGGTGATGAAGGATATTCAGAGGTGTGTGTTTTTCCCAGACTGTGAGGATTGTACCTGCAGAGGGACAGTGACCAGTGAGGTGACACTGGGGTGACACTCTGAGTCTCCTGAGTCAAACGCTAAATGTTATTTCAGTTTAAAATTCTAATAGTACCCGTAATGAGGCAACTTCACTGTTAAATCAGGAAAAGAAAAATAACCTTTTTGCCCCCAAGAACGGTGTGTTGAAGAGGTCAGAGCTGTTCTGGAGGCAGCGAGGTGCTGGTGGCAATAATGGGAATGCAAAGTTCTTGAAATGCTCCCACAGAGCAAGTTTGCAGTAGGACAAAGGACATGGCAGAAGACACTGTAATTTGCTACATTTAGGATTCTTGCTTATTATGCTGGTAGTTAGGTAAGGCCAGGTTTTTAAAGAGCTTGGGATCAGAATTTCATATTCCCAGCCTACACAGCAGCTGCCAGAGTTTCAAAATAGCTCAACTCCTCACAGTTCCTGTTCTGCAAGGCACCCAGCTCTTAGCAAAGTCTGGCTCTCCTTTGGGTGCCAAAATGAGAGCTGAACTCTCATGAAAATCTGTGAGTACACTGATTTCTTGGGGGAAAAAGGAATAAAATAAAAATCCATCAAGTGGGTATGAAAATTAGTTATAGCAGTGTATTTATTTCTTAGCACTTAATTTCTTGGCATGTTTATCATAGTCCTCTGATAACCAGAAGTCTTATTCTCTGAATAGTTGTTAAAGGACTACATATACTAAAAATAAAAGGTGACCTGTCTAATTATTTCCAGTGGATTAATGTGCCTTTTCTTTACCTTCTTTAGTGTTTTCTTTTTGAAGCACACAGTGATCATGAGGACTTTTCCTCTAAACTTTAATGCAGACAGAAACAACTGTGTATAGAACATACATGTACCTTTAATGCAGGAATGATGCCAACAATAGATGTAAAAACATTCTAGTTTAGATACAGACTTCTCAAAAGTCAGTTGTTTCCCTTGCCTTTTAAATAAGAAAAATTCAACTTCAGCAGATGAGAAGAGGGAAATTTGCTCTGACACTGCCTACAGTGAAACTGGAAAGGAACTGCTGGAAAAACTTCTGTCTTCACAATATTTGCATGACATAAAATGTTACACCAGTGTTTTGTCTGGAGTGGAGCTGGTTTCCAGTAGTGGGGGGGGATTCAAATCTGTGTTTGACAAAATGGGTAACATCATAAAGGGAAAGCAGTTGTTGGATTCAGAGAGATCTCTAAAATGTGCTTTTCACATATGTAAGAACGTTGTCTTACAATTTAAATACAAATTTTTTCTTCTTTCCATGTCTAGTCTCGTCACCATTTTCCTAAACTTTTCTGTGGCATCATTTCCTCAAAGATAATGGTTTCCATTGACTCATGAGGTACAAAATGAGAAAATAAGGCTTACCATGAATGTCACATTTAACAATTCCCAGTCTGTGTGTCTCTAATTCTGTACTTTGTCTGGCAGCTACAGTGTCACCAACACACATTTCATCATGGAATGACTACTGATATAACTTGCAATATATATGCAATAAATGTATGTTTATATGTACAATAAGAGTGTGTGTATGATGTGGAGGTTGCTGTGTGGCTTTCCCATCTCATCTATCTTGGTGCAATAGTTCTGAGTTTTCCTCCAAAGCGTGAAGTTCATAATTGAGGGTGTTTTCAGAAGTACCCACACGTGCCTTAGTGAATGTCTGAGACACCTCCTGGAAGGAGGAGCAGGCTCTGAGCTCAGGTAACAATAGATACACCAGAAGCACCAATGCCCTCTCCAAGCAACATTCATAAAGGCTGAGAACAAGTTCACCCCTCCCAAGAAAACAAGTATATTTTTGCAGCATCTTAGTCCAAACACAAATACCAGGAAGGCAAGTTCTGCAGCAGCTGCCTAAGCCAAGGAATTCATTTCAATGCCAGTTTGCCAGCTGGATTGTGCTTTGCCATTTTTAGCCTGAGCTCCATTAACCCAAATGTTACCTCATTGTTTGGGTGTTGTGCTCTGTATTTTGGGCTCTTTAGGTGCAGAAGAGAGAATGCAACATGATGTTTTCTTTCATCCTATTTCCAAACTACCTTTGGGTGTGTTTGAAACCTGTTTGTTTTCTGCCTGTGAATTTGTAGGTGTTTAAGAAGGTTAAGTCCTGCTCTCCCTGCATTTACCCAGAAGGAATGAGCCCTGTATTGGCTTTGTTCTATGAATGAGAAGATGACGTTGCCCAGCTGCAGGACTGTGTTTGCCTCCAAAGTTTATATGTTTGTGGAAGCCCAAGCTGTGTCTCAGTTTGGAGCAGCCCCTTGCTGAGGTGTTGCTGTCAGTCCCAGGGAGCAGTGGCAGTGCTGTGCTCACCCCTGTGATGTGTGCCCTGAGCTGTGCTGTGCCACATCCAGGAAACCTCCTTCAAACAGACACACAGATCAAGGGAGTCAACAAAGAGAACCTGCAAAATTCTCTGCCTCTGGATTGGAGCTTTGCTGAGCTGAGCCCAAAGTTGACCTTAAGGTTTTGTCTAGTTAGTTACAGACCAAATTTCCCATGGCAGTATCTACAGAGGAATTTAGAAAATGTGTAACTTCCTCTCCCTTTATCCCCCAACTCTTTTTTTAAAAGCAGTAGTGGCATCTTTTTGCCTTTTACACAGACTTACTCATGCAAAATGAGTATTTTCCTAGGATAAGTGCCAGAAGGCAAAAATTGTTATCTTTGAATGGAGCTGTTTAAAGAAAGTCACCTTGAAAATGTATTAATTTATGGAACTTTTATGTCTGTAGGCATGCGTGAGTGGCCATCTCAGTGCAGCGAGGAGCTGCTAATGCAGAATTGCTGTTGCTCAGCAGCACCCCATGAAGCTAAAGGCAGCTTATTCAACTGAATTAACAAACAAAAAATGGCAAAAAAATTCAATGTTATCTGCCAGAATTAAAGTATACAAATGATCTGTCAAATCCAGGTGTTAGGACAAGCAGCATAGCTTAACTTGGGGACTGGGAGAAGAAACACCTGCTTTTGATGTAAAAAAACCTGCAGATGTTATGAAATGTGCTTGATGCTAAATAGGGAGCACAGAGGTGTTTTCTGGGTGCTCAGACAGGCCAGGAAGCCTCTGAAGGGGTTAATGGTTGAAGTGGGGGGATGTTTCTTCAATCTTCTGAGGCATCAGGATGCTGTTTTCTCATGCCCCTCCAAGTCTTATCCATAACCTTCTTTATGTCTCTGAAGAAAATTTGGAAGACAATAAGATGAAAATTAGTAAAAAAAAGTCTACTATGTTTTCATTTTTCTGGTATATGTTGAAGAATCATTTGCAAGCATGTTTTACTCCTTATTCTGTTGGTTTTCCCCATGCAGTTTTTGGGAGGATTCACCTTTTAGCCATGTTGGCTTTCCATGGTTAATCCATCCAAGTGTTCATCCAGTTCATCCCAGAGTTGAATTGCCCGTGGGTCAAACATGAGTTAAAATGCAACTTTCTTTTTTTAATGTGACTTTTTCCAGGTATATTCTTGCCTTGTCTTTAGCAGCAGAGAGATCACAACTGCAAGATCACTTACACTGTGTGGTGGACCTGGAGTTTCACCAAGAGATGCTTTGCTTAAAGGAAATGGGCCAACCCAGAGTCATCATTTGGTATCTTGACCAAGAGAAAACTGAGGTCTAGAATTTTGGAAGGCAAGCAATAAAAAATAATCTGAATCCTCAGCATTTCCATGTGCAGGTTGCCAATCCTGATACATTGGAGGAAAATGTTTGTGCCCCTCTCTCAGAAACTCTTCTCTGTTGCCATAATGAATTAATCCTGGCTGTGGGAGTTGAGGGGGCTCTGGTCACTCAGAGAATAACAAAACTTGTGACAGGCAAAAATAATGGAGAAAATCCTTGTCGTGGTTTAGAAAGGATCAAGATTGCATGGAGATGTCAGTGGGAAGTGCACACCCTTTCCAATTAGCCTCGGTACACCCAGAGGTGGAAATCATAAAATCTTTTTGGTCTTTGTTCTTTCTTTTTCCCAGACCTGATGTGCAAGGGGTTTCTTTTCTTCCTGTACCTTGCAGTGACAATTCCCCTGCCTTGTGGCCTCAGACCTTTGCTCTCTCTGAGTCTCTGTTCCTTTACCAGCAATGCTTGGGCTCATCAACTCAGTGAGTTTTGGACAGGTTGGATTAGAGACTAATTTGTGGGCTGTTGATTCCCCACCAATTGTTTGATTTAGGCCACTGGCTGTTCTTTTGGTTTGTCATTTTGTTGTAACCCAGCAGAGAGCCTCCTGCAGCGCTGAAGTGGAGCATAATCCTCAGGTTTATAAGCACCATCTCTTGGGGGCTTAGTCTGTGTTTGTATTTCATGAGGTTTCTACACCTTGGAAATCTTGGGCACTTCACAGCCTTTAATGAGCTGCCCCTCCCAACTTTGCTGCTGGGTAAAGAAGAACCTGTTGTTCCTGTTACAGATGGAGAGAAAAGCATATAAATATTAAGTGATGTGCCCAAGGTTACTTGGCAGTGTAATGAGTGTCCTGACACTAAACTGCTGGACCTGATTTGGTTTTTTTTCACTTTAAGTCATAGATACTTTTGAATTCTTGTTCAAAACAGTGTTCAAAATCTTCCAGGTTCAGGCTTTCAGATAAAGGCTGGTAAGAATGCAAGTTACCTTTCTACCCTGAAATGCTTACAGTCCAAGAATGGAAAATAGGAAGGGCACAGCAGCACAGGGAGGTTGTTCCCTGCCCCAGGTCACACACAGCCACTGGCAAAAGGATGAAGTATTAACCATTTCTCAAAATAATTTCCTTAATATAATTTTTGCTGGTTATTTCCACACTCCTTGTTTGTCTGATAGTTCAGTGTTTGGTTTTTTGTTGTGGTTTTTTTTTCTTCTGTGTTCCAGAGGCTCTGTAAAAGGGACCTGTTTAGTGGGAATGGCTGATTCAGGAGTTCATTTTAAATATGGCTTAATAGGATGCAGAGTGTGGTTCAGGATTTATGAATATTAAAATTGGAACTGTACCTTTCCTGCTGGGCTGGGGAGGGGCTGCCTGCACATGCTTTTTAGTGGTAACATGCTGAGGATGATTTTATATTTCTGTGGGTTCTCTAAGATCTATAAACAAAATCTATATGACAGAAACAATGTTGTGTTTCTAATAAGCTTCAAAGTTTTAATTTTTTTTCATTTTATACGTTGCACAGTCCTGATTAACCAAGAACATATTTCCCCATAGTTTTATAAAATAGCCATATATGTCATTTTTGTAGCTGTTTAACACTGCATACTTTAAAAAGGTTGTTTTTCTCATGAAAGAAAGTAATTTTCAGGTCTTCAGATACTGAAATGAGGAAAACTGAG
The DNA here is from genome assembly GCF_047495875.1 of Pithys albifrons albifrons. Lineage (NCBI taxonomy): Eukaryota > Metazoa > Chordata > Aves > Passeriformes > Thamnophilidae > Pithys > Pithys albifrons. The sequence continues at coordinate 4,111,508 of NC_092473.1, forward strand.
TGTTTTAGAAACACTGGAAGCTGAGGACAGGGCTGATGGCAGAAAGAGCTGGGTTAGGAAATGAAGAAGTTTGGGACTCCAGAGATGCTGAGATGATGCCAATAACAGCAGCAGGAATTAGTGCTCAGGATCTGGTGAGAGTTTGGGAAATTCCTAGTTGAAATTGTTGGGATAATCTTTTCTATTCAGAGCCTTGCTTGGTACTGTCTCTGAAACTGTTCTGATTCACTGAGTTAGGAGAATAAGAAACTTTCTAGTCCAGATAAATGGTTGAGAAGGTGGTATAAAAGCTCCAAATACAGATTTACTGGAAGAAAAGTGAGCTGTTTTCATGACACTTTTGGCACTGATGATTTTTGTATTCAAAGAAGAATGTAGGCCTTGGTTGCTTCTTGAATTTGGCACAGATGGACTGTAGCCCTTTAATTGTGTCGTGCTCTGATGGCTTCATTTCCCAAATAAGATCAAAGGAAAATTCTAGATGGTGGTCAAATATATATCAATGAGAGCTGCAATATTGTTCTGAAGGGTGTGCTCAAAGGCAAACCTTACTCAGTAAACAAGCAACTACCCCTCCAAAAAGTGTCCAGGAAATCCATCATTCTGTTCCTGCTAGATTAAGATTGGGAATAATGCAGTTTGTGTCATCAGCACACAGCCCTGTGTTCCATACCTGGGGCTAAGAAAGCTGCTGTCTTTTTATTCTTTTTTTCATTAAAGAGTTGTCCATTTTGCATGGACAGGAGAGTAATTTGAAATAGTAAGAAGAGAAATGGCACACACAGTTTTTGTTCATTTGTTCAGGCTCTGGAGCTGCTCTGGGGGTTGTTTCCAGCACTGCCATGGTGAGGTCTGGGGACAGGCCATGAGGGCACCTGCAGGATTTAAAAGGCTTATGTGTGGAATTAGAGTTGAGATATGAAAAATGGCTCAGTGAAGAATTGGTGCTTATTGCAGGTTATAAAAGTAATTTCTTATTTCCTTTGAATAATGGCTCCAGATGTGAGTGAGTATCTCAGCCTGTTGTGCTCAGGTGACAGCTCTCCTGGGATGGAACAGCCTTTGTGCTTGGCATTATCTGGGTGAAGTATCAAGGAGGAGAAGCAGAGAGAGAAATAATGCCCAAGTCTGTCTACGTGTGTTCCAAGCAGCCTCTTTGAAAGCCTTTGAGTACCTGTGAGTGAGGTCCAGGTTGGTGGTCCTTGGCATCAGGGAGTGCCAGTTTACTGTTTGCTCAAGGACCAAGTACTGCCTTTAAGAGATGGGACATGAATCTCTCTCTTTTTTTTTTTTGTTTGAATATAGTTTATTAATTGAAGGATAGGGAAAACAGCATAAAAATGCAATACTGTGTACTTAATTTTTTATGATGCTTAGTGTCCAAAGATTTTTCTTTTTCTGCATAGTAAACCAGTGTGACTTAGATTTCCATTCTCTATCATCTCAAACACACAGTATGATTGAAAATTGTTATATTTAAAGCTTTTAGACAAGCAGAAGTGCAGGTGTTTCACATGTGATTTTATCTCTTTTATACCCTTGTGTCAGTTCCACTCCTACATGTATATTCAGGTGAGGTCTGTGGATCAATTACATATTCAAGGACTGTAATTAAAAGTGTGCAAAGTGATGAAAGGGATAAGTAAACTACCAGTTTAGTTCTGCATGGTATAAAATTCTAAGCATATAGAGAACATGGTTTGTCTTTTTTCCTCAAGCCTCACATTCACATATGTAGGTGTGAACTGGTTCTGTGTAAATGTTGAATGTTCTGTCCACTGCTTGTATTTTAACAGCCTCTGCCATCTTCCCAGTGCTTTAATTTTTCTCTTGTCCAGCTTCACTAATGACTTAATTTGTCCTTACTGAAGTCCATTCTTGCTTTTTGAGCACTTATGGAACGTTACTGAAACCTGTTCCTGACCCCTTTGGTGGTGGTTTGGGGCTAATCAACACCTTCCACTGAATTAGCCTTCTCTCAGTGGGGCAGAAATACATGAGGGGCCATCCTTTATGTGCCCCCCAAATCCTCCTACCGGATCCTTTGCTATCCTTAGTAAGGATCCTGCCCTTTGGCCACCCCAACCCCCTGCAGCGCTCCAGGCTGGGCACAGAGTGGCTGGAGAGCAGCCAGGCAGAGGGACCTGGGGGGACTGAGGGACAGGAAGCTCAACAGGAGCCACCAGTGTGCCCAGGTGGCCAAGAAGGCCAATGAGATCCTGGCCTGGATCCAAACTAGCGTGGCCAGCAGGCCCAGGGCAGTGACCCTTCCCCTGGACTCTGCCTTGGGGAGGCCACACCTCGAGTGTTGTGTTCAGTTCTGGGCCCCTCAGCTCAGGCAAGAGATTGAGGGGCTGGAGCGGGGCCAGAGAAGAGCAACGAGGCTGGAGAAGGGACTGGAGCACAAGTGCTGTGGGGAGAGGCTGAGGGAGCTGGGGGTGTTCAGCCTGGAGAAGAGGAGGCTCAGAGGTGACCTCAGCACTGTCTGGAACTGCCTGAAGGGAAGTTCTGGCCAGGTGGGGGTTGGTCTCTTCTCCCAGGCACTCAGCAATAGGACAAGGGGGCACGATGGGCTCAAGCTCTGCCAGGGGAAATTGAAGTTGGGGATCAGAAACAAATTACAGAGAGAGTGCTCAGGCATTGGAATGGGCTGCCCAGAGAGGGGGTGGATTCACCATCCACCCTGGAGGTTTTTCAACTGAGCTTGGCCGTGGCACTGAGTGCCATGATCTGGTAAAGGGACTGGAGTTGGACCAAGGGTTGGACTCGATGATCTTGGAGGTCTTTTCCAACCCAATCCATTCTATGATTCTATGAAGGGAGTCAGTGAACTGCTGCTCCACTGCTGGGGTCTTTGCAAGGTGTGATGGGGGGTATGATGCTCCAGTAGCATCCATCCCAAAATGCCAGGATTCTGCTGTTAGAGGAAGAGGATGGTGCTGTGTCCCTAAATCCCTCTGAGTCTCATGGCTGGAAGGAAATCCAAGGGAAAGGAAGGATTTTTTTACAGCTTTAAGAACATGCAGAGTGGAAACTTGTGAGGTTTGCATAACTGAGGATATTATTCATACAAATAGTTGCTAATGACTGTTGATAAAGATAACTTCAAATCTCTGAGGGAGTTAATTTTAAATAAAATGAAAGTAAAACGACCAAACGGTTACTATAAAAGGGATTAGTGACAACCAGTCATTAATGACAACATGATGACAAGGAACCTCAGTGGGTAAAAGCTCATATAAATTGATTTTGGCTTTGCAGTGCCATTCTCATGATTGTCTCATGAGCTGTTCATGGTGCATTTGCATCCTGTCACTTCAGCTCCAAGGTCTCCTCCTGGCACAGTTTGCTGTGCTCAGTAACTCTGGGGCTCTCTGACCTTCTTGGTAGGGGTTTAGGTAGGAATTCTCCTTTTCTTTTCCAAACATTTTAATCTTACATTAAATGCTCATTTAGGAAGAACAAAATTGACTGTATTTCTGAACATTTGGCTTTAGAAATTGTTCAGTGTCTTAGCAATATGGGAGCAGTTTAAGGTGAAATAAAGATTGCCATTATTTCCCCCGGGTGCACCTTGCTTTTGGTCACTGTGTAGTTGTTTAAATAAAATGCATTTGATTATAACTTAATACAAGGTTATTCATAAGTCTTAGCAAACAGACCAAATTCAAGAGGTTATAGAAGAAATGAGCTTGTTTTCTGGTCTTAACTTATGGCTTTGGTTTATTTTCTTATTTTCCCTCCTCTCCAGTTTGAGTCAAGGTTAAAAAGTGAGCTGTGACTTATCTGCCAGTGACTTTACCTATGATTTATCTTCTTTCAGTGGGCTAAGACTGAACATTTATTATTGTTTCACTTGTAATTTTGTGCCTCCTTGAAATTAGTTGTTAATTTAACAGTGCATTGTCTACTCAGATACTCTTCAAGTGCAGAATGGGAACTGAGGCTTCTGCCTTTGACTCCTGAGATGCCTTGGCTGATATTTTTCTGTGGCTGTGCTTCTCTGACCACATTCTCTTATTATCTCCTCTACCTTATCAGCACCTCACTGAAGCATTATTATACTAAAAATATCTATTTTTAATATATTACCAACAAAACTTTTTTTCAAGCTTCTGCAGAGCTTTAAAAAACCTTGTGCCTTTGAAGTACTTCTGCCACAGTAGTTTTAATGAAGCTACACAGAACAAGGAACATGATTCCTTTAAACATCAGCATTTCTTGACAGAAGGGAAAGATGAATAGATGAAATCCCTTGGAGGCCATGGAACTTTTCCCATTAATTGTAATGATTCTCGATAGAAACCGCAGAAAGAGGAGAAATAAGTGTAACAACATATAAAGTTGGATATAGAAATGGATACTAGTTAGAGTTTTATGAAAAATCCTTTTATTTTCAGGAGCCAAGGAGCTGTGGTGGGAGGGATGATGTCCTGGCAAAGAGCACAGGGCAATCTCAGAGTGGAAATGCTGCTTCTCAGAGTGACCATCATATTACAAACAGACAGGATAAGATTTAAATTGGTGGAAGCATTTTGAAATAGTATTGCTTTGTACTGGTGAAGAAGTATATAAAAAATTGGGGTGGTTTTGATTCTTAGAAGTATCAGTATATTAAATGGCATTACCCAGCAACAGGAAAATGTGCTTTGTATAAGGAAATAATACTGGATTTTTCATGCAATGCTTTTGTGATTGGGATCAGAGAAATGGCATTGATTATTTTTGCATTTCTCATTTGTTGATATAATTGTGGAATATACCAGAGCCTCTTTTTCCTATGACTAAATTGCATAAGCACAGAAGTAAAAATGAGTATTTTAAGATTGCTTGAAGGCCAGTTACAGCTTGGCTCTCCACATCAGACAGTGAGCACGATGAACCTTTTTGGTGACTAATACAAGAAAAACTGCCCTTCAGTGCCAATTGCTGTAGAGTTTCTCAAAGCTGAGTTGTCTCCTGCACAGTTTTCCACTGTGGTGTCCTGTGTTTGGATGGAGTCACAGCTGCTACCATAGAATAAAATGCCAAAAAACAAGGAGTTCTCAGCAATTTGCTGAACTTCATAGGTGTCAAATCTTGGATGTTTTGTGTCTCCTGATGCTTTTCTTACTGACCTTCCAGAGAGGAGATAACAAAAGGGATGAGCACATACTATAACTTTATTAGTATTTTAATCTCTTTTGGCCAGTGGTTCAGGTAATTACATATCATTATCACAGGATTAGTCTGTCCTTTTTGGTACTGGGCAAAGAATAAATGTAAAATTAGGCCAACCAGAAGCACTGAACCAGGTTAGTTCTTTGGCCAATGGTGCTGAAAGATAAAATGCAATGTTTGCGATTCTAATTTAAAAAATTGTATTAAAGTTACAGAGAAATTGCATTGATTTCAGTCCATTGATTTGAGTGAAAACAGAGACCCTTACTTAGGAGCTAAAAATACAGCAGGAAAACACTGCTAGGAAAGCAATTTTGGTTGTTCAAAGGTTTTTAAATGTGACTCCTCCCTGCACAGTTAGCCCAGGGTAGCTGTCCCTGAGAGTAGAGACTACAAGTCATTGGAATTGTTGAGACAAAACAGATTTTATAATTCCTGTGTGTGACATAATCCCTAACCATCAAGAACTGTTTTGGAAGATACTTCTGCTTGCAAACTCTGCTTGTGATTAATAGATGACTCCAGACTGCTTTTGTTGTATCAGTGACTGTGCTCTAACCAGGAATGGGAGAAAATGATTGCCTTTAATGGGGTAGCAGCTGTAAGGGTGCCTTTATATTAAGTGACTTAATGAATACTGATCTTGAAGCAATAAATCAAAATGCAAACAGTCTACTCTAATCAAGTAAGCAGAATATTTCAGATACTTAAATTATATTAAATGAACACTTCAATCAAGGTATGTACCTGCAAATGTTCTTGTGTTTAATCTAGTTACTGTTTGTGTAACATCACTTTTGGATTATATATTTAACATAGACTTGAGCTTTTTTCCTCTTGTGTTTTTTTTTTTTGTTTTTTTTTTTAATTTCTTTGTTTTGTTTTTGTTTTTTTGTTGTTGGTTTGGTGTTTTTGGGGGGGGATTTTTTTGGTTGTTTTTTTTTTTGTCAGATTTTTTGGGTGGAGAGGGGTTGTTTGTTTGAAGTAAATGAATTGCTTGCAGAAAAATTAATAATTCCCAGTAAATCCTGTCCTGACTCTGAAAGAATAATCAATGAGGTTATTGTGAAAGCTGTGAGCAGTTTCTTCAGTATGTGTAGCTCTAAGTGTCTGTATTTACAACTTGATTTAGGGGTGTTGGTGTATTTGCCATCTATGCATACACACATGGCACTGTATATGTCTGTGTATATATATGTGTGTGTGTGTGATGTGCACACACAAGGGGTGTCAGCAGCCATTAAAAAGAGATAGTCCCATCATTTTCCAGGAAAATAATATCTGTCCTGACACTGCAAATACACAATATGGAAATGAAAAGGAAATTACATTTTGTATGCTGAGATTCTAATTCTGGAATCCCTTGTGGGATTCTTGGGAGTGTTTTTCACAGTTCAAGTGCAGTTGGATGGGGTTGGGTCCTGAGCTACATCCAGGTGCAAACTCAGAATTACTTGCCTCTTTCTTTGCAAGGTGCTGCTCTTTGCTTGTTTAGGAAATATTTGTACACCTTGGCATTTTCCTGCTTTGTTTCAGTTTGCACAACTGTTTCCACTTCATCAAGATTTATAATACATTTCAGTTAGTTTACTTACTGACCAAACTCCACACCTGCAAGCCAGGGGCAGATGATGGGCTGTAGGGGCAGCTTTGAGCCACATTTGCATTTCTGTTCAAGCATTGCCTGAGAATCCACCACTGAAGAATGAATAGCTACCTTTGATATTGTATTGGTTTATACTTATTTTTTGTTCAGTTTGTTTGTTTGGGGATTTTTTGGTGAGGTTTATGGTTTCTTCTGGTTTTTTAGAAGTGGAAAATAATACCACTGAGACTTGTGTAGCTGATTTAAGTATTCAGAGGTCCTCAGTATTTGACTCTTCCCTTAATTTTGGGACTAGATTGATATTTTTGCCTCGAGGATCATTCAGCTTTTGTTTCTGGTGTCTCTGCTTTTGTCTGGGATCAGAATGTACAGTTGATCTGCTGCTTGATAGTTTCACAACAGCAAACTAGATTCCTAAGAGCAAAAAAATAGAGCTGTTTCAGTGTTGCAGGCTGCTTGTCAGAGCTGAGTTGTAGGGGAAAGTCTGCACTGTCTGTCACCAGAACAAAGGATGGAAATGTAACTATAAAACATGAGCTGTGTTTGGATTAACAGGCTACCAGAAGGGGATATGATGGCTCCAAGGTGCAGTTATAGCATGGAGCTGTACAGTCTGGCTTTTCAGAATGTGCAGGATGTAAAACACCATCAGGAACAAACTACAGCTATTCCTGGGTTAGGCAAGGACAGATCTCAAGCCTGAGCTCCTCCCAAGTATCCAACAAGGTCTTGGCTGGGTGGGTTAGCTGACAGACCTCTTTATTGGACCAAAAAATATAAATTGTATCAAATAAAACTGGTACAACCTTTCTAATAGGCTGTGGCTGTCCCTAAATGTGACACTTTATGAGATGCCCTAGTGCAGATCTGAGGGTAGATATCAGAGGGTTGGCATTCATTGTATTTACTTTAACAACACCTTGAAGAAAGCAGTGGAGATGGAGTGAACTGATTTTCCTGTGTCTCCAGCCCTACATATTTTAAGGAACAGACAAATGCAGTGGGAGGCTTTCTGCTTTATTTTGAGAAAAAAATCCTATTTTTTTTCCGCGGTCATTTTGTTCCCAAAGCACCAGAACATCAAATCTGTCAGAATTCAAGGAGCATCTGGATGATGCTCTAAGTCATATGATTTTGTTTTAGGACGTCGAGGCAGGGACTTGGAGTCAATGATCCTTGTGTGGGTCATTTACAACTTGAGATATTTTTGATTCTGTTCTGTGATTCTGGTTGAACTATTGCACCAAGGGTTCAGGGGATGGGATCTGATTTAGGCCATACTTCCTAGTTAGGGCTAAAAACTGATAGATAATAACTTTGTTCTGTGAGCAGAGTTCATCTTCTCTTGTCCAGGCTGCAATTCTGATGAGCTCAAATTGGAGGCCCATAGAAAAGTATTCACTGAAATTGTCCCCTTTTTTTTTAGCTTAGCTTTCATTTGTGAGAAGTCAATAAAAGATGGAACTGTCAGTCACAAGTTCCAGCACAGTAAACTCTGAGAGTACCTTTAGTGTCACCTCTAAATGTTGCTTACTTCCACTGGAAAAAAAGAACAAATGCTGTTTTACTGCTTTGAAAATGATGTTTCTGCCAAACCCAGCAGAGGCCACAGGCAGTTAATAGTGCAGGGAGAATTGTTCATATGGACACCATCAGTCTGCTGTGCACTGACGTTGATGTTGCTGGCAGCTGACAGGGAGCTTTTCTAGGCAATCCAGGGAGGTCCAAAAGGCCACCTTTCCCCAACTGCCATTAAAGTGCCTCTGTTTTGTAAGAGCAGCACATCCTTTGTGCCCTCATAATGGAGTTCCCCCCAACAGATAAGACAGGCCAAGAGGTAAAAGTGTTATCACAGGAGAGAAAATAGGTTAAAGTGCCTTTATATTTGCTAAGCCTTTTTATTCCTTCACAATTAGAAGTTAATCTTAAGAAACAATAGTTCACTCACTGGGGTTAATTCACTTTTTTGATTTTTATGACCAGAAGTCACACGTTGCTTTCCAGTGTGATCTTTTAAAGGTACTTCAGCCAAGTGAGGTTATCTGTTCATCTGGGTGATGCATCCAAAAACTAATCCCTTGGAAACTGTGCTGTGGCACAAATGTTTGCTGCTGGTCACAGTGTAATGATGGACATGCCATAATTAATCCTGAGGAGGGACAAATTCTGCATGGCTATGGCCTGTTGCCCCTTTTCAGTTTTTTTCTGACAGAGATGGCAATGTCCTAGACAGGAATGGATATCCCATTATACCAGTCCATAAACTTTTACTGATTCTATGAACACCTGCCTATTTCAGATGTGGTAAATCAATGTTAAATAAACATTGTAAAATTTTAGCTGCGTTTTATTGGTGTCTGTGCTGGCTGAGGGTGTGTCAGGTACCCACAGAGCCCTGACTCTCAGTGCAGTATTTCTGTATCTGACATAAATGGACATAAATAATGGCTTTCAATAGGCTTGGATTTGTGTTAGTGATTTGCCCAAAATAGAAATTTGATTTGAAATTGTGTCTTTTTAACTTGATGGTGTGTAGAGTGCCTTGAAGACCTTGATTCTCTTGGAAGGATGGGTGAGGCAAAGAAGTATGAAAGGTTGTCAAATTCACTGCATTGCTGGAATTACTTGGCTGGCCATAATATTGAATGAGATGGTGAATGTGGGGTTTGGGTATTTGTATTTTATGCTTTTGTGTTTCCTAATGGGTGCATTGAAAGTGGTGATGTCTGCTGAATTTTATTACTGGAAATTAAAAAAATCCTGCCCCTCCTCAGGTAACTTTGTGAGAGCAGAGAGAGAAGTTCTCAGAGGAGGAGCTGTGGTCCCTGAATGGGAAATGCATTGAGGTGGAGCTGCATTAAAGAGATTCCTTTTCCTCCTGCTTCCTGAAGCTTAATTGAGATAATCTGGACAAGAGAAAGGGTATGTGACTCAGAACAGAAATCAGCTGTTAAATTTAAAAAAAGAAATCCTACTAAAAAACCATCCAACCAAGAAAAAATTTAATTTTGTTTTATTCATTAATTTGTTTGACTCATTTGTTCATTTTGAAAGAATTCTGCATTAAAATGACACAGAGATCCCAGTAACACGAGGGGAACAGATGCCAGACTTGAGTCCCAGTGAATGCAGGGCTTCCCCAAGTCATTCCCAAAGCTTCCATTGAATAATAAAGGAAACCTTGAATTCCCTGGGTGGAATTTCCATTTGTTCTGTCTCAGTTTGCCCAGGACACTGAGGGTGAGAGGAATCTGTGCCTGGAAGGATTTCCAATATGCTTTAATAAATTAAACAGTATCCATTTTTCTATCATTATAAACCCAATACTTTTTATTGATTCATGGAAGCCTGAAATTCTTTTCCTCTGAAGGAAAGAGGCCTTAAAGTCAATAAAACCCATGTAATTTGTCAGTAAGTGTGTTTTATGCCTTCACCCCCTCCCTTTCCTCCCTATTCTAGCTGGTTTAGCACGTGGAAAGCTGTGATGCTGATTAGCCTGGCAGCAAAAAGGGTGCTGGTTTCCTTCTAAATGTGTGAGAAGGTAGGAAATAATACCAACAGCAAAGCAGCTTGAACAATTAGGTGAGTTAGTGTGGAGTGAAGGGCTGGGAGTTCCTGCAGGAACAGAGGATTCCCAGAAATGGAAGTGAGAACAGCCCCCAGGAGGCCTTTACAGCCACACTGTTCCCCTGGGCACCCTTTCTGGGAGGGCATCTGAGTCAGTGGTGTTTCAATATACATGTTATCTTGGCAGAAACAACATAAAATGTTAAATAGTTTAGGTACTTTTTAAGTAGAACTATTTCTCTGGAAGTGTAGCAGGTTTGCCAATTGGTGGCTCTTACAAGGCACTGAAGAAATAATATCAAGCAATTCTAAGAGTAGTTTTAGTTTTAACTTGGCATAGATGAATAAGGGGAATGGAAAATGTTACAGCTGCCATATGCCTTTGCTCTCCCCTTTTCTCTTCAATTATTAATTGTAGAATGAAAACTAAAAACTACATTTTCTCCACGTATGTACCAGTTAAAACAGTAAAAGTTGAAAGTAGAATGATAATGTGAATACTGACAGTTACAAATTCCTTAGGCTGAGTTCCAGCTTGCTTAGGCTGGATTTAAATAGTTCAGCTTGTACTGAAAGACCTTTTTTCCCTTCACTCCAGCCATATTTATTGACTTCTAGACAATTGCAATGTGGTTTGTTATGTAAATTCAATGGCTTTCTTTCAATCCATTTTTTGTTCTAATATTTTCTAAGTCATGGTTTCATTTGCTCTGTGGTAGAGTTTGGAAAAATCATTGAGTTCTTACAAATTAAAAAGGTGTTTAGTTGTAGGACCAGTGCCCTGAGGGAAAGGCTGCTCTGAAAACTAATTAGACCTTGTTAGAACACCAGAAAATCCTACAGACTGATGTCTTTCCATAAGTTTTTGAGGGTAGGAAACTTTGGTATTTTTTTAGGCACCAAAGTCAATCAGTTTACAAGATGGTAATTCAGAGCAAATCCAGACTTCCTTATTTCCAGTGTTTTTGAGGCTTCTGATACCTCCTTTGCCTTCCTGACTCACCGTGAGGACTCTCAATCTTTGCTGTGCTTCAAAGAAAGCACTTCCCAAGAAGAGTAACCAGAGCTGGTTTTTAATCCCCAGCCCCAACTAGATTTTAAATCTGAGCTGGTCGTTTTACCTCCTGGAAGAGATGGGAATGAAGGTGAGAAAAGCTGATGAACCAAATGGATAGAAATGGAAGCACTGTTATCTTGTTAATTCTTTATTTCTGAGAACAGCTGTGTAGATGATAAATAGGAAATAAGTGTGGAACTTGGATAGGTGTATATAGATATATATGTGTATATGTGTGTGTGTGTGTATATGTATTTGTGTCTTACACACTGGCATTACAAGTTGTAATGAGCTAAACTGATGTACATGAAGAGTATGAGTGGAAACAAAGAGGAAAGTGGCACTGGTTTCTTGGCTTTGCTGGGTCAGGACTGTAACTACAACAGAACCTGACCAACTACAGGACAAGTCCTGCAGGTTTGGGTGTAGGCTGTGCCTTCGGCACCTCTGGGATTTTTCTCTTTCCTGGGAAAGGAAAGGAGAGGCTTTCAAGGCTGTTTCACACTTCATTGATCTGCAGCTGCCGTGGGCCCACCAAGAGCCAGCACCAGTCAAATCTGCAAATTAAAAGCAGTCAAGACCTTTGAAAAGCAAGTAAGCTCTCTATTAGCCACCAATACAGCCTGGTGGGTTTACATTCATACATAGGATATGGTTTATGCAAATCACTTAATATAGTTCTGAAGCCAAGCTGAGTTCATGACTTTGTTGCAATTTGAAATACAAATTAAAATGCCACATTTAACATTCTAACTATTTGTGTTTCTTATTGCTTTGAAATAATTTGCTCTGGTATTTAGATGTATGGAAATATTCTTTTAAATGCCATAAAGTTATAGATGCCCTGCTGATGAAATACTGCTTAATGCTAGTTGTGGTTTGGTGCAATGCTAGTTGTGATTTGGTGCTCATATTTAAGGATGTATTTGTGGATGTACATGGACTGTAAAATGACATGAATCAAAGGGAGATTACTTCTTCTTGATGCCTATTACTTTTTTAGTTAATTTACTGATTCCATACATAGCAAATGAATGGAATCCCTCCCTCAGCATGTCCCAGGTGTTAGGAATGGGACCCTGTGTGCCTGAAAAGGGGATTTGGGTGTAGTCTGCTGTGGTTCACTCCCTCCACCTTTAGAGCCGTCCCTCTGTTTTCTGGTGCACAGTGAAATGTTTCAAAATGCTGGTGCTCTTCCCTGTTGGGGCCATGGACTTCATTTTCTTCCCAACAGTGGTTCCAGAGCTGTCTTGTGGGTTTAGGGCGAGAACAGTGTGGAGGACACACTGATGGTTCAGCAGGTGCTGAGCAGGGCTTGCACTAAGGCAGGAACTTCGGAGCTTCTGTCACTGCTCTGCCATGGAGGGTGGGGGGCACAGACACAGGAGAGGGGACACTGCCAGGCCAGCTGAGCCCAGGTGGCCAAGGGGATGGCCCAGAGCACGGGCAGCGTGCTCAGGATAAGAGTAGGAGTGAAGCTGCCCAGGGGCTTGGCAACTGGCTGGACATCAGCTGGTTGGTGGGGAGCGACTGGTTTTCATTTGCTTCACTTGTTTTTCTTGGGTTTTCTCTCCTCTTTTCTCTTTACTTTTCATCACAATTTGCTTTTTATTCCAATTCCACATAATCTACGTTTATTATTATTCTATTTCAATTATTAAACTGTCCTTTTCTCAACCCACAGTTTTTCTTATTTTCAGCCCTCCTGTTCTCTCCCCACCCCGCCTGTGGGGGGTGAGCAAGCAGCTCTGTGGGGCTGGAGATGCCAGTGGGGTTAACCCATCACAGATCAGGATGTACCAGAGTGGATCCTGGTCCTTGGCTTGTGTCTAGACAGAAACTTGCTGCTCTGAGTGGTCTTTCAGATCTGAGAAGATGGTGGGTTCAGCTCCAGTGTTCTTCATACTATGACCAGCAGCTGAGGAACCGGTTGTCATTTACTGATGAATTATTGCCTGCAGTTCATTTCCACACTGAAAACGTTTAATGTATTGACAGATACAGTTGGCTAGTTTTCAACCCTGTGCTCTTTGCATTTACTAACCAGCACAGTTTAGGAGTTCCACAGCTTGCTGTGCTTTTGTGGCAGTAGGAGCAGCTCCTGTGCCTGTGCACAGACACCAGAAGGTCTTTAGAAGTTCATGTGTCTTTCATCTCCCAGTTCCCCCATCTCATTTTAAGATTCAAGATCTAACCCAGTTTCATTTTTCTGCCTTTTTTCACAAAAGCAGTACTCATGTAAAGAGCCTTTCTTTCCATTCTGATGCACTCATCCTGCCTTCTAAAATTAGCTCATGTTCTCTAAAGAAGAAAGTCATTTCCAAGAAGTGCAGTTACACACACGATTTGAAGCTGTTGGTATTTACTATGAGTGACTGCAGACACTGGTGTTGTGTTTCACTTCAGGTATGTTTGATGTTGCAAAATAGTCATAATTCTGGTGTGTAGTATTTTGATACTCTGATTCTGCTGTGGATAGACCTACTCCTTCTCCCTCGACAAAATTGATTTTACTAGGTATTAATTGTCTAAAGGTCTGTGTTTAGTAATTTCATACACTTAGATAGGGCTTTACTTAAAGCTCATTTTTCTCTTTATATTCTTGCATTATACTTGTTTTAATATGCTGGCTTGTTCAGTAGGCTTGTTTTTCCTAGATATGACACCCTGGTGACCTGTTCATGTCAACTCTTTATTTATGCAGTGGGGCTTTTTTAATAGAGATGCAATTTATACCTGATGTGAATTACTTATATGCCAAACATTTCACTTTGTTTCCCTGTGCAATGGAATATCTATTAGGAGGCAAAACGTTAGGAATTGATTTCAGTCATCTCTCTGAAAGACTGATCAAATTATAACATGCTGTCCAGTTCTCTCTGCCAAAGTATCTTCCAGTGGTAAAAATCTGCAATTAGGTGGCTACAGACTTTTTGGAAGATGCTTAGATTTTAGCATTTTTGATGTTATCAGTAGTGAAATGACTTAGTACTTGGTTCACACTTCAGCTATTAATAATTAATAGTGATTTTATCAGTGCCTAAATTCCCCATGTAGATTAAACCTGTTATGTTCATGTATATGAGCTGTGAGCAGCTTTCTGTTTGTGAACCTGACATTTTATATGTCATATTATGGAATGTATTTTTCAGTTTCTCTGTGCTGAGAAAAAAAAGAATGAATCCAAGGGTCAGATTCCCTACCCTGCCCAGGTCCCAGGTATGCTGCACTAACAGGAAGAAAACTGGTCCCTATTGACACCTTCTGCCTCAGAACACAGCAAAAATCATTGTCTGAGTTACAGGGCTGTGAGCAAAATATATTTCATCATGTTCACAGAGTAGCAGCTATGGATAAATTCATCAAAAAATGTAATACTGCAGGAGATAAAGGAGAAAAAACCCTAAGCCTGGTTCTCAAGTGGCACCTCTCCATGGCAGAACTGAAGGCAGGCAGCTGCTTTGGCAGCTTTAACATCTTCATCTGAGTGCCTTGTTGGGTCTGTCCTTTGTCCTCCTCTGCAAATACTATTTTACTTATCAAGTGTCTCAGTGAGAAGGGTTTCTCCAAGGTTAGTTTTTGTAACTTGCCCAGCATGACCTGTTCAAATTTGGGGTGTTTTTGTACAGGCTGGGCTGTATCTCCATGAGGGGAAGGGCAGGGTGTGGGCAGGAGGGGTATTTTGTGCCAGGAGCCAGGCTGGAGGTCCATGGTCACCACAGCCTGACCCATTTTTCAGCCATTCCCTTAATTCAGTGGGAATTCCTTAATTCCTGTGTTTCCTCCATCTTCTTGGGATATCCCAGGCCAGCCCAGGATGGCACTACCCACAACTACTATAAGGACTCTCAGTGGAGTAAAGCAGTTAATTCAGATGAACAGAAACCCAGCACAAAACCCACCAACCTGCCCCAGCTTTGGAACACTGACAGTGCTCACAGGGATTTCTGAGTTAGTCCACTGGCAAACTGTATTAATGCTGAATAATTCTTAGATAAAGATGGGCTAAATTTAGCTCTTCATTTCTCCCTGCACAAACAGGTACATGATAATTTAAAATATTATGTCATTTGTTATACTGAAAGAAAGCATTAAACAAACAGTGGTGAATGGGTAAAATAACTGTCTTGAGGATTCATTGAATTCTGGGATCAGAATATTCAAATTACTTGCAAATACTTCCTGTTTATAGTTGGATTTGCTACATAATATAGTTCAAATAATCTGCAAGTTCTTTATATGTTTTTGATGCCAAAGCTATCACAGTTTGCTCACTTCAAGTAGCAAAGTGTCCCAGGATTCTTTCACATATTTCACATTTTTAGGTCCATTTAGTATGTTTTTTCTATTCATGACTGAGCACTAAAGAAATTCAGAGTAATAAACACAAGAAAGATTCTCTGATATATTTGTTGAGGTGAAAGGCACATCCTTAGGATAGATTGTGCCTTGTTCTGTAGCTGTATTTTACTGTTAGAGAGGATGGAGATAATTTTTATGCCTCTCTTTTTATTCTTAAAAGAGTTTTTCTGGTTGATTTTTACAATCCAGATCCTCCATTCTTCATCTTCCTTTATTATTACTTAACATTGTTTACAGATTTTTGTCTCTGTTGCCGTTACTGATAAGAAATTTCTTCAGACTGGGTTGTGTTTGCATCAGCAAAATCTGTGAAATTCATTATATACACAGCTAAAAAGAAAATGGAAAATATAAACTTTTATGTTGGTTGCAGGAACTATAAATTTACCTGAGCTGTAACATTATTTCAAAGTGATTTCTTGTCTAAGATGAAATTACTTAGAAAAACCTGTTCTTTTCTTAAAATAGTTGAGGCTGTATTTTCAGTAATATATTAATGTGACAGCAAAAACTAGAATAAATAAATCTGAAGCTGATGAAGAGGAAGGAAGGAACAGGGTAATTTAACAGTGAAATTATTCTAGAGCTGATCTTAAAATACTTCCAGGAGAGGAGTTTGCTATGAGATTTGAAACTGAAATATTTCAGGCAGTTTTAAACTTGATTTCTCTTAAGTGACAATGCCATTGTGTTTCAGTTCCTGACGTTTGCATGAAGGATGCAATTGGGTTTCCTAGGATTTTTTCTCAAGGATAGTGAGAGCTGTAAAATAGTGGTGTGTGCTTTGGGGTAGTTTATAGGTAACCAAAGGGAATCACAATTCTTTACTTAGAAATCTCAGGATGCCTTTCCTTCGTTGTGTTGCAAAGCCTGAGGTAGCTGGACTGGTGCTGTTTATGAATTCAGTTTGGCTTTCCCACTTGCTACAGGACAGAGGTGAATTTTGTTTACAGCTGTTCCAGCCTCCTCTCACAAGCTTCTTCCTTCAGCTGATGGAAAGGCTTCTCCAGCTAATTATTTTCATTCATCATCTCCCTGATTCTGATGTCAAACATGTGACCTGAGTGTTTTTCTAAATAGCAGAGCAGCGAAAACCAAGTTCTTTCACCAGCAGTTGCTTTGGAATTTTGTTGATGTGATCAAACTTCTCAGGCCCAAATTCTTCATTTCTGGGGTGAATAGTGGGCTCTGCTGGACCAGACTAGTTGTTTGGATAGCTCCTATTAATGGTGAAATGCCACTTAGATGAGCTTCAATTAGTGCAGTCTGAGTTCCATGTTTATGGTTTCGCATGATAAAATAAGGTGGTAAGATCTTTTGATGGGCTGAGGGAGAAGATTTGTTTGGGAATGAAATAATTTTAACAGGATGGTACCTTGGTAATTGGTTTTTCCATGTTCTGAGTATGTTATTGCCTGATTTGTAGCATCAGCCAGTTAAACTGTGCACCTCAGCTCTTCCCAGGGCTTCACCTGCAGGACAGCAGGGCTGGTTGGGGAGGGTTCTTGGCCAGTGGGCAGTAGAGATAATTTGGGGAAGGCTTGAAATGTGTGTGTGTTTGTTTAGGCTGCTCCACAGGCACAGTGAAGGTTTTTCTTTGGGTCTTCCAGCCTTGGTGGCCTGTCCTGAGAGAGAAAATAGATATTTTGGGGCAGAAAAATACTGAAATGCCTCCCTGGGGCCATGGGTGAAACTACACCCCTTGTGTCTCTTCCCAAAGACACACCTGGAAATGATCCCTTCCAGCCCTGGGCTGGGGGGTGTGGGGAGCACCAGGACAGCAGAGGGGAGGGAGGCAAACAGTGGAGTGCCCCCTGTGCCAGCAGGGAGGATTGATGTGCCAGCAGGATGATGTGCTGGCAGCACTGAGTTCCCTCCCAGCTTCAGTGCTCTGAGTACCACAGGGATCTGTCACCTTCCCTGAGAATGAGGCAATAATTCACACTGGGAACAGTGCTGGGAGAGTCAGTGGGAGAAGGAAGGGGCCATTCAACACAAAAGCTGACAAAATCTGATTGCTAAGTACCAGGCAGTACATTAAACTTTGTATCTCTCTAAAGAGTGAGGTGGGAGAGAAATACCTGGTATAACACTGAGCCACGTTACAGGAGACAAATGCCAAGTGAATACTTTATGAAACTGGTGTGGGTTAATGCATTTTTGTAGGCAATAAACTGCCTTTTCTGTCTGTCCTTCGTTGGGACAGCTGCCACATCACAGACCTTCAATCAGCAAAAAGCAAGGGAATACCCTGCTCTGGGTGGTTGGCACAGGGCTGCTGTGCCAGCCTGTTCTTCAGAGGTGGCTTCCCCATCACACTGCCTGGAGGGACTAGTTTTTTGTTTGCAGATTTGCTGACAACTCAACAAAAACACACCGTGATTAGGAAAGGAACGTAATTCTCATCCAGACGCTCTGTAGGTGTGCCTGGAAGGAAAAAAACTTGGCAAAAGTAGCAGCAGAAGGAAAGGAAAATTGAAATCCTGATTAGCAAGGAGGGAGAGAATCAGTGTTATGGGTTCACCTAGGTGGGCCTAGATTTGGGCTCTGAAGTGTGGACTAGGCTGAAGCTGTCAGCTGACTTGAGCTGGGCTGAGCTAACAGCTGACCTCTTCTAGCCAGTAACTTTGTATTCCATACCACATTCCAACATCATCTCCAGGGCAGTAGGAACCAGTGTGGGAGTGGTTAAGGCAGTCGCTTCTCAGCCTCCTCTTGGGAGGACGCACGATGCTGTCCCAGGGGGGATGGAGAGGACCAGGCCCACCACTGGCTCACAGGGTACCTCAGGAAAGTAAAATGTGTTGTTCTGGGTCTCTCCTTTCTGCTTGGGTTTGTCTCCCTGGGGAATAAGCTTCTTCTTAAGTAATGTGTAGTTAAGACAGTAGAATTTGTGTGTTCGTTAAGAAGTTGAGGTGGGGAACTTGTTGTTGTAGACTTGTGTGAGTGTATATTTGTACTCTCTTCTAATTGTTTCTTCCTTTCTGTGAAAAATATATGTAGATTTAGTATAAATGCAGTTTGAAGTGTTTTTTTCTTTCCCCTCTCTTTTCCTCCCTTTCCCTGGTGTTAGGAGGGAGGCTTTTCTCTCTGTGCTTGGGGGGGTTGGCAGTTCCTTATCTCAAACCAAGACAATCAGCAATGGTGAGCAGTGATTTGTATACTGAAGGCAACACTTGGGGGCAGGAGGAGTGGCAGAATCACTTGTGCCCTTGTGTGGAAGGTCATGGTTGTGGTTAAAAGGTGTGGAACAGTTTCCAGGTCAGCCAGTGATTTGCTCCACGTTTTGTTCTGGTGGTGTTGTAAGCAAGCAGGGAGTTAGAAACGGATTCTGGGCACTTCTTGAGGAGCATATTGTTTGGAAAGGTGTCTCAAGGTTGAGGAATATTAAAACAAGTTGTAGTGTGACAAGAGGTTACTGACTTTTGTTCTCAGACTGACATGGAAGCAGAAGGTTCCCCTCTGAGTGAGGGCTGGACTCCTGCCTTATCCACAGCTGCATTCCATGAGACCACCAAATGCCAGCACTTGTTCTTGGCCACCAAATCTGAGATCTCCTAATCTCTCTGAGTTGATCTAGAGTTCATTCCCGTGGCACTCAGTGCTGGAGACTGAGGAATAAGCAAAAAGGCTTGGTCAGGTTCACTTGTGAACATCAAAACTGAATAGACTCCACTTTTTTTTTTGTCATTCAAGGTAAACTAAGAATCCTTAATATACTAGTTGAAACCAAGGTTCTCAAATAATGATCATTCTGGAATTGGAGGGATGTTTAAAACATGAAAATGTGCAGTGTGCTGGGACAACTGTAATTACTCCATAACAATGTGTCTTGTTCCCAATGCATAAGGAATAATTTGATCTGCTAGTTTA
Organism: Pithys albifrons albifrons; assembly: GCF_047495875.1. Taxonomy (NCBI): domain Eukaryota; kingdom Metazoa; phylum Chordata; class Aves; order Passeriformes; family Thamnophilidae; genus Pithys; species Pithys albifrons. The sequence goes on from NC_092473.1 coordinate 4,131,133, forward strand.
CATCATGTGGCTTTCATTAGGTTAAAAACATTCCTGGTCAAGTGTGGAGGTAGGGATGGAATCTTGGATACAAAACGTAGGTCATCACCTTTTTGAGTTTACCTGGAAGTGTAAAGGTGGAAACTAAGATTTACCTTGTGCTTGTCCACCAGGTTAAAATGATTAACCTGAATGCCTGAAGCATAAGAATTTTCTCGTTTTGTTCCCAATTCCTTGTAAAGGCTCCATTCATACTTAAATTTCTCCAGTCTCCAGTGGGATCTCTGGATAACAGTGTAAGGAAAATCACTGCTGCAGTAAGGTATTTAGAAATGGAGTTAAAGCAAATATTCCACTAGCTTTTCTTTGTTAAAATAATTGACAGCTCGATTTGTTATGTAACAAACCTTAATTTATTTGCCTTTCCTAAATGGCTTTTCTCTCTTTTTTTTTTGTTCCTTTGCAATTATTCCCTTAAATGACTGAAGGCAGACAAGCAAAATTTTTCCAAAATGATTTTTTTAAAAAATATTTTGGCAACGAGAAGATGAATAATATACTTGACTGCCTTTCTTCAAACCAGGAGTTTGTGGGCTGTCCCCTGCCATAGCCTGTCCCCACAGAATTACAGTGTTTGCTTCAGTCTCTAATGGTAAACTCTTGTTTGTTTGTGTGCTTTCACTTTTGTTTTCAATCATTAAAACTTGGTCTTTGCCAACATGTCTTCAGTTGAAGAAAGGGAGAAATTGGGATTTGCATGATCCATTTGGACACAGCCACTGTAATTCCATAGGTGGAAACCTGTGCTTGGCAGGATTCTGGACTTTTTCTGTTGTGTTGGGTTTGAAATGTTTCTTTGGTAGTTTGAGGAGGAGGTGCTGAGGTGGGGAGGGCATGTGAGGGGAGCTCAGGGCATGTTCAGGGCTGTGCCAGCCTTCTCTGTGCTGTGTAGAAGGTGACAGTAGCTGGCACTTCACTTCCTGGCATTCCTGGCTTGCTTCCTACGTGGAGATACTGGAATAACCTACATTCTTCAGGTGAAGATGTGCCACTCAGTTTTCCAAGCTGAGCTGTGTATCAGCCTACCAAGGAAGCTGCTGGAGTTTGGCTTATCCAAACTGCCTGTGTTAGTCTGCCAAGACATCTCAGCCTGCCTGGGTGTCTTGGGTTGAGCTGGCAAAACACCAACTGTCCAGGACAGAAAGTGTTCCCACCCCCCACAACCAGCCAAGGGAAAAAGAAGAGGGAGAGAGGGAAAAAACTTCAAACTAGGTTTATGCTGAAACTAACTACATGTATTTATACAGAAAAAAGTAAGAGAGAACTACAATATAACATACACATACATATATATAACAAGAAATAACTTCCCACTCCCCAATTAATACAAAGCAAAGACTATTACACTAGATCTGTAAGTACTCTAAGAGACACATAGCAAGAAACAGAAAGAGTAAGAACAAAAATGTTTCTACTTCCCTGAATTCACACAAAGTGCAAGCAGAGGCAGCAGGAACAAGGCCCACTCCAAGACAGAAACTGGATCACGTCCGGCTTGTACCTCGGCCATGGCAGAACTGACCAAACCACTCCCACACACTGGATTTTACACCCTTTGAGATGATGTAGTATGGTATGGAATACAATATTATTGGCTAGAAGAAGTCAGCTGTGAGCTGGCTCAGCCCAGCTCAAGTCAGCTGACAATTTCAGGCCTGGTCTGAACTTTAAAACCCAAGTTTAGGCCCACCTGGCCAAACCCATAACATTGGGCCAAACCTCCTCAGTGCAGCAAGACCAGAAAGGCATTTTCATCACCCAGATTTTGTGTGGTGTGGTTTGAGTGGCAGCCCAGTGTTGATGCTCTGCTGTTACAGCCCTGGATCATTCAGTATATTCCTCTGCAGGTGAGGTGAGGGAAAAGAAAATACCTTTCAGTTGTGATTTTTGTATTCCTTTAAGTTACCTTTGTGAATCTAATTGTGGTCTATTTACTGCTTCATGTTCTGGTGAATTGGCAGAGAGGTCACAAACGACGTTAGTTTTTTTCAGCTTAAGCTACATCAGAAAATGTAAACCTGGAGCTTGAAATCACATTTTTAATCTCAGAACACTAGCAGTGGTGTTGTTAATTTGTTTTTCAATCAGTAGCAAGTATTTAGCCTCAAAATGCAGGCTGAAAGTTCTTAGCACAATTACAATACATGTCTGTTTTTGCTAAACTTAAATCACTTTTCAAAACATTATTAGTATTTCAACAGACACTCCAGACATGTATTAATATTTCTGAAATTATTCAAATTGGGTTGTAGATATTTGTTACACCCTTTTTTGCATTCCAGGTTGCTATTTTGGCTTTGCATCTGTTCATGAACATTTTTACCTCTGGTTAATACCCTGAAAGCCACATGATGATGTGCAAGTGAGGTGGGAGAAAACAGTTACATCCACTCCTGTGACATTCTTAACTTCCATCAGAAGTGCAGGCAGCAGAGATAATAATGACAAAAAAAGCTCAACTGATCTCACCTTTCAGAATATCTCCCCTCTTTTTTTCTTTGTCAGCTTGAGCCACTGTTTCTAAATTCTCAGTTTGGGGTCTAATGCTCCAAGCTTGTTTAGTTCCCTGGGATATATTTTCCTACTTGGCTGGTTTATTTTTTGTTATTGTTTAGAATGCTATTTCTGGACTTCAAATCTGAGTTGTGCTTTTTAAAATTCGTTTTCACAAGTTGAGAAATAAAACTTGGTGAGAAAAAATGTGAAATAAGGCAGACTAGAATTTACAAATTGCAGAGTAATCCCAGACTGCTGTTTTACTACTATTTTCAAGTTATCTCTGCCTGGATTAAGAACAAAACTCTTTAATGTGAGGCTGCTCTGAAGTTTTATTAAACCAGGTGCTTAGTGTGAAATTAATTTGTTCAGGAAGGAACATAAATCTGCTGAGGTGAGAGAAAATTGATTTTTACACCACCTTTCACTTGTTGCACTCGTAGCAGTATAAGCTTCGTTAGACTCTTGGAGTGTTTATAGGCATTATAAAACATTTAAAACTTGATATATTGAGGTACTTGAATGGGTTTCAGGCATTAGAGGATTATACTGAGATTCTCTTGCTATCAATCTAGTACTTGGCACTTTGGGAAGGAAATGTGTGCTTTATTCTCATTATAGCCATAAATACAAGTGAGTTTTGGTGTGACATGAGAGAACTGTGCAGTGAGACATTCCAAGACTTTGAAACAGTGCTGGAGCATCCAAGGAAAATCTGTATAATAGCAGTTTCACAAATATTTGGGAAGTCACAAAAAGCATTTGGGATTGTGCAAGAAATCATAAACACTCAGGTTGGTGGGCATTTTGCTTCTGTGTCCAAGCTGCCAGTCAAAGGTACCAACCTTTGCAGAAAACCCCCAAGAAAGGTGATATTCAAAGTATTTCTCCCTTGCAATTCATTTATAATTATGCTATTATCATAGTACACATGCTAACAAGGCAAAGTATTTTGCCATGAAATAAAAGAACAGCCCTAGTGTGGCAATGCATTCACAATATATGGCATGGAAATTGTCCTGCCACAAAGGGGCTGGTGAAGAAAATCAACCAGCTACTGAGAATGCTTCAACAACTGATGTTTTTAATGTGGTTTGAATGTACTGAGTGTAAAAACTGCAGTGTCACAGTTTCTTCTTCCCAGAGTCCCCTGCCAGGCCAGAGGGCTGGGAGAAAGATTGTGACCTCATGTCACCTGAAACCCTCTCCCATTGAATGTAAATCCCCTTACTCCTACTGGCCCAAAACCAGATTCCCCTCTTGTCCCTTACTGGTGAGTTTCTATCCCTCCAAAATCCATATAAACCTGTTCCCTTGAATAAACTTCCTCTTTGTTCCTGTCCTGGCCAGTGGTCCCTGTGTGTCCTTTCTCGGAGGCTCTCAGGGACCACATGGTCAGGGTAAAAGCAGAGAGCACATTTCTCCTCGGTTAGTGGGCTAACAAATCCAGGAGCAGGAGAGTCACCATATCGTTGCAGAATTCCTTCAGCACACAGCATAAACAACAAGAAACCAATGCCCTCACCCTAGAGAAGACAAAAAAAATATTGAGAAATCATGTCCCCAGACACACGATGCAGTTATAACTTATATATATAACTTTTAAGTTATATGTGTGTGTATGTGTGTGTGTGTTTGAAACTGTAGGGAAACATCAGGTTTGAAATAAAATGACAGCAGTTTTCTTTCAGCCAGTGTAGTAAATGTGTGCTTTCCCAAAGCCAGTGGGATAAATGCAATAATACCTGTGTTTCTGTGGGTTGAGGGGTTGTCTCAGTCACGATCTCAGAGCATCGCTGTGTGTCCTGCCAAGGGAAGGCCAATGGGATCCTGGCCTGGATCCAAACTAGCGTGGCCAGCAGGGCCAGGGCAGTGACCCTTCCCCTGGACTCTGCCTTGGGGAGGCCACACCTTGAGTGTTGTGTTCAGGTCTGGGCCCCTCAGTTGAGGAAAGAGATTGAGGGGCTGGAGCGGGGCCAGAGAAGAGCAACGAGGCTGGAGAAGGGACTGGAGCACAAGTGCTGTGGGGAGAGGCTGAGGGAGCTGGGGGTGTTTAGCCTGGAGAAGAGGAGGCTCAGAGGTGACCTCAGCACTGTCTGGAACTGCCTGAAGGGAAGTTCTGGCCAGGTGGGGGTTGGTCTCTTCTCCCAGGCACTCAGCAATAGGACAAGGGGGCACGATGGGCTCAAGCTCTGCCAGGGGAGGTTTAGGTTGGATATCAGGAAGAAATTCTTTGCAGAGAGAGTAATCAGGTATTGGACTCCCTGGAGGTTTTTAAGGTGAGACTGGACATGGCGTTCAGTGCCATGATCTGGTAGTCAAAGTGGGGTTGGATTAAGGGTTGGACTCGATGACCTCGGAGATGTTTTCCAACCCAACTGATTCTATGATTCTAAGGTCTGAAAACATGGCCAGGATGCTTCTATATCCTAAAAATCCTCAATATGGCCTCAGTGAAGTTGCATCTGAGAGAGGTGATTCTGTGGAATTGTTGCTCCTGTAGCAGAGGGTGGCTCAGAGATGGGATTTGTCACTCCACACCTGTCCCAGCAGGTAATGCTGCTCCTGTTCTCTGCTTGTCTGCCAGTGTGGGGCAACAGATGCCATGCTAATTAATAGTCACAGTGAATACCTTTCATGAATGACTGTGATTGAGGGAAGGCACTAGGAACAAGTTAATTTTCTTCCATTTTTCAGGAATTTATTTTTACTTGTTAAGGCCCCCCACCCTGTTTACCCCAAGGGTTGTCCTCCTGAGTCTGGAGAGCAGAGGTGCAAAACTCTTGGGTGGCATCAGTGTACAGGCCTGAAAGCAGCAGAAAGGAAGTTTACTTGAACAATGCAAGAATATTCATTTATTCTTCATCCTTCCGGCCAAAGATGTTCATTCCCTTGAAGAAGGAGTTTTGTGACTCTTCACTAATAGCAAATAAGAAAATCTGAAATCAATTTTTCTTCCTCTTGCTTGTTTTCATTTCAAGATCGTGTAGTCTTAATATGTCCATTACAGTCTCTTTGACAGAGGCTTTCTGAGTTCTAATTTGAAAAATGAGGGCATATTTTAATTGTTGTTTTCATATGATTTTATGTGCCTTTAGTCACCTCTGATGCTTGTTAGTGGAGTGCTATTATTTTTCTTGCTGTTGAATAATAGCACATAGTCTCTGGTTTGCTTTGGTGTGCCAAGGAAAACAGGCAAAGGTGGGGCAGGTTGCTTCATATTATTTAAAGGATATTTTGATTCCCTGGAAGCACAAGCACTGCATTCCTTTTGCAATAAAAATGCTAGCCTGATTAAAAAAAGTTCCCTACTAAGAAACAGCTAATTACATTGATAGCACATTAACAGAATATGTAACTTGAGTAAAGGTGCAACAATAAATCACATAAAGCAATTACATAAATTGGAGCATCTTTGAAAAGTAGGACAAGTTGTCTGAGTGTGTTATTTATTTAATATCAACTTAATATCACAAGAGCAAACAGTAAGACAGGTAAAGTACATCAGAATATTAATTATATGGATCCATGCTATAGCTTATAAGAAATGCTTACTTACTGCTTCTCTTCAAGGGAATTACTGATGGAAGTTTAAGCATAACATCTTGAATTATTCACAAGTATCTGAATTATGATGGGTAGATCTAAGTGATACCCAGAAGAGCTTTGATATTTAAACAGGACAAAGAGATTTTTACCAACTCTCTGAAAGTTGTGGCTGTGAGACTTGAATCCTTCCTTCCTGCGTGCATTTTTCAAGCTACAAACTACGAAGCTGTAGTTCTGAACAGAGAAAATAGTCTTGGTTTGGTTGAGCAGGTTAGTTTTTAATTCTAAGGATTTTTTTTCTTTTCCCCTGAAAGCATTTCCAAAATGTTCTACAAGATAAGATTAAAAAAACCCCAGAAAACGAGGGAAAAAAAAGAAAAAATATGAATATAAAAAGTTGCCATGACTCCTGAGAGCAGCCTATATCTGATGCTTTCAAGGGGATTGGTTTCAGTAACAGGATATTGAGCCATTTTTAACTCGAGTTGGTAAAATTTCATTGGAACAAGCAGTTATCTCATAATCCTCCTAACAGTTTCTCTGAACCCCTGGGAAGAGGGAGACTCCTTACCCTGCACCAGGCAGGATCTGGTCATTGCACACAGTGTGGGGTGGCTCAGGGTGGGATTTGCAGCCTTTGGGAAACATGGCAGTAGTTTTGGATCACATTTTGGTAGCATAATTCTTGCTGAGTTGTAAACAGAGACAATAATTTAACTATTATAGCTGGCAAATGAGGTTGGGCACTTGGTAACTGAAGCTGGCAGTTGTGGCAGTGCCAGTGTCAGCAGTGGCTGCTCTCCCTGCTCCTGTTCCCCCAGGAGGGGGTCAGCACCTGGAGAGGGGTGTGTTGGAATATCTGCTCTGGGCTCTGGAAGCCACAGAAAGCAGAGCAGCTTCCAGGAGTATAAATCAGTTTGGAGAAGATCCTGCCCATGATTGGCAATACTGGAGAGTGCATTGAGCCAGCGATGGTTTGGGCAGTGAGGACTGTTCAGACACTTGTTTGGAAGCAGCAGGGAGGGCAGTTCTGGGCAACAGGCAGTTTTAGAATCATCTTAACAACTTCATCCTCAATTTGAGTGCAGGTGTTGCCACTTTGGTATCTGCATCATGTAAAGAGAGGTGCTGATCTGTTCCTTAGCACTGGAGATGATTTTTTTCTATGGCTTTGTGAAGGAAAGTATTTAAATTTTATGGGAATAGAGAAGCTATTGCTCCACTTCTGTATGACTTTTAAGAAATTAATGCTGAATTTGAGTGAAATCTCTGAGAATGTAGCTTTGGTCAAGGAGGGAATAAGATAAAAATCATACTTGTAGGACAGATTTGGAGACTCAGGCTGATTATTCCCTCTGCAGATGAAAAATAGTTACATTTTCAATGTACAAACTAAACTCTGCTGTGCCATAATTTCTTGAGTCTGTGTCCAACAAGACCTCTGGTGTGAGCTGTGTGGGCAGGGGGATGGAGCCAGAGACACAAGGGGCAGGTTGCTTGTTCCAGCATTGGGGTTAAATCTCTACCCCTTATTTTATGATACAACAAATATAATTTGTCCTCTTGGTGCATGTGGAATGTGACCAAAATAAAGAGATGGGTTCAAATGTGTAAATTTGGGGTTGTTTTGGAAGGCAGCTCTGCAGGAGAACTCACAGATATCCAGGGGTAAAACCATCAAGTGTTAATAGTGGGAGTTGGGTGAGGTTGCAGGATAAAGAATCGTGGCACAAAGCGAGACTTGGCATTTTCAAAGGCAATACGTGGAATAGGAAGAGAAAGAGAATAATTTAAATATGAAAGGCAATGAAATGGAATGAATCAAAGTATGACTAACAAGGTGATTTAGTGAGATGTGGTTAAGCTGGATGCAATGTGATTTTAAAAGAAAGGGGTGGATTCAGTAATAGAAATGTAGATGTCTGAAGAAAAATGCAAAATAACTACAAGGGTCTAAGGGGAGCTAATGTTTAGTAACAGCGTTCTCAGTGTAAAAGCTATTAAGCATTTAATTATAATGTCATTAATTTTAAACCACCTACATACATTACATTCACACAACAACCAAAAAAGAGTCATTGTCAGGTTGTCGTAAAATAAACATTGAAAGGGAAAAATAAATGGACTGTGACTTTACAGTGTCACTGCAAAATAAAGAATGAATGTTTTACTGTGAGCTAAACAAGGCTGGATAACACCAAAAATAAAAGACAAGACTGAGAGAGAAAATTAAGAGTAAATAGCCCTTAGAAGCTTGTTCTGTATGATGGACAGAAAATGAAGCAGTCTGGAGTTGGTGGAAGGACGTTCACTTCTCCTTGTTGGTGATCCAAGGTGGGTCAGACCACTGTTAGATACCAAGTTTGAGTAAGTTGTATCAAGTTTTTAGTATTGCCAGTGATTTTTGGCTTCACAGCTGATGTGCTCAATACAAACCATACATTTCTGGAAATGTGGGCAAATTCTTAAATGGTTGAAAGCAGCAGATTTCTGGTTCAAAGGACTTAGCCCTGCCAAAAGAAGCTGCACACCTTGTTTGATGCACTCCTAGGTCTGATGAGCAAGGCAAGGACTGGGTACACAGTGTTCTGATTTTGAAATAAAATGTGTGCTTCTTTAGGAATATCTAAATAGATGAAAATTATATTTTCTCGTTCCATTGTTTCCCTCACTAAATGGGAAGTACTGTTGTTTATTTTATAAAAGGAAAATTCCTGATTCTTTTTTAGATTAAAAAAATATATATATTCAAAACAAGCTCCGCACTGAGAATTTGTATGCTGAGCCTGTCAGACTGTGAATCTTTATTATTACCGAGCTTTATCCTTGAGTACATAGCTTGCAATCCAGTTTGAATATTAAGTGTCAGGCTCAAATGCTCTGCTGAGAGATTTGCAGCAGCCAGCAGGCTCCTGTCCCAACCTTGGCAGCCTCTGACCTCTCTCCTCATTGAGAAGTGGTCTTATTTCACAGGTGTCAGCTTAGTGGAGTGGAGCCCCTGATGCTGTGAGTGATGGCGAAGGTACCATTACCTGCAGCTTGTGATTTTCCTGGGACACTGGGAAAGGTTACAGAGGGAGGAAAAAACGTGTGGAACTGGCCAGTGAGAAATGTGAAAGGAAACGTGGGATGCTTACAAAGCTGGCTCTTTTTCTACTTGGGTGTAGCACACTGAGAAAGAACACTCATTTTAAAAAATAAACAGCAAACCCCCCACCTTTTTGGTTTGTTTATCTACAAATTACAAATCTGGGCCAAATGGTTGTGCAAAGATATATTCTGTGTGCCTGGGCTATAGGTTGCATCATTTATATTTATGCTTTTGGGTCCTTTTTCCTCCTATGAAAATCATGTTGCTCTTGGGGAAAATCTGCTGCTTTCCCTTGACACAGCTGAACTTCTTTCTTTTTTTCCCTTTTGCTCAGAGGTGAGCACTTGAACTCCGGTATAAAATCTGCATGGACTCCTCTGTATTTGTGACTTTACATTTTACAATCATAATCAGTTATACTCAGCTGGAACCACTACCAAATAATTCCCTTGAAAAGAGCCCCAGGAATAAATTTACAAACATGGAAGATTTATATTATTTTACTGTTTGCATCTTTTACAGATTGAAATCTTACTTCTTAAAGAGTGAGAGTACTTCTGAAATAGCCCATGGTGCAAAGAGAGATATAATTTCTACTTTTAATTAGACTTTTTTCTTTGTTTTGGTCCAAAGGAACATGTTCCAGTCAGTGTAATGTGCTGTACCCTCCAACTCTTGTTTTTCCATTAGGGCTCATAGATTTAGCCTAGAGTTGTGCTGTTTCTGTAAGAATAATTATGTCATAAATCACAAAGCTTTTGGATAAACTGGTGGATTTGGGTTTGTTTTTGCTTTCCTTTATTCTGGTCATTAATTTCATATGTTATTTAGGAAAATCTAAAGCTCTTAATGTCAAAATTTTTATTAAAAATCAAGAAAAAATAGGTAAGTTTGCTATTCTTTGTACACCTGAAATTTCTCTCCAAACTGCATTGCTTATCCAGGCATGATTCATTTCTTGACCTGTGGTAGATGAGAGAACCAGTAGTTTAAAAATGCTGAATGTGAAACCACAGCTCTGAAAGTATCATGTTCCTGCTTTGTAGTGTTTGTCAGGAGCAGGGTGTTCAGGGCTAAAAGCTCACCACTGGAATTGATGAAAGGACTTCTCTGCAGTGGTGGCTGAGAACAGTTAAGCCTTTTCCAAATGACTTTGTTATTTCTGCATCTCCCCTGAAAGCCTCGTGCCCCTGAATTTGTGATAAATGATCATTTTGGAGCGGGCACAGGAGTGTTTCCATGGCTAACGTGTGAGTAATCTTGCTGGTATTGCTGGAATTGCTCTACCTGCTCATGAGGCAGAACAGTCTGTACTGCACAAGATTGAGGAGAGACAAAAAAAAAATTAGAAGTTCTGAACCTGTTCAGTAGCAACCACACTGACTGCAGTGACACTCAGTGCCTTGGGCTCTGCCCCTTCCCTGCACTCATGGGGAGCTGGTGGTCCCCCAGTGCAGGTTTGTGTGTTTGGAGAGAGCTGTCTTTGCAGCCAAAATCTTCAAAGGTTCTTTTTTAAAGGACCAGTATTTCTTTCAGCTTCATAATGTGTTTACTGTTATACTTAAGACTACAAGTTTTGTGCTGAATAAATACTTAAAGATCCACATGGCCTCAGCCACAGGAATAACTGTTTTTACCTCCCTGATATTTTAAAAAAGTAGGTATTTATTTAAAACTTTTGGCAGTTTCAACCATGGGAATGGGTGTATACTTTGCAAATGATGCTTCCATCTCAAGTGAAATGGAAATAGAAGCAGAGGTAGTTTAAAGATCTCCCAGTCTTATTCTGTACTGCAGTTTGTGCCCTGTAGTGCTCAGGGGAGGCACGAAGAACATCTTGCACAGCTTGTACAATACCTACAAAATAATCAATATTTTAACAGTCCTGTGGCATTTTTGCCTCTGTAGCACCAAGCAGTTATGAGGGCAGTGGTCATCACAGTCCCCACTGTGCAGATGAGAAACTGGATTTTTCAGTTGATGTGTTGAAGTTGTTACCTATTGCCAGTCTTTTGTCATCACATGCACAGAAAGTGTGCATGGGAACAGCCCCGAAGGTGGGGACGTTACACTATGGAATGGTGTGCCAAAGGACAGAGCTGAGATCAAGTCTGTTCCCCTTCCCAACTGCATCCCCTCACAGGCAGATATCAGCATCTAAACTGAGTATCAACTAACATAGTGCAGAGCATTAACATTTGGAATTAATGTTCCAAAAAAGGTTCTTATGCCAAGAAAAGCTCTTCAGTTTCAAATGCTATTTGCCCAAATCCCTGCTCACATTTACCAAATCCCAATATTTGTCCTCTTGCCACAAAGAAAACTTCCTTTACTCCTGTGTACAAGATTATGTGTATAAGAGAGCCAAGAGTTGAGCCCTTTCTCCTCTCAGTGGAGTGCACTCCAGCTGAGCCACGGGGTCTAAGCACAGAGGGCAGAACCAGGTCCTGGAGATGGGGTCTATCCATGGACAGCTCCAAGCAAGGGGGTGACCCAGGCCAAGGATCCACCTGGGCAGTTCAGGAGCAGCAGCTTATTGGAACAGAGAGAGGATGGAGGCAGGGTGGGTCTGAAGTCCAGCCTCAGACAGTCTGGTCAGAAGGTGCAGTGCAGGCCAAGGGGGCTGACCCAGGTGACAGGTTGGCCAAGCCATGTCAGGGTCACCCAGGGCTGGACATGGGTAACCCCACGGGATAGTTCAGGGCAGGAGCCAGAGCCTGAGAAACACAGCTTTTTCCATTGTGATAAGAAACACTGTTCTGTCAAATGTTCATTAGGATGATGGCAACACTAAGGTGATGCTTAAGGCTTATGATTAAATGCAGTGGTAGTGAAGAGCAGCCAGAAATGCTCAGGAAATGGTTTGTCCCCTTCTGAGGCTAATCAATGCACTGAGCTGCTCTGCCAGTGTTGAGTGTGCTGGCATAAATATCAAATGTGGTTTATCTTATTCCAGTTGCATTTCTTTCTTTCTTTCTTTCTTTCTCCTTTTCTCCTTTTTTTTTTTTAACCTGATGTTCTAAGGATTTCCTTTTAGTGCCTACGAACATCTCCTTTTGACAGACAGTGCAAATTAAAAGATATGGCTGGGCAAAGGAAACTGGAACCCAAATATGCCCCCTGGGTTTTCATTTACAGTTAGAAGCTACAGACACAATTACTGCTGACAGAAATTCAGAAGCCAGTGGCAGAGTGCATGTGGCAGTAGACTCATGCCAGGCAGTAATTGGGAAGATTATTTTTAATCAGAGCATATCCTACAGCCCAAACATTAGAAATCTCTTGTAAGGCTGACAGGAAATTAAACTGAGACCAAACAAAAAAGCCTCAAAATAGAAGTAATATGGTTAGAAGTCTAATGATGGCAAAACTCACTGCTTGTTGTATTTGGCTGTTGTCTGAAGGGAATGGCTTTTAACTCGCAGCAACAGATATCATTGTTTAATTGTGTTTTTAGAACACAATTAAAATAAAAAATATCATATTAGGTCAATTTAGACGTAGGCTTTTCATACAGGTGTGAAGCAGTAGATGTTAAGCCAGACCTAGTAATTGTGTATGTGTATTAGTAGTAATTTTTAATACTGCTTTGAGTTATTTTTATTTTTTTCCCTTTTAATGCTTGAGGAATCTACTTCCATGGAAAAATAATGCAATGTCTGGGATCCTCTTGGAATGCTTGGGTATGATAAGAGTTTTGAAGCCTGAATGGCCTGGGGCTCTCTTTCTCAGTGACCCTGCAGAATAACCTCTGCTTGTTTGGGCTGCCTGAGCTGCTGCCCCAAGGGAGAAGCACCAGGGGTACTCTCAGTGCTTGTCTATGTGCCTGAAATTTTCCCCTGAAAACACAACTTCTTCATTTGTAAGTGAGTTTTCCATCAAACCTTTCTACAGACACTTAGCAGGACTTCTTCCAGCTGACTCTCAGCTTTTCAGAGCAGACCCACAGGAGCACAGTGAGTGGTCACTGCTGCTGATCTGCTGGAAGGTTCTGCTGGTCTTGCACGTGTCTATCACACACAGATGGTATAACATCAGATGCAAACAAACCCTTGCTCATTGAGAATTTATTTCTGTGTGATAGGAATGCAAAACAAGAGCCTGCTTCCTGTTTTGCTCCAATCTGTGGCACTTGTGGAAAAGCAAAATGTAGCACTGAAAACGGGTGACTTGTGTTTCTTCATAGACTGCTCATGGCTGTGTGGACAGCCCTAATGGCAGGTCAGTTGAGATGTAATATCCCAGAGCAGAGTCAACTGGGTTTGCTTGAGGCTTGCAAATAAGATTTTATCAAAATGCAGGTTCATTTCCACAAGCATTTTTCAGCTGTGTTTCCCTCTGCTGAAAATTGCCTGTTACAATCATATGAATATGATTGAAAATCTTGCTCGTTGTTTCGCTGTTGCCTGAGTAGTTGGATAACAAATGAAGTACCCTCAGTAACACAGGCAGTTTGTGGAATTGCTCTGGAAACAGGGCCCTGCTGTGTGGTGGGTGATGGGATGGCATTGATGTCTGGGGGTTTGCACTGCCCAGGGAGCTGTGCTGAGCTGGATGGTGCTGGCCAGGAGGGCTGCACTGCCTCAGGCAGCACTGGACATTCCCTTGGCTAGGGAGAAATCTTTACCAAACTTTGTGAAGTTTGTGCATGTGCCACCCATCCTTTTGTTCAAAACCAAATAAATAAGAAACTTTTGTCTTCAGCTCAGATATGACTTGAGTTGGTCTCGATGATTCTTGAGTCCCTTCCAACTCAGAATAGTCTGTGATTCTAATTCTGATATTGATGAGTGTGGGGGTTTGGGCAGTAAGACTGATGCAATTGCTGCTGGAGCTTCAGTGGAGAACTTGGCTCATTCTCCGACGCTCCCTCAGTGATGGTCCCAGCTCTGAGGACACCAAAGTACAAGTATGGTTCTTGTTCTGACTGTCACTTGTTCACATTCCGAAGTTGTTGAGGGTTTTTATCAGTATGTGTGATTGTTGCAATGCTCCTGACATGTTTGAGGAGCACACACCTTTCTGCTGCTGCTGGTTCTTGTTGCTCTTTATTCTCAGCTGCCTTAGAGAGATCCTCTACTGATTTCTTTACTGATTTCTTTAATTTTTTCATTTAAATGAAATCACATATAAGGAAGAAGATATTTTGTGAAAAACATTCAATATATTTACTGTTTGGAATTTTACTGAAGTATATAAAAAATACATGCATATATACTTTTTATATATAAAATACACGTTATATATAAAAATATAGAATCATAGAATCGATTGGGTTGGAAAAGACCTCCAAGATCATCGAGTCCAATCCTTGGTCCAACTCTAGTTCATTTACTAGATCATGTCACCCAGCGCCACGTCCAATCTGCATTTAAAGATCTCTAGGGATGGTGAATCCACCCCCTCTCTGGGCAGCCCATTCCAATGCCTGATTACTCTCTCTGTAAAGAATCTTTTTCTGATATCCAACTTAAATTTCCCCTGGCAGAGCTTAAGCCCGTGCCCCCTTGTCCTATTGCTGAGTGCCTGGGAGAAGAGACCAGCCCCCACCTGGCCAGAACTTCCCTTCAGGCAGTTCCAGACAGTGCTGAGGTCACCTCTGAGCCTCCTCTTCTCCAGGCTAAACACCCCCAGCTCCCTCAGCCTCTCCCCACAGCACTTGTGCTCCAGTCCCTTCACCAGCCTCGTTGCTCTTCTCTGGCCCCACTCCAGCCCCTCAATGTCCCTCCTGAACTGAGGGGCCCAGAACTGAACACAACACTCAAGGTGTGGCCTCCCCAAGGCAGAGTCCAGGGGAAGGGTCACTGCCCTGGGCCTGCTGGCCACGCTATTTTTGATCCAGGCCAGGATCCCATTGGCCTTCTTGGCCACCTGGGCACACTGGTGGCTCCTGTTGAGCTTCCTGTCCCTCAGTCCCCCCAGGTCCCTCTGCCTGGCTGCTCTCCAGCCACTCTGTGCCCAGCCTGGAGCGCTGCAGGGGGTTGTTGTGGCCAAAGTGCAGGACCTGCACTTGGCCTTGTTGAACTTCATCCCATTGGAATCAGCCCATCTCTCCAGTCTCTCCAGATCCCTCTGCAGAGCCCTCCTGCCTTCCAGCAGGTCGACACTCCCTCCCAACTTGGTGTCAGCAGCAAATTTGCTGATGATGGACTCAATCCCCACATCTAAATCATCAATAAAGATGTTAAACAGGACTGGACCCAACACAGACCCCTGGGGAACACCACTGGTGACTGGCCGCATTATTATATATTATTATATATAATATGCATATTATGTAAAATATGCATATTATATATAATACGCATATTATATATAAAATACACATATATAAAATAGACATATATAAAATGTATGTATGTATATTTTTATATGCTGAAGTATAGAAAAATGTTAAGTATATAAAATTGTTAAATTCATCTCCAGAATGATTTGGTTAGACACGGACCTAGATGCAAATTATCTTTGAAGACTCAAAATACGAACAGTGTTTCTATTTTTAGGAGTATTTGTATCAGAGACTGTGTATTACCACTTGCAGATGGAAATGAAAGTGCATGTAGGGAGAATCTGTTATGTAAAACATATCTGAAGTTACTGTTACTTGTGAAGTTCAGTGAATAATTCATTAAAATGTCACCAGCTGCTCATCAATAAAAAAGAGTGGCATGGAGTAGAGTGTTACCTGATCGGAATTCCCAGCTTTGTGCTTGTAAATATATTCGGAATGGTCTCTGTTGGTTGTGTATTTTATGGTAATTTGGCTTTTGCAAAATTGCTTCAAGTTTTCAGTTGAAGAATACACAAAAGGTAAATCACAGTCGTGCGTTCCTATCGACACAGAAACCTGTGCTGGGGAAGATTTACAACCACAGCTGAGCACTGTCTATTTTAGTAGAGAAGTTCAGAATAGAGATGTAGGATTTGGTTTCAAGTACATTGCAAACAGCCTGGAAATGTTTATTGTCACTGAATGAGAAATAAATAATAAAATGTTTCTTGGTACTTCTGACTCAATAAACAGCTTTTGCTGTTTGGCTTTGTACTACCATAAAAATGCACTTGTGACCCAATAATGTGTTCAGTCCTTCTTGGAGAGCCCGAATAATGCACTGGAAACTGTATTTTTTGTTGACTCTTTGAGGCTCCCTGCAGCCTTCCCTGGGTGCAGGGCACAAACCCGAGCTCCCGAATCCCTCCTTCCCACTAAGCCTGTGTTTTTCTTTCCTTAGGAAACCACACAGAAGCCCCATGCAAGTGGTGCCTATTGTTTCCATGATCGGAGCCTCCTCTCAGTAAGTGCCCTGATTTGTGTGGTGTGTTTGTTCCCCTTGCAATGGCACTGAAATCTCTCGTGCTTCCACAAGGAGGGAAGAAACCCTTTGGACTCCCCAACCTGCTGTGCTGATGCTGCAGCTCAGGACTAACAAACCAAAAGTCCAAGGTCTGATAGCTTTTAGTCTTCACTGAGCAAGGGACAAGCTCAGCAAATACTCTTGCCTGGTTCTGGCTGGAGCTTCAGTGATTTGCTCTTGTATTTTCCTTGTCCGTGTCTGGGTTGTGTCACTATTGCTTGTGTTTTACCTTTGCCTGATTACTCTGTGTACAGATTAGTCACACACACTTTTTTCCCTTCCAACAACTATGCATAATTAATTCACCATGCTTTCCTTTTTAGTCACTCTCATAATGTCAGAATAAGGAATATCATGAATTGAGTTCCAAGAAGTATTTGTGCTGATTAATTTTTTTGCCTTTTTCTTTTCTGAGAAGAGGCTTTCAAATCCAAAGTAACTTGAATTTGTTTTCTAGTAAAGTTTTTTGTTGTAGCACATACATAGAAACAATATGGATCAAGCTCTTTTTAATCAAGATATAACTTTTTATACTTACAGTGTAGAAGTATCAGACAAAACTAAGTGTGTGATTCTTGGTAGGTGTGTGTGTGGTACTTCTCAACCAGTTTTTGAGAATCCTCTGCTTAAAATAACCTGGAATGCTCTCATGTTTTGTGGTAGGTAATAAGCAAGGCTTGTTCTGTACTGGGCTGAGTATAATTCTCCTTTATTTACATTTATAATTATATAGTTCTTTGTTCTATGTTACACATTGGTATTGACAAAATAATAGACTAGGTTCACTTTCTTGGTCAAATAAGTAGCCAAGTTCTGCCCCAGCACCCAAAGTTTCATGTCACTGAAAAAATTAGACACACAGTCCTTGCTAGAAAAAAAGAAGAGTTTTGCATTTATTCTCCTACACTGAACACAATCTTCCTCTTAATGTCTTTGAAATAAGATTTCATTATTTCAAAAAGACTGCCTGGCTTACTGGATATAAAAAAAAAGAAAAAAAATGGGGGAAAAAAAGCCTGTTCATCTTGAGGATAGATTTAAATCAATTCTGGAGTGCTCAGCATGCTTGTTGCTTTTAGCTTTTCCTCTGTCACGAACAGTATTTTCTCTCACAGAATAACCTTCCAGCCCTCAGCAGAATTTGATGCAATTGACAGCTTTTGTTAGAAAAATTCTGGTCAAAACTGCAGGAATGAGGTTGGGGTTTGTAACCCCTGGGAGACAGTGGTCCCTGAGATAATCACAGCATGTTTGGAGGAAGCTAACATTAATTTGGCTGTGGGTACAGAGCCTCAGTATCTGTGGATGTAGTTTGAGGAAAAGATACTCATTTTCTTTCAACAAGGTAAAGCAGAGATTTGGTCTCTATGACAAGAACAAAGAAGAAAACACTCATTTGGAATTGGCGGAAGGTTGAACGCTTCCCAATCTCAATGTGCATAATTTGTTTGATGATTTTTCCCTCGTGATCATAACCTCCCAGCACCAGGACTATCAATCAGCTGCTGGGGCTGGGAGGTCACTCTGGCACCAGGCTCAGCCCCCAGCCCAGCGTGTTGCCTGGTAACAGCCTCCGGAGAGGAGGAGGCTCCAGGAACACCATCTGCCTGGGTGGGATGGCCTCTTGCCCAGGCCACAGGGACACATGTTCTACATTGCTGAGTGTGGATGGGCTGTGCCACCCCCTCAGGGAGGAGAAGCACTTGGAGAAATCCAGCACAGATATGTTAAGGTGTTGGGATTGTATATAGGAAACAAGTATGGGTCACTCATCAAAAATCTCCTGTAATGATCATAGGGAATATTTGCTTCAGGTGTATTTTAGTGGGATTTCTAGAATATGTTGATGTAAGTATAGTTTTAACAATCCCCTGGATTTTTAGGTGTTTGGCCTTCTGTTAATTGGGCACTAATTCCTACAGTGCCCAAGCAAAGCTGCAGTGCATTGGGTGAACAGTGAGCAGAGTAATAAAATTCAGTTCCAGAAAACAACTGAAAATAAACATGACAGGCAAAGGACATAGAATTGGTCCAACTATGGAATGGGAAATCAAGGAGAGAGTGATCGGCAAGCAGCAGTGGATGTAAAACCCAGATAAGCAAAGTCTTCCGTCATTCCCTTAAGGGGAGCAATTTTCCTGTTCCATGGTGATGGTCTGGGATTCCTTACAGTAAGAATAATGTGGAGTGCAGCACCACAGGCCAGGCTCCCCCTGCTCTGGCTGTTGTATTCCAGCTAAGACTGAAACCCAAGGGTTGGGACTGATCTGGAGGTGATGACAGTGATCTGCACCAGTGAGAAGGAGGTGACTGAAGGGTTCTCAGCTCAGGAGGCTGATGGACACTCAGCACTGCCTTTGTTGCATTGCTCTGACTCTGGAAAGATTATTTACTGTGCTTTTCCCTTCCTTGCCTAAAGCTGGAATCCTTTGGCAAAGAAGACATTTCTCTTTGGTATTCCACCTAAATTCTCTTGTAAGAGTTCTGTTTGGCAGGCAGTATTTACAATTGCTTTTGGAAAGAGAAGGTTTGTATTCTTGGCCATTCTATTAGTTTGTCTTACTCTCCAGATATTTCAGAGTTACTCAGTTGGATAAACATACTGCAGTTAAGTGTAGTTTTATTACTAACACCTTTCCTTGGCCAGGAGATATTAAAGCACTAGACAAAGAATGAGGCAGTGGTGCTGCTCTGTGTTCATTTACAGTTGCATCCTTTGGATGATCTGCCATGACTTACCCATGTTTCAAACCCTGATGGATGTAACTGCAGATATTCCAATGGGCTCTTGCTCCCAAAACAGTCTCACCCTGACTCCTCCTGCAGTCTCTGACACAAAGCCACTTGCTGTGCCCTAAAGGCCTTCAAAGCCAGTGAAAGAAAGTAATTTCAGTCCCTTTTCTCTAATTTTCGAGTGAGTTGTGTTTTCCTTGGAAATGTAAACATGTGGGAAAAGTAATGGAAAAATAGCTGTTATTGCATTGAAAGTATTTCATTATAGGGGATTATGAGTCCTTTTTTCCTCCCTCATTAAACACATCTTTTAAAATTGTTAAGACAATAAATCTATTTTCCAAGACAACATAGCAAACCACAGAGGAATCTGACAAGCTTAGTGTGATCTAGGGAGTTCTACCTGAGAGACATGAAGAGTTGGAAAGACAGCTATTATAAAATACTCCAATTCTCTTAGAAACAGGCTCATATTATAATTTCAATTTAATAAATATAGAAGAAAAAGTATTTTAATGATGATATTTTATTCTTATTTATTCATCTCTCTGGGTGCTGATGTGGTCTGAATGATAGTGTGAGTCTGGAGAGTTGATTATTTTTAAAATTGCAGCACTTTGAATTACTGATATGTGCAAATTACAATAAAAAAGGGATGAAGAATGGTAGTTAGAGAAGGTAAATGATGCAGTAAGTTCTGCTCCATTACTTCATCTGAGCCAGGATGGGGAACTGTTTTGTTGTTGGGATCTGCTCCACTGTCAGATTCTTCATTGTTGTTTTGCAGTATCTTCAAATATCTTCAACAGTTATTGTAGGAATTCATTAAGGGCCAGAAGCAGTGAGGCATTTACATGCTCCTAATGATAAGCAGGGGAATATTCTCATGGATGTTTTTTTCTTCAGAAAAACCTTATCCAAGGTAGCTGAGCCTGACCTGTGTGATTTTTTTCCTAGTGCTGATGCAAGGTAATTCAGTGTTAGGTGGTTGATCTGTAATATTGCTTTTCCATTAGTTGGACATGGTTCTTTAGCTGTGTGCTTTCCTGCATAGGGAACTAAATACTCTGCCTTTGTTTAATTTTGTGGCTTTGGTTGTTTTTTTTTAAGGTCTGCATGTTCCAAGGTTTCATTTCCCATAGAGGAAGAAAATGATGTTTTCTTTTGTTGCATGTCATTAATCTGACATTTTTATCAGTAAAGTCACTATGATCTTGGATGAAAAGAGCAGTTCTGTGGTAGCAGGTTTACATGAGTCACTGTTAAACCATTGCTAGAATTTGTGATTACTGAAATGGTGAAAGGGCTACCAAGCAGACTGTTAGTGGTCTGCGTTTGATTTACAGGTGGTTTGCTGCTCATTTCACTGAAATCAGGATCTTCCTACAGAAATAAAGCAAGACACTGTCCTTAGTTAGATTGTGCTTGATGGCTGCTGCACAAAATCATACCAGGATTTATTTGGGCAGCTAAAGCAGTTACTGTCTCAAAACAGGTTCTCTGAAATCAAATAGGACACCCTGAAAACAAGAGACAAGACTCACATTTCACAGAGTATTCTGAGTTGGGAGGGACCCCCAAGGATCATCGAGTCCAACTCTGAAGTGAGTGGCCCATACAGGGCTTCAACCCACAACCTTGGTGTTATTACACAAGTGGGTGTTTGGAAATGCTGCTGTAGGTTATGTCAAACCATGACTCTATAACTGTAACTATAATTTTCCCTTGGCTATGTAAAAATGTCCATGCAGAGGAATATCTTAACAATTTCTTCTTTCCTCCTTGCTCCCTTTTGAGAATGCTGTCACTATTTCTGTCTGATGGCTTTGTATGTGAAATTTCTAAATCCTCCACCTTTCTAAATCATGTTTTGACCTTACCAAGTAAAAGCTATAGGGCTTAAACAGAGAGTAGCCTCAGCCTCTGACTTTCTGTGCATGGCATTCTCTTTTCTGACCCTAGTGAGGTATTTCCTTCACAAACATTATAGTGCAGTCATTTTCTTCTTCAGGCATTATGAATATTTCCACATGCATGTAAACACTTACAATACTTGCATTGGCCATTGTTTGCACTCTGGATATTCTCCAGATTACAGCATTAAGAGGCTTTTGATCAAGTTCATTTCCATAGCGTCATGGCATTTATGAGATATCAAGTCCCAGTATTCCTGTGAGATTAGGATGTGCTATTATCTCTTTATTACAGAAGGAGAAGCCAGAAAATTGAGCAGCCTGACTGATGTGCCAGGAGAAGGACTATAGCAGAACTAAGATTTGAATTCATGTTTCTCAAATCCCAAATCATTGCCTCTTTACTGGGCCATCTTTCCTTCTGCTCTCTCTCTAATCCAATACCTTTTACTGTTAATGATTTTGGCATTTAACAGTGAAAAAGAACTTAAAATTTCATGCTCTCTCCTGTCTCATAGAAGTGTTATGGGTTCACCCAGGTGGGCCTAGATTTGGGCTCTGAAGTCTGGACTAGGCCGAAGCTGTCAGCTGACTTGAGCTGGGCTGAGCCAACAGCTGACCTCTTCTAGCCAGTAAGTTTGTATTCCATACCACATTATGACATCATCTCCAGGGAAGTAGGAACCAGTGTGGGAGTGGTTAAGGCAGTGGCTTCTCAGCCCTCCTCTTGGGAGGACTCACGAGGGGGGATGGAGAGGACCAGGCCCACCACTGGCTCACAGGGTACCTCAGGAAAGTAAAATGTGTTGTTCTGGGTCTCTCCTTTCTGCTTGAGTTTGTCTCCCTGGGGAATAAGCTTCTTCTTAAGTAATGTGCAGTTAGGACAGTAGAATTTGTGTGTTCGTTAAGAAGTTGAGGTGGGGAACTTGTTGTTGTAGACTTGTGTGAGTGTATATTTGTACTCTCTTCTAATTGTCTCTTTCTTTCTGTGAAAAATATATGTAGATTTAGTATAAATGCAGTTTGAAGTGTTTTTTTTCTTTCCCCTCTCTTTTCCTCCCTTTCCCTGGTGTTAGGAGGGAGGCTTTTCTCTCTGTGCTTGGGGGGGTTGGCAGTTGCTTATCTCAAACCAAGACAAGAAGTTTGAAATTTTTTCCTCAAGAAAAGCATGCAATTATTAGCAAAGCCCTATCAGCACAGGGCAAAGCTAATTGAATTGTACCAGTCCTCGTGATGCTCTGGGTCATGTCAAGGGTGTTGTCATTCTTTAATGAAGAGATCCACTTGATCCTTTTGCTTTGAAGAGCTTTCAGACTTGTGTCACTTTTTGTGATAGCGCTAATTCTGCACGGCGAAGGCACAGCCCTGGCAAGCACTTGGGCAGTTCAGTGGAGCAGTGCTGGGCTGAGCTGGGGGGTGTGAGCAGCTGGAGGGCTGTCCCTGTGCCAGTGCTGCAGCTCTGGCATGGCTGGGGCACCTGGGGCTGCCCCAGCCCTGAGCCTCAGCAGCACTGCATGCAGGAGCCTGCAGGACACGTGTGGCACCTCGGTGGGGAGTCACTGTCCCTGCACATGATGCTCTCACTGTCCATCTAATGCCGTGATCTGTGGCTTTTTGTGCCTTATTGTAGGGTGTGAGATCCTTCTGAGCCCTGTCTGGGCACTGGGCATAGATGTGACAGCGTGTCAGTGTTTCACAAGGGGAGTATCTTCACTGCCACTGGCCATGGAAATGAACAGGACTCTGGGAATTGTAATAATTGGATTAGAGGTGGGGAAAATTTAATTTCCTTTTTACCCCACTATTAGTTTGAGGTCAGTCACTGAGATGACAAGCCCCTTGTAGAGTTAGTCCTGTGTAGCACGTGCACAGTAAATAAACAACGTTCCATGTGAAAGTTTTTACTGATCCAGGAAGATATTAGAAATCCTGTAAGTGATGGGTCTTTAAATTTTGAATATGGGATGGTAGTTTGAAAATGTATCTCTGGTGAGGAAGGAGAGTGCTGAGAAATAAGAACAGATCTGTTGATGTAAAATGAAATGTTTATCCTCATTTTGCAGAGTTTAAGCAATTTTAAAAGAAGAAACAACAGGACTTGGACAGAATATGTTTGTATTTGGCAACATTTACTCCTCCTTCAGGACTGTGTAATATTTTTAGGATTGAGCTGTACCTCTCAGCACTGCTCTGACTGTGGACCTTTCTAGAAGCTCACTGGCAGAATAGGAGTGTGTTCTAGCACTCATCACTGGGGTTTAGCAATTTGGGATTTTTAACCCTGTATCTCTTAGAGTGTTCAGATACAGTTACATCTGTTAATGCTTTAATGAGAGAGATTTATGTGTGACCTCCCACAATCAGTGCCCAGCAATCAGGGCAGATTTGGGCAGGTTGCTCAAGGAAAAACTGTGTGTGTGTGTGCAGAGGGAGGGGAGCTGCTCATGGCAGACTCTGCTGATGTGTTCTAAACTCATTCCAGGGATGCAGTTGGCCAAGTGCTTGTTGGATGAGGCAGTTCTTGGAGACCAGCACACAAGTTATATTCAACTAAGGTATTTCAGTCTTGGAGGTATCTTCTTCATAGTGACAAAGTCAAAAAACATGTTTACCTGTATGGGGTGGGTTATCTGGGAGGTCCGACCTTCTCCCTGCCCCACTCCCCAGGTTGCTCACAGCCCCTGGTGCAGTGAGGGAGAGAGTCTAGAGGGTAAAAGTGACAAAAAACCCTCTTGTGCTGAAAGAACATTGTTCAACTGAAGCAAAGCTGTGTGCACAAGCAAGCAAAATAAGGAATTAATTCACTATTTCCCATGGGCAGGCAGGTGTGTCACCATTTCCAGCAAGGCAGAGCTCCATCACTTGAAACTTGGGAAGACAAGTGTCATAACCTCCTTCTTGCAGTCCATGAGCTTTTATTGCTGAGAACATCACATGGTCTGGAATATTCCTCTGGGAACTTCAAGGCAGCTGTCCTGGCTGTGCCCCTTCCCAACCTGTGCACCCTCAGCCCACTGGCTGAGAAGGGAGAGTGAGAAAAAGAGGAGAGAAAAAAGCAAAGGCAACCTTGATGCTGCACAAACACTGCTCAGCAATAGCAATAACACTGTTTTAGTCACAAATCCAAAATACACCTACACATGGGCTGCTGTGATGAAAATGAACTCTATCTCAGCCTGATCCAATACCTACAAAACTCCTGCTTTTCTTCACTGTGAAGCTTCTGCTTCCTTCAGCTGCACCACAGAGGAAGAGTTTTATGAGCACATCTGGAAAAGAGAAACACTGAAGGGGCGGTAGGTTTGTTTGTTTGAGGGTTTGGTTTTGTACAGGTTTTTTTTCCTGCTTATCTTAAAGGATAGTTTGCACAGCTAAATGATATAGTTACAAAAAAATACATATTGGATCTACAGTGAGAAAAAAATTGATCTGAAATCCTTCACAAATTATGTTTTTATCAGGACCAAGTTGTTGTGTTGTATTGATTTTTAGATCTGCACAGTCTACAAGTAATAGAAGTTGCAGAGACAAAGTAATTTAAGATGCTTTTCTGTCTTTTGTATAAGCCAGGTTAGGATATTGAAGTACAAGTCCATTGTTTTGCCACTCAGATTCCTTGAAACTAAAAAGAAGATTCTGGTGTGAGTTATGGTTTCCACATGTTTGTGCTTTCTGGCTCTGAGTCGTTCCTCACAAGTAATAGGTGAACCCTCACAGGGGAAATGTGAAATGGAATTGTGCAAAAATCACGTGCAGGCAGCAAGACCTGCAGAGGATTCACTCCAAAGGTAGGAGGGAAAAGACCCATCTCTGTGCCAGCTCTGTGCCCTCCAATGTGCACTGATGCCACTTTCAGGCAGGATCACTTTTCCTACTAAAACAGCAGGAATATTCAGACAACAGGAGCTGAATAGATCGGGGCAGAATCTGCTTTATAGGAATGGCTGTACCATTGAAGGCAGAAATTCTGAATACATGAACTGTGGGGCTTCACATAATACTCAGCTGGAAATATTCTAGCCCTTAGCTGTGATGAACATGCCAATAAAACAAATGAAAACAGATACTACACAAGTGATTTTAGGCCATTGAATACAATTTCTCATTACTGACTCAGGAATGTTAATTTAAGGAATGTGTTCAGGAGGATATAGATTTACAACCTGCAGGTTTGCTCAGAACAATATACTCTGTTTATTCAATAGGTTGTGGAGAAAAAATTATGCTTTTATATTTGATGTTTAACTACCATAGGAAACCTCCATTTGCATAACTTGATGAATATCATTAGACCTCAGGTTTTACTTGAGCTTTATTGTGTACCAAAGGGAGAGAGCAGTAACATTCTTCAGAGACTATTTGGGAGGCAGCTCTAAAGTTCACTTCTTGAAATGCTAAAAATATTTTATGCCATCTGATGTGCAGTTAAATGAAATGGAATGATTCTTTGTAGGTTTAGGGATATTTGTATCATGGTCTGGTTGTCCCTAAAAGACACTTCAGTGTAATAAGAGACAACTCTTTCATAATTTGTGTTCTTAAAGAAAATGGTCCATATTGAAATAGGCTGTGGCAGTGTCTGCTGATGTCAGAAAATAACTTTGTTGAGAACATTGGCCCCAAATGAAGGCCCTTGGAAACAGCCCCTAATTAGTGCTCCTCCATGATATCCAAGCACTGCCTCCATGGTTTCTTGGGACACCTTTATTATTGTTCAAAGTGGTCTGAAAATGTGAGGGAATTACCACATGTATTGTTTTGTGTCCACCCACTGGGGAGGTTTCATTAGCTCCATGTACAGTCCTCTCACTCTTTCTGTTCCATCCCACTTCTCTTACTTCCCTCAGGACTGGGAAGGAAGTCCTGTATGGATTCATGCTCATTCTGTGTGGAGATATTCTCCCTTCCTTATGTGCTCTCTGAGCTGTGTGTTGATGGAAGAGAGGGAAGAAAACCATCATGCTTCATTGCTTTTAGTGCAAGAGGGAAAGAAGTCCTAAAAAGTATGGAAAAACCAACAAAAAAATATTCTAATCTGAAAATCAGCCCAATCCCAGGGACTAATGTTCTCTGTAGTAAAGTTGGAAAGGTTCTCATGCATGTATCCATTCTTTGTGGGGGAGGATAAACTGCTTGAACTGAAGCATCAATGGAAGACCTGGAAAAAGGATGAACTGGAAGGCAAAACCCACCTGGTGATGACACAGTTATTCAAGAGAAACCACACAGAACTACAGCAAGATCTCCCAGTGCTGTGTTAGTGGCAGAGATGAGGAGCTGCTGATAAAGGGCATGTAGGGCAGATAGCAAAGAGAGGGTATGCTGAGGATGGAGGAGCTGGGTTCACTCTCAGGATAAGGAGGGCAGAGGGAAAATGCAGCCAGAACCAGAAGAGAGCAGTAACCTTAGACACACTTTGGGAGTGGAGACCAGAAATTAGAGTCTGCATCTCAGCACAGAGAGAACTGATGGGGAGATTTCAAGTGCACATACAGTGGACCAGGAGGCTGAAGTGTAACAGAGGCAGAGCCACTGGTATTTCACTGGAAGGAATAAATGGTGAATTCTTGCAGTGGGGGGATTGATAGATGGAAGTCCATGGGAATCTCTACTATTCAGTGTGTAAGGGGACAAAATGACATATATTGCTGTTAAGACAGGAATATTCAGAACAGACAAAACTAGGACTGAATTGCAAACGTGCAGAAAGCTGAAGGATTTAAGTGGCAGAATAAAATTCACTCTGAGAATTTCATAATAGATGGAAATCTGTTCTCGATGAGGGCGTGCGTGACTGTTACTGCTCAGAAGTGTTTGTTGGAAACATCAGATGAAGCTCTCAGAAGCATTACCTGAATGCTTGACAGCTGTCAAGAAAAGCCAGTTGGATATTTATCCATGTTCTGAGCAGGCATTCAGCACAGCAATCCAGCCCTGGCTCTGCTGGGGTGGGACCTGCTGGGACAGGGGCTCACAGGGAGCAGTTTGGGTGACCCTGGGTGTCCCCAAGGTGCATCCAGGGGAAGGTGAAGGGTCAGGACCACAGGTATGAAACAGCTGCTGTGCCATGAAATCCATCCCAAAGCTCTTCTCCTTGGGAAAGGATTGACAGATGAGTGAAATGGGAGAAAAGGGGTAGATTGAAATTATTATTGATATTGAATTGAATATTGATATTATAATGATATGACTCATAAGGCAAGGATTGTGGACTCAATGATTCATGGAAAGCTTTTTTTTTTCAAGGTATGTAATGCTATACAGCAAAGTTTTTCCTTTGGATAGTTTAGATGCAAAAGATACAGGCACATTGAGAATAATTTTATAAATTATTGTATGGTATTTCCATACACAACAAAATGCAGGATGTCTCTCTCTGCACATTACTGTGGGCAAGACTGGTGCTTATATTCTTTCATAAACATCTAAAAACTGATCATTGTGGGGCAGAATATGTTACTTTTTACTGGTGCAATCCAGTTGAAGCACCTCTTCTGTTCATACAAATATTTTACCTGATAGGAATCTTTGTCAGGACAACTGGCAAAGGGAGGTTTCTTCACCTGCAGTTTTCACTCTTTGCCTCTTAACCCTGATTTTCACCTGAAATTGTGCCAAAACATTTTGTTGCCCTGTGGGGGCTGCTGAAATTCTACCTCCATTCTGTAGAACCTTTTAGTGAGTGTTGGATAGAAGAGAGTTGTCTGCAGGGCTGATTCCAGCACAATTGGAAAGCATTAGCTCATTCTTTACATATTTTAAGTCAATAATCAGAGAAACTCGAAGGTTTTGAAGCACTGCAAAGATCCTTCACTCTGGAATATCACAGAATATTCTGAGTTGGAAGGGACCCACAAGGATCACCAATTCCAACTTCTATGTGAGTAGGTGGCTTTCTTTTTCTGTCTTATGTGAATATGCACTGTATTATCCATGTTTTTTTTGAAAATACAGGTTGTTGTAGTCAAAGATTTTTGCACTAAGTGTGAACTTTGCAACTCTGTTTAGTTAAAAAGCTTTTAAAAATTAAGAACTTTCCTCCCCTTGCCCCCATCAGCCCAGGATCTCCCCTTCCTCTTTGTAAAGTGATTTCTAAAGATTCAGAGATCTCTTAACTGGAATTGAGTATTGCTTTCATCTTCAGATTGCTGAATCACTGGGAGGATTTTGTCTTAATCATTCTTAAATTCCACTCTGTGTATATGGAAGAGTCATGTGGATGATTTTGGTGAAATCAGAGGTTATTTGCACTAATAAGATCAGGAGTGAATGCACACAATAACAGGCTTGGGACTCTCTGGGCACTGTGCCTTGACAAACGTTTGCTAAAATCTTACTTTGTGGCTCTCTGGAAGTGATTTCTTTAAGTTATTTTCCTTTTCCTTAAACACCTGAGGATATTGGGGCTGTTGCCTTGAGAAATTCTGAACATTTTCTCTGACAGTGTCAATGGATGCTCAGAATATTTGTCACGTGTGTAACCTTCTCTGTAGGATCCAGGCTCTTCCTTCAAGGCTTTCCTGCTTAAAATGAGTTGAGCATGGAAAGTCTTGGCCTAAAAATTGTGCTTCTGAAAGTTGCAAACCTGTGCAAACTGTCTGGAGAAAACCAGCAACTTACAGGTTTATTAGTAACTGAGGGATAGGGAAAAAAAAGGTGGTCCTTGTGGCATCTCTTTGTAAGATTTCTGAAGTGCACAGTGTTAGTAGCCACGTTTTCATATCTGAGAAATAAATTGGGTTTGGTTTCAAAAAGACTTAACATGCAAACTAGTAGTGAAATGGTCCTTAATGTCTTGGGAGTGATGGTTTCATCTGCCCTCTGCTGATGGCATTAGAAATGTATTTATGAATTTAGTGTTTGTTATTTTTGTATACACAAATTGTGTAGCTATAAATATGTAATGAGAAATTTCAAGACAGGAATCAACATTTATGATATTCATTGGCTTTTAAAATGGATTTGTTGAATTATGATAGAAGAAAATTATTTAATTCTTTTCAAGTAGCAGTAGCTGTTGTTGAAAGGCATTTTGTGTTGAATCTGATCACGTTATTTTCGAGTCCAAAATGTTTTATTAATGTGTTTAGGGAGAAAATCAGTGCCTTGGCTTTAAGGTAAACCTCACCTCAGGGAGAGTAGTGTGGGATGCTGTTTCACTCAGGTTTGATACTTCACTACAAAATCCTTCTTTTTTTGATTAATATTAAAAAAATATATTTTCTAATAAGCCCCTCCTAATGGTGATGTAGGACAGCTGTTTTCCAAGGCAGCACTGACAGGAATGGTCATGTTTGCCTCTGAGTAGAGTTTCATGACTTCAATTCTATGTCCAAGACTGGCAAATACATTGACATTTCTTATAGTCAGACAACTTTTGCCATTAATTAAATGTGTTATAATGATCTTAGAGTTTAAGTGTTTGCTCAGCCAAAGGTCAAGGAGTCAGTTTGACATCTGTGTGGGGATGGAGTTATTTGTCTTTTTCCAACCAAAATCAATCCTTTCTCTCTTATGCTGCCCAGAATATGTTGTGACATGGAGGGGACTGACACTGTTTGGTGGATATAATGAATATAATCATGTGATCAATAACAGATATAATTAATATGATAATATGGTAAAGGACACAATATTTAGTTTGCTGCTCTTTTTTTTTCAGCATTCCCAATTTCAACCAAACAGGAGAAGGTAGTTTTTCCTTCATTTTTTGGAGTACATTTGGGATTTTTATCTAATGGAGAAAAGCTGGAGGGAAAAAAAATCCATTTACCATAAGAATTCAGGAGCAGAAAACCAAAGCTGAGTGAATCATCATTAGTATATTTGAATGCAGCTTGCCAGGCAACTTAGTGATTTTGTGCAAGGCCTTATTAATGACTCCTAAATGAGCAGACTTTGCAATGGTGATGCATTATTGAATCAACAGAAATAAACCTGCTGTCATTAGCCTAATTATTTAGATATTATGAACCATAATGACTATTTTAAGTGCAAATAAGCTGCAGTTAGCAAGGGACAGGCAAATAAGTGAGGTGGGAGAGCAAGGAAATGACTCACGGGAGCGGGAAGGGAAATGGAGAAATGCAGAGACTTATTAGAAGAAAAACACTCGAGATGCCATTTCTCACTGTTGCAAGTACATTTGAGGGCACAGCACTGGTCCCTGAGTAGATAATGGAGCTATTGTTTATTGGATTTTTTTTTCCCTTTTAACTCTCTTGCTTTGCCAGAACATCTGTCTGAAGCGAACTCTGAGCCTTTGCAGCACCTTTGACAGATCAGCTTTGCCAGTGTTATTGCTGCATCTGGGAGTGCTCAAATCACCTACAGATGGGCTGGCTGGGGCTCAACAGGAGCCCCTCAGTGATTTGGCTGCTGTAGTGTCCTTTACTGGAACAACCTGGGGCTAGAAAAAGCTGTCTGTAAGGTAAAATAACTGTTTCTGGTATGTGTGAGGGGAAAAAAAACCAAAAACCCAACCAAACAGAAGAAAACTAAATTAACTTCCTGAAAGATACTTGTCAACTGTAGTTGAATGGCAGCTAATTTGAATATCAAGTTTTCTCAGTAATTCCTTGATGAAAATAATTTTCTTTTTTTTAACCCAAATGCCTGCAAAAATACAGAAGATGTAATAATGCAGAAGTTATATTTCAAAGCTTTTAGTGTCAATCCAGTTAAGGTTAGATGTTTTTGTAGCTAAATCATAGAATCATAGAATCGATTGGGTTGGAAAAGACCATCGAGTCCAACCCTTGGTCCAACTCCAGGCCCTTTACCAGATCATGGCACTCAGTGCCACGGCCAAGCTCAGCTGAAAAACCTCCAGGGATGGGGAATCCACCCCCTCTCTGGGCAGCCCATCCCAATGCCTGAGCACTCTCTCTGCAAAGAAGTTTTTTCTGATCTCCAACTTCAATTTCCCCTGGCAGAGCTTGAGCCCATCGTGCCCCCTTGTCCTATTGCTGAGTGCCTGGGAGAAGAGACCAACCCCCACCTGGCCAGAACTTCCCTTCAGGCAGTTCCAGACAGTGCTGAGGTCACCTCTGAGCCTCCTCTTCTCCAGGCTAAACACCCCCAGCTCCCTCAGCCTCTCCCCACAGCACTTGTGCTCCAGTCCCTTCTCCAGCCTCGTTGCTCTTCTCTGGCCCCACTCCAGCCCCTCAATCTCTTGCCTCAACTGAGGGGCCCAGAACTGAACACAACACTCATGTGTATGTCAGGACAAAATACAGGGCACAGGCATCCTCTCAGAGTTGTATGCAGGAATTTATCATCATGCATCATTTTTTCCCCATTAGCTCTAAAAATAAGGAAGATGCAATTGTTTTGTGGGTTGGTTTGGGGTTGGTTTGGGGTTTTTTTTTCATGGTACCAATGGAAAACTAGTGATAAGAGTTCTTTCTGGGAATGGGTGTTGTATCGCAGAAAACTTGAGAATTAAGGTTTTTTAGTATCTGTGACTTTGTGGTTTGTTAATAAATTCAAATTGCTGGTTTATTATGGACTGTATGACTCTCAGTGTCTGCAGGATTTTATGCAATTTTATCCTACCTCTATTTTAAGTGATTACAAACTGGAAGATCTGAGTAAGGAAGGAGGGGGAGTCCTCTGCACTGAGTGTTCAAAACAGACCTAAAACTCCCAGCCCCAAAACACAAACAGGTACAGTTCCCTACAGCTTGACTGAAGGTTTCTTCCAAGTGGCATAACTCTTATTTTAATCCTCAGGATTTACCTGGTGGAAGAGCTGTGAAGCTACAACATATTCCCAGACCTTCAGTACCAGTCCCTTCCAAAAGGTGTGGTTGGCACACCAGGATTCGTGTAGGATGGTCTGAGGCTCTAGTGCTGACATCATCACCATTTTCCTTACACTGAAACCAAAAGCCCCTCAGCCCCAGGCAATTTGGATCCTCTGTTTATACTCATAATTTCCTGATGGCCCCAAGTAGCTCTCCCTTAAAGCCTGTCAATGTTTTGCTGGTCAGTCAGTTGCTGGTTCAGCACCTGCAGCACTTTGCAGGCCTGTCCTCTCTCTCTCACTCCCTGAAGAACCTCTCAAGAGGGGAACTGAGTTTCTGCTGTTGTGGTGCCTGGGAAGAATTAAAATGCAAATAGTTTCAGGACTTTCTCAGGTCTAGTGTTAACCATTCTGTAGGGTTATGCACAGAGATAGATGTGGTGATTTGTACTTCATTTCTCATTTCAATGACTTTATGTTGCTCATGCTTTGGCATAAAAGGTGAATTAAATGGTATTTCAGTTGATACAGTTGCATGTGTCTTTATAGCAGCTGCACAAAGCAGTTCTCTTTCTGGGAGAGTTTAACCTCTATACTCATAAATACGACAGAACTGTAATGTTGAAAATATACCAAGGAGAAAACACGGCACAGAGTTCTTATGAAACCTTTTTGAAGTTGATTAATGTTTCATAGAGTTTATTTACAATATGTATAATAGAATTTTGCATAATTCAAAAGTCTGCTATTTGATCTGGCAGCATTTATTGAACTAAGAGTTTTCAAAAAATGCATAAACAAATATATCAAACCAGTGGTGAAAGTACTCCAGGGTAAAGTACATCAACTGTCTGAGAACTCTGCTCTACAGAACTGCTCCAGTGTGTAGATGCCCTGCACACAGTGAGCCAGTTTTCATATTTCAGGTGATTCCTCTGTCCTATTATACAAAAAAATTGTTTTGAGGTCACAAGGATGGGAGCTGGTGGGGTATAACTAAGCCCCACATCCATCTTCACAGTGGTCCTCAGTAAATCTGCTTCCTTGCTGGGCTTTATGTGGCACATTCACAGCATGAACAGTCAGACTTTGGGGAGTCACTCGCCACTTCCCCTGCATGGGGTGTGGAATGGCATGAAACACATTCCAGAAGTGTCTGGAATGCAAGCAAAATTTTCTAAACATTAAATTTTCAAAGAAATCTGAGCAAGATGAGGAGTTGGTTCCTCTTGGTTTGCAGTGAGAAGAGGCTGAATTCCCTCAGCTGCAGTGAAATCCCAGGCACGCCGTGCCCACCAGCCTGTGGTGGGTGCTGGGAGAGCTGAGGCTCACCTGGAGCCATGGGGAGGACAGGGAAAGCAGCCTCAGTGCTGCCAGGTGGGACCCAGGGCCACATTCAGGGATGAGCTCCAGTTATTCAGAAGCAAAGTATTTATACTTGCTTTGTTTCATTTTCTTTTCTGAATTCACATTCTTTGTTTCCTCTTACTAGGAAGGAGGAATTCCCAAGCAGAGAGAGCCTTCATTCCAGACAGAAAAACACTGATTTAGCCCATGCTTTTTATACTTTCTGTGGCATTACTTTCTTGGTTATCTTGGGTCCTGGTTTGTCTGGTTCTGCTGGGGAGGTTGTTCATGCAAAGGGGGGCTGCAAGGGGAGCCTGCAACAAGCTCATCCACAAAGGCACTGAACGAAGCTCGTAATAACCGAACTCAAATTTGAGGCAGAATTTTTCTTTCCAGCCTTCTTTTTTTTTATTATTTCAGATTTTCCTTTGTTTCATTAATGACTTGTAATCATCACAGCAGCCTGTGAAACAAGCATTTTGAGATCTGCACATTATTCACTAGTCATTGTTCCTGTATGTAGAAGAGAAAAATGCCTCCCAATGACTTGTACCAACTCCCAGTGCTGTTAGGACAGGAGACTGGTGGATCAGAAAGCAACTTTAGAAAAATTGATAAATAATAATGGGATCTTAGACTGAAACTGGAATTAATTCACCAATCTCAGCTCATTTGCTGCAGCTTTTAAAAGTTTTGGAGGTCTGATTTACATGTGGGGGTTGTTTTTTGTGTGGTGTTTTGTCTTTGCCTGCCAAGTCCTCCAAAATGTCACTAGTTTCACATCTTGGCCAACCTCTCTTGCTCAGCCAGCTTGTATGTCAGTGTAGATCTTTATGGTGCTGTGGGCATGCAGCAAGCAAAACCAAAAAGAAAAATGTATAAGTCATTTCTTGTCATTTGGAAGACATTTTAGAATTCCATCACGTGGAAGAGGAATAGCAGAATTAGTGGTATGTCAGCAGTCAGTTTTCTTCTTCTTATGCAGAATTCTGTAAGATGACATCTCCAAGTCTGTGTCTTCCATTCTGTGATGATACAGGGGCAGTGATGAATGATTTTAGTCTGTAAATTCCAAACTTATGTTTTGTGGGGGTTTTATTACCCTTTAAAGGCCTCTGATTCAGCAGCAGCACGTGGGTTTGCATACAAAGAGTAGGGGGGGACCCACCACCGCCCCCTGAACCTTCCGGTAGTGCTGTGATGGACCTCCCTCTCTGGCTGCCCAGTGTCTCTGAGGGCATTGGTTCAGCAGTTATTTGCATTTGTTTTTAAGGAAGAATAGGCTTTAAATGTAAATTCTGATCATGTTTTTGAGATCATGATTTAAAAGAAAGTACAGAATCATAGAATGCTTTGTGTTGGAAGGGGCCTTAAAGATCATGGAGCTCCCACCCCGTCTAGACTCACACCTCCCACCAGCCCAGGTTGCTCCAAGCCCCATCCAACCTGGCCTTGGACACTTTCAGAGATGGGGCAGCCACAGCTTCTCTGGGTAACCTGTGCCAGGGCCTGCCCACCCTCACAGTGAGGAGAGGTGTTTTCTCTAATACTAATAAGTAAAAAAGGGTGGTGGAGTGAAGGAGGGACCACAAATGTAATGAAAATCAGGGATATTACTGAAAAAGTAAAACTGTATGATAGAATGTAAAAGGATCCAGCCATGTGCCTTTTTTGGCAAAGAAGCTTAAAGGTATCCTGGGGCTGTTTTAGGAGTGTTCCATGGAGAGAGCTGATCCTTCCACGTGGGTCCAGTCTGGCCTCCCTAGCATAAGAGAGACGTGGGTCTGCTTACCCTGGAGGAGAGGAGGCTCAGGGGAACCTCCTCAACATATAGAGTGCCTGAAAACAGGGTTCCAAGGTCTTTGCAGCATTGCCTGGCGATGGAACAAGAGGTGACATGCCCAGCAAGCACAGAATGACCCAAGGAGGTTCCCTCTGAACAGCAGCAAACATCTTTTCCCTGTGAGGGTCACTGAGCACTGGTTGCCTGAGGATGTTCTGGGGTATCCCAGCTTGGAGCTATTCAAAGGCTGGCTGGACATTATCCTGGGCAGCTCTAGGTGTCCCTGCTTGGAGTGGCTGATCTCCAGAGGTCCTGCCCATCCCCAGCCAGGCTGTGATGATGCTGTAGTTTCACAATGCAGCAGTGACAGTGGTAATGTGCTGTGTTCATGTAACCCACTGGTTAAGGTCTCATGCCTCTTGCAGGATCATTAAACACTTCTGCAGAGATGCAAGAAGAGAAAAGGAGAGAATATTCTTTTACAGAGGATTGACTTAATTAAATTAGCTAATGGTCATGACCCTTCATTTATATCAGCAACTGCCCAGTGTGATCTCCTAACATTTCAAACTCCTACGTGTTGTAAAGGGTAGATAACATCTGTGCCACAACAGTTATGGAATTTCATCTTGTGTGAAGGATGAACTTTGAATTTAAATGAGCAGCAAATATCCTAAAACAGAGGACAAATGCAATGCAGACTTCCTAATAGCAAATGTCATTAGTGCCAGGGAGAGGTGCCCACTGTTGGAATCTTAAAAAAATAGCTCTGCTTTATCAAGGACGGCAGAGGTAAAATTTGAACCTGTCTTGGAGCTATGGAATGGAGTAGTGGAATCTCAAGGTGCCATTTGCCCTTATTTAAGCAGTTGTCTAAAGAGAAGGGTTGGGATTCTGCTGGAAATTCGCATTGTGAGCTAAGGGCATTGAAAGGTTCCATGCAGAATTGAATGGGATATAAACTATTTTAAAGCAAAACACTCTTATTTAAAAAAATAAAACCCCAAACCTAAAACCCCTACAACCCAAATACAGTATTGACCACTGTAGCCTAGTGTAGACAAGCTGATTAGTTCTTTGTTTTCCCTTCCCTTTGCCAAGGCTTCTTGCAAGCAACACTTCTTTGAAAAGAATTTTCACTCTGCTGCTTGCCTTGCTGTGCTAATCACCTGTATCTCCGAATACATCTTCAGAATTGTTTCATTGTGACAGGTCAGCAGATAAAATCTGGATACCAGGGGGTAAATGGCACTGACTAATAGGCTTGCTTTCTGTAACCCAAGTGATATTCCAGAAAAAACTGTGATTCATCACTGGTGTTAGGTTGGAAAATATTACCGGAAAATGAAGTCCTACACTTTGTTGCTGGAGGTGAGATTTTCTCTTACGTTCTGGTTTTGCTGTCTCTCAGTTAATTTATGTGATAATTACCACCGCAGTTGAGTGACCAAAGCCTTTAATGATCAAGCTACAGGAGCCAGGCCCCATGGTGGGACTGAGCTATTAGTGCCTGATGTGTGAGACACTCACAGTGCCTTTGCCTTCTCTTTTTGTTTTTTCCTTTGTCACAGAGCGCAGAGTTGGGCACTTGAAACCAAGTATGCCCAAATGCTGCCTGCTCCTTGATTCCACCCCTTTTCACAGACTCACAGCCTATTCTGAGCTGGAAGGGACCCACAAGGATCATTGAGTCCAACTCTTAAGTCAGTGGCCCACACAGGGGATTGAACCCATGACCTTGGCATTATTTTGTACCAAAGTGTGCAGCATTTCCATCCCGCTGATTCTCCAGTTTCTCCTGGGCACTGGTGTAGGATCGCATCCTCTGACTGGGAGGTCCAAGCCTTGCCAACAGGGGCAGTTCTGGTCTGAGAACCCATCAGACAGGTGGGCAGGGGCAGGTCTGGCACACTCTGAGGTTTGCTGATGTGCACAAAAGCAGAGTTGGCTGAGTTTCTATCTTATTCACACTTGATGGTTTATGGTCTAGCAGTGCTGTGCTATATATTATCTGGAAAAGGTGATTTCCCAGGTTGAACTTAAAAATGACTGAATTATTGATGCATTTTAAGCGTGCATTAATGGCTTGAATGTGAATGTCTATATTTAACATAACCACTAATAATCTGAGTCTGCTTAGGGAAGAGTGTGGTCAATTATTTCCCCCATTATCTCATGTTTGTTTCAGTACAAACATGATTTATAGTAATCTGCTTTATTGAAATACATTTTTTGGGCAATTTTAGTATTGTAGAGCAAAGTGTATATATTAATTTCCCTGACCTAGGGATGATTTGAATCAAAATGTTGCCCTTGCTGATAACTGAGTGCCTGCACATCAAAAAACCCCAAAAGGATCTTTGAAATTAGTGAGCCATTAGTTGATTCAGAGTAGTAACACCACAACTTTGACAAAAACATTCTCCATGGTGGAGCCTGAACATCCAAAGCATCCAGAATTTCCTGGTCTTTTCTACTGGAGCTTAATCAACACTCTTGGTAATAAAAGCCTGGAATACATATGAATATAAAAATAATATCATTTTTACTGTTGGCTGGGCCAGGCAGCTTCTCTGACTGAAAATTAATTTGGTTTTGTCTAGTTAGATTTTGTTGGCATCAACTTGCCCTAATGCAACAATTCTTCTACTGTGGGACCGCTCACACCAAAATTTAGGAACACAAAACCAATGCTGAGGAGAGCAGTGGAAAGGACAGCCCTGCTGCTTGGGTAACTCTCTCTGTCTGAGACAGTGTTTGCATCTCAGGAGAGCATTAAGAAAGTCAGAAAAGAGCTGGTGCATCCTCTTACCATTTCTAGAGCCTTTTCTCTTTTTAAAAAAATCTGTCACCAGCCAAGAGAGCCTTGAAATCATGATTTTACACAGCCAGTCAGGGGCTGGGAAATTGATTGTCAAAGCTGATATCAGCTTAAGTTTGCTTTTAAAATCAAGAATGTATTTCCAGCAGCCACTGCATGAGGACTGAACTTTCAAAAGCAGAGTAACAGAGATCTCATGCCCAAACCAACGACAGGACAGGTTTGCTTTGAGAGACTTCAGGAGGCAAGTTGTGTCTCTGGCACCAGGTTCTGTTCAGGTGCCAGAAGCCTTTCTGTGCCAACAAGGCATGAGATTTGCCGTTTGCTCAGGGTGGGAGGGAAGCTGCCAGTGATACAAAGTGATTTTCTGCAAGTTTAACATACTTTCTCTAGCTCATATCCTCGAGGGGCATTCTGAGACTGTGAGCTTGACTCTTTTTTTTTTTTAAGTGACTTTTTTATTTTCCCTTGTGTAAAAAATAAAAAAATACAGCACCTTACTGTTAATAAGCACATCCCACTGGAGAGGGGGTGTTGGCTTGTGCTACCAGACCCCAATGTGCAAAGCCGAGGGAGAAATGAGCTGTTGTAACATTCCCTGGGGAACTACAGCTTTGAATGTAGGTGGCAGGTAATGGGAGCTGGTGTGTATTATTTTGGGAATAGAAAGATGGGAAAACCTTCAATTCCTTTCATCCTTGGGGCCAGCAGCAGCAACTCTGAGTGTGCTCAGTCTGTTCTTTGGGGGATGCTCCAAAATGTGTTGGCATTTCTGATTCCACCACACCCTAACAAGCTCATCCACTGAACTAATGACCTCACTGGCCTGCTGAATAAATCCCCTACTACATTTCTTAAGCATAAAATCAATTGTACAGTTGCAGTATTTTTATTAAGCTTGAAAATGTGATACTACCTCCCAGTGCCCACCTTCCATACAACTGGGTATAATTTTAAAGAAGAGATGTCATTTGTTACTTTAGGAAAACATTGTAGGAAGGAGCTGTTTCTGGTGCATTCTTCATGTTCTCACTGGGTTGGCTACTTTTAATACTTGTTCTGAAAAGGCATCAAAGCCTGAAGGATGAAACAAAGAGAGAGGGAGAGAATAAGTTCAATATTGTTAAAGCTGACTTTTTCTTGAGGCTGTTTTCACACTTCCTCAGGCAATAAGATTTAAAAAAAGAAGTCTCTAACATGAAGCCCACTTCTGCAGTCTGATCAGATAAATCTAGACAGGCCAAGAAGCCTTTATTTCTCTGCAAAGTTATTGGTTCACATCTCATGCCCATGGATTAAAGTAGAAAATTATCTTGATTCAAGACAAATAATTTTTACAATTCTGATTGTCAAATATAGGTTAATTTACCATGTTTTCCTAACCAATGAATGGTGTGTGTTTGTTGGGTTGTTTGGGGTTTTTTATTATTTTTAGGCTTATGTGAAAATGTGCCTTAATTCTGCTTTGAAGGTTTTCTTGCACTTTAGTATGAAAATGTGTACTACAAGTACTTTCTAGCTATGTAGGCACTAATCTAATCTTACCACTTCAATTTGAAAGATAATGTATTTCCTCTCTCATCATGGGATTTAGAGTTATTATTTAAAAGTATAGAGGGGAAAAGGAGAAAGGAGACAAGACTTGGCTTAGTTGAAGCAGAAAGAAGACGAAGGATTTTTCCTCCTCCTCATCTTCATAGCCATACATAAGTAATCCTCTGACAGGAGGGATGCCAGGAAAAAGTGCAGAAATACGTATGTAATGACCTTTGCTATTAAAATTAAAATGTGCCTCCTGCACCTGTTCAGAAATGGTTTAACATTCTTCTGCCTGACTTCAGAAACACTGGGTAATTAAACAGCACTTGCAGTGAAGGTCAGCTCTGAATTAGTAGTTCATTAAATTATTTGTCATGCTGGATGTTACTCCTGGTCACCAGAAATTCAGTGAATTCAAACAAAGAGCAGAGGAAACAAGCCTAGTTTTTGTGCTCTCCTTGCTGGATAAATGTGTGTCTGGGTTGTTAGGACACCCAGCAGAGAGGAGCCCCTTGTGCCCAGTACTGAAAATCCTTGCTTGCACAGAGGTTGGTAGTTGTGGCATGTTGAGAAATGTTTTAGGAGTGTGTTGCCTGCTCTTATTTCAGAGCATGCATGTAACAGCTCAATTGTCCTCTTCAGGCCCTGGAAAATTAGTTTGTGTTGGCAAGGATATCTCTTGTACTGTCACACCATTTACACCAGCTACAAAGAGGACCAGTGGGTGGTTTTTTGTTGTAATTTTACATGGTGGTAAAAGTTTGAGACAGACCAAATTATGAGTTAGACATCGCCAGATTTAAAGCACCTGCTGAAACAAACCCAGTTGTGAAATTGATGATTAAAAATGACTGTAAATGGTGCAGTGTGTTCTGGGATGCAGGAGTGAGGCACCAGGGCATCCTTGCTGCTCTCCTGCATGCCTGGGTTAAACTGATCCAAACAGCTGGGAGACCTCTCCAATATTTATCATACAGTACAGAGAAGGAAACTCTGTTGGTGAGTGCTGGGAGATGAAGCCTTTCCCAAGCCACATTTAGGGAATATTAATGCTCTGCTCTGTGCAGGAGAGGAACTTGGTAGAGCTGGGGAGGGAAAAAGAAGAAAGAAAATGTTTCAGTGTTCAGGGACTGTAATACCAGAGAAATCCTTGTTATTTGTTGAAGGCACCAGCCCAGGATTTTGTAGGCCAGATCACTGTGCAGATTCCTCTGTGAGAAAAGAAGTACTACAGGACAGTTCATGTGAAACAATTCAGTTCTGGACCTTGGCCCATTCTCGAGGGGCCTCAATTTGTTGAATACTTTTTGCTGTGGTGTTGACAGAGAGGGGCACCTGCAGAGGAAACACCTCTGCACTACCGAGTTCCTGAGGCTGTTACATTCTCAGCATCATTTCCTGCAGCTGGTGCTCTCCTGTGTGGTTCTCCATGTGTTCCCCTGTGCCTTTCAGGAGGAAGGACAGGAATGCTGCGTTATCCCGGCTCGGTCCCTCTGGTTGGAGCAGTGTCTGCCCCACTCCTGGTTCCACTGTCGTGGGTGCTGTTGCTCACTGTGGGTCCCAGGCACGGGAGGGGAGCTGGTGGGAATGCAGGAGCACAGGGTACGAGCAGGGGTGGGGGAGCTCCCAGGGAGAGCTGCAGCAGGTGGGACACTCCCTGAGGGGACGGGCTCAGCCTGTGCTGCCTTCAAATTGCTGAGGAAAGTTCCTTAAACAGGCGAGAACAAGCAGAGGGCACATTTTGTATGAAATTCAGTCTCTTTCAGAAAACAGTTTGGGAAAGGAGTCTTGTGTTAACAACCCATTTTACAGTGAGGTCAGGATGGTCAGTAAATAAGAAGGGCAGTGAGACTGGTGAAGGGTCTGGAGCACAAGTCCTATGAGGAGTGGCTGAGGGATCTGGAGTGTTCAGCCTGGAGAAGAGGAGGCGTAGGGGAGACCTTAAAACACTCTACAAGTCTCAGACAGGAGATTGTAGCCAGATGGGTATTGATCTCTCCTCCCAGACAACCAGCAGTAGGACAAGAGGGCACAGAATTGAGCTGCACCAGGAGAGGTTTAGGTGGGACATTAGGAAGAAGTTCTTCACAGAGGGTTGATTGGGCATTGGAATGGGCTGCCCAGAGATGTGGTGGAGACACCATCTCTGGAGGTGTTTAAGGAGAGACTGGAGTGGCACTTGGTGCCATGGTCTGTTTGGGTTAAAGGTTGGCCTCAGTGGTCTCAGAGGTCTTTTTCCAACCTAATAGATTCTGTGATTCTGTGAAAGAGGTAAGTTTTTCCACCAGAGCACTCCAGGCTCAGCCACAGAGAGGATTCTGAGGCTGTGGGGGATTTTTACATGAGTGAATTCTGCCATAGCCATTGGAATTCTTTAGATAGCCTCATAATATTAGATATTTTTCAGGGCCAGATTATGATTTTCCAGTCAAAACTGCAGTGGGACAGAGGCTGTCAAATCACCATCAGTGTCCTGGCTGCACTGGAGGGGAATGTTGAACAGCATGAGGTGGCAGCTCTGGGGCAGTTTGTTCTGACCATCACACGCCACAGATGGTAATAACTATAATTTTTTACTCTGTAAGAATATGAGATACAGATTAAGTGACAGACTTTTCCACTGCCTTATGCTACAGTGTAAAAAGCATAGTCTAAACCCCATGTGTTGCTAAATATTTTCTTTCTAGCAGAAGAAAACATGAAGGATAGACAAGAGAATAAGCAAAGGATCACACACAGTTGAATGGCAAGACCAAGAGATGGGCTGCACAAATTACAACTTTCTGTGGAGTTTTTTGAATAAGGATAGATAAATTTTATTAATGTATTTTCATACAAAGATATATCCACACACAAAATCAATTGGTCTTAGAAATGGTATTAAAGCAAAGTAAAAAATTGTGTTTTAACTGGTCAAGAAAATGGAAACTTGAAAAAAATCTTTGCACGTCTCACTGAAGAGAGATGGAATTTTCTGGGGATTTTTCTTTTCATGAGGTTATGTCCATTAAAAACTTCTAAACTCTAAATGGCTACTAAATTAGCCATGTCCTGTGAGGGTAAAATAAAAATCCAAGTTTTCATTTATACATATTAAAATCACAGCTGAGATTCATGATTTTATTGAAGTCCCTCAATCCCACTAAAATTGAGATAAGTTGGATGTCTTTGTGGAAGAATCTTACAAAGTGAGGTTTAAATGGAGAGTTTAATGAAAACACTGCTGTGTGTGCAACAGCTGAGAAAAAACAGGGAAACCCCTGGGAAAAAATGGAGCAAAACAGGATAGGAAGCAGTTGTGCTACTGGTTGGAGACTTTTGGAAAAAGAAAACCAGACAACAGGTCTATAAATGTCTGGTAACATCTGTTACCTTAAAAAATTACCCTGTCTATGCTTTAAGTATTGTATTATGAAATATAATTTAAATTCTTTGCAGTATTCTATAAAATGGCCCTGGTTTATGTGTATATAAAAATGT
The DNA here is from genome assembly GCF_047495875.1 of Pithys albifrons albifrons. Taxonomy (NCBI): domain Eukaryota; kingdom Metazoa; phylum Chordata; class Aves; order Passeriformes; family Thamnophilidae; genus Pithys; species Pithys albifrons. The sequence continues at coordinate 4,174,026 of NC_092473.1, forward strand.
AGATAAATGTTTTATACATGTATATTAAACCTGAAATATGCTTTAAGAAAATGAGGCATGTCCTGGTTCTGACAGTAAGGCAGCTGACAGGCTTGGGGGAGAAATGTGGCTGTAGGGAATTTAATTCTTCATCTGTAGGTTCCTGTAGTGTTTCCTAAAGCTGCCACTGTCAGTGAACCTCTACTATGATTTCAGGAGAGCACTGATGGTCCTGATGTCTTGTACACATTTCTGCTTCAGACTATTGGGAAGGGGCTGGTGAGAAGCTCTGGGCTCTGGAGGGATAATTGGAAAATTCTGCTGCAAGTCACACTTGTCTGGAATGCCACAATGAGTCAACATAGGAAAGTACTTTAGTTTGTGTGATGTTCCTTATACTTCTGAGAAACATTTCTTGAAGAAATGTAAGGATTGCCTGGATACAAGAAAATTTTGCTATGAATTTTTCAGGAAATACACCCGTGATTAATCTCTGTTTATACTTGAAATGTGTCTTCCCACTCAATAATGCCACATTTTCTCTGTGCTAAAGAAATTATTCTGTAGGAAAGAACAGACTTTGTGGAGAGAACAGCGCAAACAGGCCTAAAATGGTAATTTAGTGATCATGTTTGTGTGTTCCCAAGAGCTGATTTGATTCTGTAGCAGCTTCTTCATGGAAAAACCCAGCATGTTTATGAAGGCATTGACTCATGGCAGAGCTAAAACTGACAACAGTCAAATGGAACTCCTTCCATGGAACAGTAATGTGATTTGCATTCTATCATCATCCTGATTGGAATGCCTGTCAAGAAAGGGGGAAAAAGCCACCCCAGAGCATTGATTTATGTGGTTTTTACATGAAGAATGTGTGTTGCTGATCCCATCTGGGCTGCAAAGATCACCAGCATCCCATATTCATAGTGAGGAGCTGTGGCCCTGACCTGGCATAACAGGCTGGCAAGGCTTGGGTGCCTTTTGAAAGTATAGAATAAGGGTTTTTTTAAGCCAAGAGTTAAAGTTAAATTGGGACAACATGCAGAAAAACAAGAGGTGTGTATTGAGAAGAAAGATACTAGAGAGAAGTCAGAAAAAGAATTTCTTAAGCTTCAAGAATGCTTTATAGAATAAAAATGGGCAAAATAAAATATGTGTAAATCCAAGGGGGTAGTTGATGTCAGGCATTTGTATGGGAGAATTGCTTGTGAATTTTTAGGTTATACATTGAAAATTCATCTCTCTAACAAATGGCTGTGCTCTCTGGGGAGAAATATCTTGGCTGAAGCTCAGCCTATAGTGATTGGTGCAAACAAAACTGAGTGAACAACTTGAGAGTAAAAGAGTGTAATATGGCTTGGGCTGCAGGCTGGTGGGAACTGTCAGCTTGGACTGTGAATAAAAAAAATACTTTATTTACAACAAATGGGGTCATTCCCAATGGAAAGATGAAAAGAGACTTATTTTCTAGAGCTCAGTCTGAGATGAATCCAGTGGTCCAGGATGCTATGGTTCAAATCTTGACTTTGAATTGGACCCAAGAAGAGCAATAAAATCAAAATTGTTCAAATCATTTAAGAAGAAAAATCCCTTCTGTGCTCATGCTCCCTATTTAAATTTCCTTAAAACAGCATTTCCCTCTTCTACCTGTGCCGCTGAGTTTTTAATACATCTATTTAAATGCAAATTTTGACTTTTGGTCTGTAATCACAAAAATGTTTGACACATAAATTTTTATCAGCAATGTAATTTTACAGAGCAGCAGTAATGGAGGCCACAACTACCAGAGTGATGCATTGCCCACCCTGTTTGGCAGTGCCAGCTCCACTGTCAGCTGAGGGACAGGATTGGCTCCTGAGTGCTCAGCCCATTTAAATGTGTGTGGAGCTCTAATGTGCTTTGAAACTGTAGTTGGAGTGTTTGCTTGTGCACCTGATGCTCCCTAAGGGGCATTATTGCTCTCTGTCCTCCCAAGTACCAGGATGGCATTGCTGGCACTGACTGGCTGTATCTTCAAGGAAGGAAGGCTTTCTTCCACTCCAGCTCTTTTCTTCACAGCAGGCACGTGGACAGAGCCTTGCCCAGGTAGCAGGATGTTTCCCAGGGCCATGTTGAATCAGCTGCAGGCTGCTCTTCAGCTGTGCAGTTTGTGTTTCATTCCCCCCTCCCTTGCAGACACTGCTGGCAGTGCCCAGCCCCACTGTGCAGCAGCCATGGGGGGTGTGCCAGGGCCACAGCTGCAGAGCAGGGCCACAGCTGCTGCTCTGCCTGAGCTCCAGCTGCAGCAGCCAGGCCACGGGTGCCAGAGCTGTTCTCCTGGCTGTGTGGGTATGATGGGTTGGGCAGCACTCGGTGATGAGCTGAGCAGTCCCAACCACGAGTGCTGAGGGGTCACAGTTCTGCTGGCACTGCAGCCACAGGTGCTGTTGTGGTCCTACGAGTCACAGGCTCTACCTGGGGAATCAGAGAGTGAGCTGAGCTGGAAGGGACCCATCAGCATCCAGTCCAGCTCCTGGCCCTGCACAGACACCCCAACAATCTCACCCTGTGCCTGAGAGCGTTGTTCAAACACTCCTGGAGCTCTGGCAGCCTTGGGGCTGTGCCCACTGCCCTGGGGAGCCTGCTCAGTGCCCAACCACACTCTGAGGGAAAAATGTTTTCCTGAGATCCACCCTAACTCTTCACTGACACAGCTCCAGCCATTCCCTGGGTGCTGTCCCTGCTCCCACAGAGCAGAGATCAGTGCCTGCCCCTCCTCTGCCCTTCTGGAGAAGTTGGAACTGCAGTGAGGTCTCCCCTCAGTCTCCTCCAGGCTGAACAAACCAAGTGACCTCAGCCTGTGCTCATAAGGCTTCCCCTCCAGATCCTTCACCATCCTCGTGGCTCCTTTGGATGCTCTCTATTGGCACAATGTCTTTTTTATATTGTGGTGCCCAGAACTGAGCACAGGACTGGAGGGGAGGCAGAATTAGAGAAGATTCTTCCCCAGTTTGTGTTGGTGCTCAGGCATAGGGGTCAGAGCAGGACACAATGAAAGAAGTGTTGATCCCAGCCTTGACTTTTGAGTTGTCAGTAATTCCTGTATGTTCATTAATTCTAAAGAAACACTTTGCCCACATGCAGTGAGCAGAGTCTGGGCCTCTGTGTGATAGCAGGCTTATCACAGAATCCTCTGAGTTGGAAGGAACCCCACAAGGACCATCAAGTCCAACTCTTAAGTGAATGAAAGAGATTGAACCAACAACCTTGGTATTATTATATTTATTTAATTCTAGTATTAAGTGAATGTAGGTGGACTCTTTCATTTTACTTATTGTTTAAAATAATTTTTATATTATCATGGCAAGGATCAATGTGAAATGTCAGATCTTTTATTGTACCAGCAGTTATAGAAGAGAACACACCTTAGGTTCTGCACATTCTGCATTTTATGTTCCCTAGGTGCCCTTGTCATTAATTACAGACTTTAGACTCCAAATGATAGAGGAGCTGAAGGGCACTGTGCTACATTTTCACTCTCATCATCCCTATCCATTCCCTGAATTTGGATGGGTTAAAAAGTATTACTGAAGACTTGAGTGGTATTGAAGCCGTTTCACAAATAGCAGGAACATATCGAGTGTATCAAATAGTCCAATTCCAAGCTGTTTGTCCAAGAACAAGGAAGGTGGAAAGGAGGAAAATCTTAGCATTTGAACCAAAAGTTATTTAACTGCTGAGTGAGTCTGGAGAAATGATTTCTCACACACTGCAGTCAATGAGTTCATTGCTGTTTTACCTGCTCCCCAAAATGGTCCTGGGCCTGGGGAGATAAAGCTTTAGCTCTCTTTCCTTCTCTCTCAGTGTTGTAGAAACACACTCATTATTTTTTATTAAACATTGCATAGTCCATTTCTGCTTTGCTCATGTGCAAGGCCAATATATGTGGAGTGCTTTATTTTTCAAGTACTGATGTAATTTGCTGGACACTTAAGTTCAACTGTTTGAGTATTGAAAAAATAAGCATTTGTGTAATCAGAAATACCACACTTGTGGTTTTACCCCTGATTCGAGTTGACCTTTTTCTCCTTTAGAACTAAGCCCATTTCATAGTGTAGTCATGCACTCTTTAATGTAATTTTGACACTGGAAATTAATTGTAAAATTGATACAGATGTGAGTTCAGTGACAAATATGCACAGGTCAGATTTCATACAGAAGGTTCCCCTTTATTTTTGCTGACTCTTACTGGGTTTTTATCAATGTCATGGCCTTCACTGTCTTCACCTGTCTGGATCTTGAGAGTTTACATGTTTTCAGTGTCATCAAAGCATGGGAATAATGGTCTGCAAGTTCAGAACAGCATCTGGAACCGCAGATACACCACCAGGAGGTCTCCCCTCAATCAGGAGGGATTTTCAGATCATGTGTTGTTAACATGAGCCACTCTGGGACACCAGATTTAATACAATTAATACAATTCTTGACCCTCCTTGTGATGTTTTGCCTTTTAAGTCATCTGAATGTTCAGCTTAAAAATGTAGTAAACACTTTATTAGTCATTTTGGTCATGGTGTGTCTGTAGAGGGGATGGAATTGGGAGAAATGGGTTCACAGGAGCTAAAGCCAAACCAAGGTGATACCCAGAAGAAATTCAGACAAAGAGAAATTGGAAGGGGAAGACAGAACTATTTTATTAGCAGTTTATCCCCTTGAGGTGACCCAGATACCTGTGCTCCTCTTGGGGAGGGGGAAGAGTGTTATTACCAAGCAGTGAGGGAAGCTGTTTGTGCTGCAGAGGAAGCAAAAATGGAATGTGGAAAGGGAGCTTGCACAGAACAGCTTCAGGTGTAATTCAGTATTTCAGACCTGTTTAAAGATATTTAGTAAATATTCACTGTCATGCATTCTATTAAAGACTTACCAATATGTTATTTCAGAAGGGGAAAGTACAGCAAATAGGTTGATAATGGTACAACTTCTATCACCTGCTTATGAAAGGAGAAAATACACCTTAAATGTGAAGTTTTGGATGCAGATTTGAGGTGCTTGTTCCTATGCCAAGCTATTCTTCAAGTTTAAATTGCTTAAAGGAACCACTCACTGTCAGACCCAACCCCCTATGGAATTCCTTACAGGAGCAGGGAATGGCCAGAGGGGTGGGGCAGCCACCAGTGTGGTCTCCATGTCTGCTCAGGGCTGGAAGTTGGGCTGAAAAGTTTGTGAGCTCCCCAGTGTCCCATAAATGTCCCACCCCGTGTGACTGAAGAATGATGGGTTGGCATTTGTGTAGATCGAGGCCATGACATTAAATATCAGTCACAGCAGTTCCTGTGCTTGGATCCTTAACTGAAAATAAGGAGGCAGGATGAAAAAAGTAACAGAAATAGGTGTATTTCTTCCTCTTTTAAAGCCTTTCCAAAGCATTGCTGGATTGATGCCCTGTTGGCAAAGCTTGAGTTATTTTTGTTATTATTGCACTTGTGCACCCAGCAGCTGCACTTAGTAGAAGTCCACTTGGTAGAAGGAAAGTTTTGCTTGCTAAGAAAAGAGCCATCCAAAATACCAGCAGGTCTGAATGCAAAAGCAATTTTTTGAAGAGAAAAATCTAAGAAATAAAGCATCTACTTTCACTTTAGTGTTAGGATTATTATAGCTATAAATCTGAATTCAGTGCCATAACTCATCTCTCTAAGGTGTTGATTTTATAAAAGTAATGCTGGGAAAAAACTCACCCCAAAGTGAATTAAAATCTAAATCTTAAGCTATCACACAAATGTTTGCTATTTATACTGTCCATCTGTCTATGGTGCCTGACAGATAATCAATATACACTTGCTAGAAAAAAAAAAAAACCCTGTTGCTCTGGAGAAACACATTGAGCCCAGCGAGAAGTTTCTGTCCTAGCCTGGCACTGGCAGCTCCCTGTTCATGGCTGCATTTGTGTGGTGTGAGAATTAGAGCAGATGAACCCCTTCTAATAACTGAATAGTGTCAAGAGAGTGATTGAAAGCAAGAAAAAATTATCTGTGTGCCAAGCCCTGTGTTCTTGGGCAGAGCTGTTTGGGGCTGCAAGGAGTGGGAAGTGCTGCCTGCTCTCAGTTGCACTGACACTGATTTATTTATTTTTTTGTGTGTGAGGGAAATGTTTGCATTTTGCTGTTGAGGTTTGGAGGAAATTCAGGTTTTTTTCTTGCTTGGTGATCAGCAAGCTGTTGTGTGGAGCTCAGTTATTGCAGTTCTGGTTCTTCCTCCTCATGGGCTTTTCTGTTGTCATTGGGGGCTTTCAGAGGGCTGGTTGCAGTGGGAGGTTGGGGCTGTGTTTTGGGGGAAAAAAGGCATAAACTAGAGCTTTTTCAGATGACTTGTGTATTGCAGCTAATCAGCCACACTAGTCCTTCAGACATCTGATTATCTGTGTTTGTAGCAGGATTGTTTTCATTAGGGGAGCAAGCTCTAAAGCTGCAATAATCCAGTAGATTGTTATGTACAATTGTATAGATGTAAGTTGAACTTCTTTCTCACTACCAAGGAGAAATGGTCAATGGAATGAAAAAAATTCTACTTTTATTTAAGTCCATGAACAAATAAATACATAAAACTATTAAAACATTCTTTCTCATTTACTTTTCATGACTTGAGAATGTTATTTTTTTGTTTATTTTATGATAACTTGTGGGGTAGAATCTTCCAGCTGAACCTGAAAGGTTTCTTGCAGGTTTTTGAAGTACAAGCCTTTATCTAGTTTAGGTATGTGTGGATTCTCTCAGCAGGGTAACAGAATCTCCTGAGGCATCACAGTGTAAAATGTTAAATAAATGCATTATTATTACATGGAATCTCAGAAAAACAACTGGCCATTTTGAAACAAAGTTTTTTGTTATTGAGTGACTTCTCAGGGTTATGAGGGTTTAGACAAAACAAAATTGAAATAGTTTAAATGATCAAAACCTGCAGCACACAAGCTCTGTGCAGCTCTATTTAGTTCTATTAGGCAGGGCATTTTAATCTTCTGGAAGGTAAGTTTGCAAGTTAATTGTGGATTTTCTCGGTTTTATAAGTTCATCAATATAATGAATTTTTGACAGGCTGAGAGAACAGTAAACAAGTTCAGTTTTGAATTTTTAGAAGTGCCAAAGCTGTTAATTTGGCTGCTTTGGAATGATGAGGTCTAGAGCTATACCTGCAAGGTAATCCTCACTCAGGAGTGTGCTGTTATCTGCATGAACACCAGTGCTGTGACAGCACTGACTGCATGATTAGCTCAGTTCTAAATTGGTTACTGATGAATGGAAGTGCTGGGTGCATTCAAAAGGCAGGTACAAGCAGAGGGGAAGGAGCTGTGTTGGACTGGTGGTGTGGAATGTGTGTGGATTGTGTGTTTGAGCTGTAACTGATACCACGGAGTGAAGGCAGGTTCAGGACATGCATAACCTCTGCTTTTATTCTTATAATATTGCCACACAGAAAATGGCCAAAATACCTTATGCAAAAAGCGTGCCAAGAAGGTTTAGTAATTATTTTACAATTAGAAATAGTTGATCATTGTATAGATTTTAGAGCAGTGATTGAAGCCACAGTGGAAGAGACATTGTCTTTTAAAGTCATTGTGTCACAGCATCTTTCAAATTAGTATAAAGGGCAATCCATGCAATTTCAGAAAATACTGTTTGCCTCCTTTTCCACTATTCCTAGATTTTGAAAAGTTATTGCTTGTGTCTCAAGAAAAGAATTTAAAGCCCTGTGAGAGAAGAAGCAGCTCCCTGCACAAATACACAGCACCGGTTCTGCATGAGAAATAGTGCTGAACTTTGTAGGAAGAGTATTTTGAGCAGGTCCAGTTGATAAGCACTCTAGAATCAATATTTCATGTTATTCTACTATACAAATATAACACTGATAGTGGCAGCACTACAAGAGGCTGGAAACAAGTCAATGTCACAGGCAGTTAACATTCAGGCTGCATGGCCAGGAGGCAGCTCCTGGAGCTCCTGCTGCTGTTTGGTCAGGGCTCCGATGATTGAGTGGGAACACCAGCCATGCTCACAGGCAGCAGCTCTGGGTAAGTCTCTCTAACCTTCTGCACCTTTACTGGAGCCACACTGTGACATTTCTGTAGAAAGGCTGTTGCTGAGTTTTCCTCTTTTTCCTTAAACTGAAGCACTGTGTTTGAAGGATTGATGTAATTCCTTGAAATCAAGATTTTTTGTTGCTTGATCTTGAAATGATAAACGAAGCACAAATATTTTGCTCAGGGAATTAACTCTGGTTTTGAATCAGATAATTCTTACAATAAAGACTGGAAATTCTCTGTAAGGAAGATCAGCACTCTTTGGTATTGATATTAATGAGAGTATGTAGCAATGAAAAGACAGAATAATGAATTGCCAGGAAGGCAGAGAAGTTAGAGGGACATATCTGGTGCTTGTGCCCGTTATTGTTGCAGTTTTTTGACATTTAAAGTGGTGTGCAACCCTTCTCTTATCAGAGCTAATGCCAGACAATCAGTCACCCTGGCACAGCAGTTCTGTGCCTCGCTGTTGGCAATGCTGCTGATAATTGATGTGCAGCAGCAGAATTTATAAATGAAATTAGCTCCCCAAAGTTTAAGTATGACTGTGATTGAAGGAGTAATGATAGAGTTCATGCAAGTCCGTTTGCCATTTATCTAAATGTATCATTACTGACAGGGCTTTTCTGTTAGCATTTGGTTATCCTTGTTCATGTCATTGTTATAATGTCCTCTCCGATACCTGAAATTATCCTGACTTGTACTCGCTGCTGATCCTTCTTGCCCACCCTGTTCCTCCTTCTTTGCAATTCATTTGGGCAACATTTGATTTTTAACATCTCTGGGAGCATCTCCAGCACACTCAAAGGCAAGTGCTGTTCACACAGTTGGGAATAGCTTTGATTTTCTCATCAGTGAAGACTTTCCCGTGCTTTATTTGTCAGAAAGGCACAATATTAGTACTTTATTTCAAAATTCAGAAGGTTATTTTACTTACAAATGAACGTGAATAGAGACAAAATTTGTAGCAATCCAGCAATGTTTAATCCTTTGGAATCAAAAATCAAGAAAGTCCCACCTCGTCATGAATTTGATAATATCTTTAGCTAAACCTGGAGACTGTTTTTAAAACTCTTATATAAAATTACTCAAGAAGACATAATTTTGGTGAAGATTCCATGGTGATCTGAAAATAAAGTGATCAAACATAAGCTAAGGCAAGTAGATTCTGATTTAAAAAAAAATCATATATCTGTTTTCTCAGTCTCCAAAACCAGAACTTGATTCTCTCAATTTGTGATGATTTTCTCTTGTTCCAGTTACTTCTGCATGTAGAGATTTTAAAGGGCAGAAGATTTTTGGTAATAGTGAATCTCAAAGAATTTGTTAGAGAAAGATTAGTCAGCTCCATTCTGTATCCCCCAAGCCCCAGGAGTGATGTGCAATGAGGCAGGGTTAGAATAATGCAAATTATCTCTTTTTTTTGTGGTTTTGGGTTTTTAATTGTTGTTTGTTTGAATGTTTGTTTTAATACACTAATTGCTCTGAAGAACTACGTTGAGATCTGAAAAGGAAAAGGTTATATTTGTATGTTTCCCATCAGCAGAGTAATTTTTCTGAAATTTCAGTAAAGATGGGGGGGAAATCCAACCATTTAAACGAGACAATGTGTCTAAATTCATAGAAATACTTGTTTTTAGAAATCCATCCAACTCTCAGCACTGACTTAATTTTAAATCTCAGTACTGTTATGCTTGAATCCCTTTCCAGCCATAAATTAAAATACCAAAAATATTTCCAATTTATCTACTGGATCCCAAGGGAATGGTAAACACTTCCCAACCTGGTGGTAACTTTTGGGGTTCTCACCTCGTGAGGAGCTGAAATGAATAAATACCAATACAATTTTCAAAGGCTATGCCTGATTTTGGTGGTGCTCTTTTCCATCTCTGCAGCAAAAGAACTGGATGGCTTCCAGTTTATTCTCTTTTTAGTACAATAGCCAGCACCTTTGAGCGTGTTCAGCACATTCAGTGTCATTAGCAGACAACAACAGATTTCAAACGGGATCTTTGTTGCTGAAAACACTGCAGAATATCATATGAACACATTCATGGTTCTGCCCTTATGGCAACATTTGCATATTGGGACCCAAAGGAGATAAAAAAAGCTGTAGTTTTGACTCCAATTTTCAGTCTTTGTGTGTTTAGTATTTTAGCATTAAAACAGTGTGAATGGGGGATTTTTATCAGGAGGTTCTTGTAGGAAGACAGTACCATGTGGTTTCCTGTGGATTTCCTGTGATTTCCATGGGATTATTTTTATTTTAAAGCCTTTTTAGTAACACATTATTCATGGCATGAGGTTTTGGGTTCTTCATTGAATGCAGTTTATTCTTGCAGTCGTTTATATTTAATTAGTAATGTAGTAATTGATACACCAGACAAGTAGAGTGAAGTCAAGGACATAACCTCCCCTAGGTTTTGCCAGCCATCTAATTTATATGAATTTCATATAAAACATGGCAGTGATGCTTTAGTCCATTAATATCCACATGGAGATTCAGTGACCAAAGACCACGTTTCTTAATTTTCAAGCTGTGAAATGACAATGTTTAATTCCATGGTAATGCATAGTAGGGAGTGGGGATGGTGAGTGTGGGACCAGCTCAGTCTCCTCCTTGGCAGTGGCAAAATGCTGAAAGGAAATTCAGCACCCCCTGGTAAGGGTGAGAACACGAAACCTCTGCTTAAAGTCCTTGGAAAGAATAAATCAGAAATAGATTTAGCTGGTTAATTCTTGGGGCTGTTGGCCAGTAGTCATGTCCATGTGTAGCTTTCTCTTTCTACAGATAGACTATTTAAATTAAGGAAAGGAGGATTTTTGGGGAGTGCCTTGGAGTGTTCTGCTACCAGAGATCCACAGTGAGGTGAAGGTGGTTGAAGAGCCATGTCTGTGCTCCCTCATAACCTTGGTCTTTACAGGGGTGTAACCACCCCCTTGCAGTCTCAGACCCTTCCTGTGACCTTCTCAGGAGGCCCAGCTCTTGCCCTCCACTTGTCTTTTTGACAGGATCTTTGACCTTTCTTGATAAAACTGTAGAAGTCGGGACATTAAACAAGCCCAAGGACAACATTTAAGGCACTGCTCAGGAAAAGGCAGGCAGAGAAGTCCATCTCTGCCACAGCTGGCCCCCAACTGAGGTGCTAAAAAGAGGGACTGTCCTGCTGAATTACCAGCAAATCTGTCAGGTGGCTTTTCTGGTCTGTTTGTTTTTAAGGACTCTGTGATGGTCTTTATTAACTCAGTCCATGAACTAGTTACCAAATTGATAAGTGCAGCAGTTGTCTCTGCTTGTAGCAGTAAGGACAGCCTTTTCATAAAAGTTAATCTTCCCTGAGCAAACAAATTTTAATCTGTGGGTTCCATCATCTTCTGCTTTTTAATAGTATTGCTCTTTTAATATCACTTCTTTTCTAACAAGATCATACCCTGCTCCCTCAGGCCATGGTAAAAAGGTCAGTCACTGAGTGTGGTATTTTAATTTAAATAAAGAGTGAAAGACAGACTGGTTTTGCTGGAATACTAAAAGATCACCTATTTAAATCTTCCTTTTAATGTCTGTTTAACTATCTTTCTTTGAGGCTTTTTCTATGACCTTCAACATCATTTAAACTTAGTTTTAATTCATTATTCATGCCATTCAGTAGTGAAACCTGTTTCTTTCTGCAGTTTATTTCTCCATTAAATGCATGTGTTGTGTTGTTTTTGTTTGGTTCTGTAATGGATTCCGATGCACTGACATTTTAAAACACAGTGCAGAAGAGTGTTTATTTTGAGAGGTAAAACACCTCAATGTGTAAACACATTAACATCAACATCAACAACATTATTTAAGATAAAAAAAGGTGGCAAGGGAAAGACAGGTTGAACTTGGGGCCTCTTACCTTGATAAATGGAGTGTAAATGGCACTGGTCCTGTGCTGCCCTGCGTGGGCTGGCAATGGGCTGCTCTGGATGGTCTAAATTTCTGAAGTGCTTCAGCTTCACACAGCAATAACTGTGGCAGCTCCACTGACACCCTGACACCAGCTCTACATCATTGTTTTGGCTTTTCAATTTTTTTCTCACTTAGTAATTGAGTTTCATGACTTGGTGCAGAAGATGGAATGAACTCCAGACAGTTATGTTATTATAGATTAGCCATAGTGATACTGTGGTTTGTACAGACCTGATATGCTGCAGAAAAGCACCAAAAACTAATAACACCGAATAAAGGAAATAAATTAAGCCCTTAAAATGATGTATTTTCATGGCCAGGGACCAGTTTTTTCCACCTCTTCTAAAGCTGATGAGCTGGTATCTCATTTGTTGGAGCCAGGTAAGAACTGCACCCTTGCAAAGCAGTGTGAAGGAGGTGCATAGATTCTCATTGCTGCAGAACACAGGCACAATTATTTTTTTGTTGTCTGTCAGCATTGAATTACTTTATAATATAAGCTACTTATGTATTTCTCCTCACTGGATTCAATGGTCTTAAGCATGGAATATTCAAGTAGTACTGTTGGGCAAAAAGGAGAAATCCAGTGTTCTGTTCCTGTCTCTTTGCAGACTGTTTTTCTGACAGGCATTAGCAGTACAAATTAATTGGAGAACCTTTCAAAGGGAGTACAATGCACTGTTAAGGAAAAAAAAAGGTACCAAAGAAAACAAGGTTAGGTCATAAGAGCAGAGTGGCTGTAACACTTTACAGTGTTCCTCTGGGTTTTTTCAGAGAAGGGGAGAGAGAGAAAGCGTTTCACAGCAGCACAAAGCACCCCTAACTTTGGGGCCAGTCGTGCAGCTGGCAGGAGCAGGGGTGCCAGGGGACCCTGGGCACTTGTCAGCCCTGCCACAGTGGCTGGGGCTCAGCTGGGTGCCCTCCCAGCTCACTGAGCCGTGCCCCACACGTGCCAGGGGCTGTGCCTGGTGCTGTGGGGCCACTCTGGGCACTGCTGAGTTGGCAGCTGTGTGCCAGCCCTGCCTTCCTTCTGCTCCCCATTCTGGACCCTGCCCAAGGATTTGTATTGTATGACACCAGCAGCTTCTAGTGCTGAGTGTACCACAGGGGCCCCATCCTGCTTGGGCTATTTGATAATAGAATTGTGACTGGAAACATCAGTAATGGTATTTTCCTGTCCCTAAGAGCATTTTGGGTCCCTTTGCATACACCACTAACCAGCCCAATGAGCATTATCAGCATTCCCACCAGCTTCTCCCGGTAATCCTGGGAATGTGCCAATCCCCAGGGTGCCCTCCAGCTGATGGCCCCTTTGCTTAAGGAACCCCAGCCCTGCCCCTGCCAACCCTCAGGCTGCCAGGACAAATGAATGGACTCCACAGCTATGTATTCACTTAATGGAATCCATATATTCCATCACCTCCTAAGACCTAGCTGGGAAATTACCTCCCCTTACACTGCTCTTTGAGAAGAGTTATTGTGCTGAAGCTAAACTGGCATTAGGTGCTTTTATCCACAAGAAATATGGATATGTCTCTTTTTTCCCCTCTTTTTTTTTCCCTCTCCTTCCTTTCCACCTCCCCTTTCAACAGTGTGAAGGGAGGAGACCATTTGTGACAAGGTTAAATTTTGTGTACTGCTTGTTCAAACACTGCATTAGGGCACAGTTTAAACACTGGCAGGAAAGTAGAGTATCACTAGAGTATTTTCTAGAGTATCACTCTCAAGTTTGTTTTCCAAAATGCTGTCTTACTATTATAATGAATAGAACACATGTCTTAGACTTTATGTGCTGGCTGGGTTAGCCTATTGCTTTATCATATATTTTGTTGCTTTGAAAATTGCTGGTATGATGTTGAAGCACACACATTTCAGTTCCTCACAAGTTCTTAATTAAAAGCATTTGAACTGTGAAATACAAGTTAGATCTAAGGTTGTGTCAGGCTTTATATGAAATACATGCAAAGAACCACTTTATTGGGTTCCTAGAGAGAAGAAAAAAAAAAGGAGCCTTGTTATTATGTATCTTTTGAGTTTATTTTAGTGTTATCAGTGTAAAAATAATTCTGTTAATGTTGCTAAATTATGTTGTACATATGCTTTTCTCAATTTACACAGAAGTAGTATTTGTGGAAAGCTTAAGTACAAAATTATCTCTAGATTTGTCAGACAAACAAAACTCCTGTTTGCATTCCAGAAAACCCAAGATGGAATATCTGGAGCTTGTGAAGGGGCTCATTAAAATTAATTCTTCCCAAAATCTTTGTATATTGATGGGCTGAGTTATTAAAAAAAACAAACCTATGCTTATAAGAGAGCTTTGTTAGTAAGTCTCAGGTATTTTATTTTGGGCAGGTCTGAGTGTGTGGCCTCTTCCAGCACTGCCAGCCTAAATGTACAGAAGTCACCTGGCAAGCCATGAAAAGATGCAGTACAGACAGTGATTATTACAGCTCTTTATCCACCTTCTGGATGAAGAGCTCACACTGCCGAGTTCAAAATACCACTTCTCCTGGGTATTGAAAATGTACCTTTTTTCTTGCTTAATTCATAGAGTCCTTTTACTGTGCCTTTGCCTCAAAGGGAGTTTCTTGTCATCCTTGTGTGAGGTCTTGCTTTGGTAAGATGATCTCGTGTCAGTCCTTGTTATGAGTCAGAGGTGCAGAATTTTGCTGATTCATAAAATCCCAGCTTCAGTTTAGATTTATTTTAGTTTGCACTGTAAACATTACAGCCTTTTGAGTGACTTCTCTCAAATTTAAAATCAGTAATTGAAACAGAAGCAAAATACCTTTCAGGAAGGTAAATCCACTTAGAATCCATTTAGAAGTGTACACATGAGCTTCAGCATTTGTCCCACATCAACACCTTCTTCCAGCACGGACCTATCTTTGACTGAGATGGAAAGTCAGTATCGTTATTTCTGCCTCTAAATGCTTTATTAAAAGTCTATCTTTCATGTGAGCCTTTGCATCTACAGAGACTTTTCTTCCCCAGATGAATTGCAATGGTCCACACATGGATATAGAAGCTATTATTTTCCCAGCAGGTTGTTAAACTACTCATCAACTCTTGCAGAGCCCAAGCACTTCTGCAAGTGAAGGAGCTGCAGCTCCAATTCCCACAGGTCAGCACTTCACCTCCAGCTGGGAAATTTTTCTCCCCTTCCAAGAAGTTTTGCTCCCAAGAGCTGGACACACTTTATGCTGCACAAAACTGTTTTACCAGGGATTGGAAATCAGTGGAAGGCTCAACTTTTTCGAGGAAGCAGACACAGATCCTGCCTGTGCCACAACCCTGCTCTCCAAGGAGATCCCAGTACTGTGCTTTGAAAGTCAGGAGGAAATCATCAGCTCTATCAATATTAAAGTATATTTTTTAGTGCAGAGGAGGATTTGGTAAACTGCTTAACCTGCTTGTACCAGGACTTATCCAGAATGGTAGATTAGAATCTCATATAATTCCTATTTTTTGCTTCTATTTTTCTGTGTGTGGTTTGTTGTTTTTTTGGTTTTTTGGTGTTTTTTTTTTGTGGGGTTTCTTTGTTTGGTTTTTCCCTAACTGTATAAGCATATACTAATACCTAACATGAAAACTGCACTGATGCTGATTTTAAAGTAATAGGATTTAAGAAAGGACAAACTAGATGGTAGAATCTGTGAGCTTATGAATAAGTTAATACTGTTATCACTTTTAGCAGAATACCTTAACTCTAAATATCGTGCCATCTACGTAAGAAACTTTTAGGTGTTTGATGATTCTAATGTTCTGTGACTCTTGGCATTGAAAGTGCTTAAAATCAGAGGTGTTAAATTATACACCTGCTGTTGAAAAGTAACCCCCTGAAAAAAACAGCACTGAGTGATTGGAGAGAGACTTTTCACAAGGGCATGGAGTGACAGTCCATAGGGGAGTGGCCTTAAGCTGAAGGAGGGCAGGTTTAGAGTAGACATTAGGAAGAAATTCTTAACTATAAGGGTGGGCAGGCCCTGGCACAGGTGCCCAGAGAAGCTGTGGCTGCCCCATCCCTGGGAGTGTCCAAGGCCAGGCTGGACGGGGCTTGGAGCAACCTGGGATAGTGGGAGGTGTCCCTGCCCATGGCAGGGGTGGAACAGGATGGGCTTTAGGGTCCCTTCCAACCCAAACCATTCTAGAATTTGTGATTATATTGCATTTGGGATTTAAATAAACTGGATCATAGGATATTTTAATGCCCTGTTAATTTGAGCTATGGCAATCCATGTTAGCTTTTATACTCATGAAACAACTTACCTGTGGTATGTGCTCATCCCTTTTTGCTGACTTGGATTTTCTTCCCCTTGCTATTAATTCCTGCTTGTTTGCAGTTGTCAAGTTATTTGCCATCCTCAGCTGGCTGTGCTCTTTCCAATTCCCATGCACAGTAAATGTTTTCCTAGCACTTGCTCTTCTGATTCTGTGGTAGGTGTCAGCTTTCTAATTCCATTTATTTTCATGGTGATGCTCAGATAAATGAGAAGGCCTAGAAAACTCCTCCAGCTCATAAAGCACAAACATACTGTTCTGAACAAGATTTCTCTGATGTCTGGCTTGTTTCAGGCTTAAATGCTGTCAGTATTTACAGTTGGTTCAGTGTCTGAGGGTATCCACTGCTGAACATATTTGACTAGATATGCCAACCAAATTCCATCTTTTACTGGGAATACAAGATGCTCTCTGCTATTAATCTTTTTACAGCTGTGATTGACTCAAATGGTTTATTGGAAATGAAGAAAAACTTATTTAGCAAAGATCTGAGGTATTTTTCTCCCTATGGCACTGAGAGATGTTCAGGTTTGTGGATATTGTGGACATCTTTATCAATGTATTGATGAAGGCCTGTGGGAACACAACAGTTTTAAACAATATTTTAAAGGAGAAATTTCAAACTCTTTTTGTTCTGAGCACCTCTAAAACAGAGCAAAACAACAGAATATTTTACTTAATTTTTTAAAAGATGAATTTTACAGGATGCCCATTACAATGGGCAATAATAAATGATGTAAGGTTTGCTTTAATGGGAAGTAAAAGTGTCATGACATCACCAGAATATATTGCAGAGCAGGAAGCAGAGCAGCTCTTGCCCAGCATGCTGATAAGGAAGGATGCATTTTCTCTTTCTTTCACATGTTGTTACATATTTACAGAAAGCTGTATAATGCAAAAGAAGTTATTTCATCAGGAATGTCCAAGAACTGCATAGCAGGCTGGGAACAGCTGAAATTTGTTCATTAGAAGTTCATGGTCTGCTGACCTTTTCTCATTCAAGCATTGTATTGAGCCCATTTCTTATCTCTCTTGTGCATGGCAGATTGTTTAGCATATTTTTCATGTACAAGAGTGACATTGAGTGCCACAAGGACCTCACTTGGCACTTGCAGACATAAGCAGAATGTGTTTGAAAATGTTGCTGTGCTCTCTAGTGGATAATTTAGTTATAAGTGTCTAAGAAATTAGTACCAACCACAATTACAAATTTATTTTTCACTGAAAAGACCTCCAGTGAGACCTTCCCCAGCAGAAGGCTCTGCTGAAGTGTAGGACTGTCTGTATGGAGCAGCTCACGGGTTTTGCTGCACATATTTCATTTTTGATGTGTTTAGGGATAGGCCACATTCTGTAGCAGCTTTTGTAAAGACTGATTCTCAGTGGTCCAGGCAGCAAGAGGACTTTGTCCTTTTCTCCTCAGCCTATCTCAGATCCTGAGAGGTGTCTGTTTAGCCCACAGCTTGTTCTTTCCCACTGCCTGTTATTACCAACAATCCTTGTCCATCACTACCAAGAGTCCTTGACCTGCTCCACAGCCATCAGTGTTTGAGTCACAGATTTTCTCCTTATTTCTGGGATTCTGCAGAAATGAGCAGTGTTTGCCAGGTCCTGACCTGGGGTGGTACTTCCTGTACTGTTGCTCTCCTCTGGATTAGAAAGTGTACTTGTATTTGGCCCTTACATCTCTGTTGTAATTCCTTTTAATCTATTCAAATCTTTGTACTCTGTTCTGTGTTCTTCCGACTTCAAGCAGTTCTTTTCCAATTCTTTTCTTTCCAGCTCAACACCTGTCTCTGGGGGGTATCATGCACACATCCAAACAGTTCAGTGGGGATTCACTCTGTGACTTAGGCTGTCATTGCCATTGTTCTCTCCTTTCTTGGCCTGACAGCCACTCTGGATTGAAGACTTGCCATTTCTGCTTATTTGGGTCATTTCCAGCTGCATTAAATTTACTGAGCTCCTTATTATTTGAAGATTTCTATACTAGAATTGGCACAAATGAAAACATCTTTCTGGGAAAACTTGATTTCCAGTGTTCTGCTATTGCTACCTAGTAGATTAGCTGCTTTTTAACATGGGCCCAGAAGAACTGTGTAGAAAGATGCCTGGAATGGTGAATCACTTTTCTAATGACCAGATAATTGGAACAGCAGATTTGAACAAAATGACAGCCTGTCCCATTTTGCAAGACAAGCCATTTGGTTTGATTCTTTATTGAACTTCTGTTGTCAGGTTCCCAGCTGACAAGCTGTGGAAACTTTTCCTCTTTTCTCAATTAATATTTCCACAGAATTCCTAAATCCTGCTTGCAGTTGATGCTGTAGAAATGGAGCCATCTGCATTTCTGTCTTTGCTCACAGGTGGATGGGTAGTACTTCAGTTGTTAATGGGTTCTGCCCATGCAAATGATATTATATCTCCTTGGATAGGGGAAAAAATCACTCCATTTTGGGGAATTTCATTGGTTTTGATCAGCATGTGGTATAAGATTCATCAAGAATTAAACCTGGCTGCATTCTCACAGCTCTCTGAGTCTGGATTTGGAGTAGATTTAGAAATCCCTTTTCAGTCTTTGATAGAAAGATGTTTCCTGTCATACACGTGCCAGTTCTTACTGCTCCAGTTGATTCAGTTATGCCTGTTCAGATGTACCTTTTTTCTGTCTTTCCATTCTGTAAATATGAAAAATAAAGCATAGGAAATAGGACAGAGGATCTAGTTTTGCCATTGGTGTTGTTTTCCTTCTCCTTGTTTTGGCATTTAGACAAGATTTAATTTAGTTTCAGGTTTCATGCCAGATTTTGAGGTAATGATGAGTTTTAATTTTACCCTCATTTCATGCATTCATAGTGACAGCATTAATTCTACAATTTCAATAAATACTGCATGGCTTCTCAGGTTAGAAAACAGTGCTCATACAGTTTATTTGCCTGAGGTGATGTAAAGTTATAAAAGTATAAACAACCACAAGTATGGAATATTATGTTGGTAAGTTTTTTAAGGATGCAGATGGAGCGGCCACCTAAAAATCTTCAAAGGGATGTGGTGCTAAATCTGCATGGTAGGTGTGGCACTTGGAAGGCATTTGTGTCATAAAGGGCAGCTGAAGTCCCTGTGTGAGCATTAGAATGGCCATAATAAAACTGTCCAAGCAGAGGGGATGTGATGGTCAACTCACCTCTCTAGATGTGTATGTTAATAAAAATAGATGAATCTTTAAGTGGTGTAGTGTTCCAAAAATCATCCTGCTCTGACTTCAAGTTCAATTAGTGAAATCATCCAAACCCCACAGTTCTTGGAATAATACAAAAAAGACTTAATGATGTGTGACAAGAGTATAGGAAATTGTCTTATCTTTTGTGAATTGTCTTACTCTTCCCACCTTATTAGAAGGTGTTGCCTCTTTGTAGGCAGAACATTGGCAGTCAGAGCCTTCCAACCTGCTTCTGGGATTCTTATATGTATAAATATAAAAATAGGAATATCCTGCCCCATATATATAAAAGGATAACCTCCTAAATCTTTTTGTTCTTCCTTTCTAACTTTCCACTGGAGAGAGATACAACATACTTAAATGGGTAATATTTTATTACAACGTGATAAAAGTTGACTTTCAGTTTTATTATTACTGTACTTTTCTTTCAAAGTTTTATATCCACAAATTAAATTTTTTTTCAGTTGAATTCAATGTGGAATATGTTGCCCTCACTCAAATTTTCCCAGTTTTCCTTCTCTGTTGTTCAGAATGTGAATGGCATTTTCCTTTCCCAGTAAAATTAGCACTTTAACAGTGTTTTACAGCCTTTTAGTTTGTCTTCTGAATGGAGAGATAGAGGGTTCTCCTAAAGAGAAGAGAGCAAAGGCCATGAAACTTTCTAAATCTCAGAACATATCAGAAGTTTCTGATGTTTGATAGGAACAATAATTGTACAATCAGGAGGAGAAAAATACTGATACTATAATGAAACACTAGTGCTGACTTTTTGGGTGGTTAAAAGAAGTCTGATGTCTCTGGAAAATCATTTTTGATGGAAATTAGTGTCTGGAGCAGGGATGTGATGTGTGAAAGTGTAATTCAGTGTTTCCTCACCTGGAATATTGTGTTTCCTTTAGTGCCATCTGCAGCTGCAGTGTTAGATGGGACAGAACAGCCAGGCTGGGCTCTGGGAAACACTGTCCCACCTGCTGGGTGGGTCAGAGGCCACACTCTCCTTGTTCTCCTCATTTCCACAGCCCTGATGGCCAATGCTGACTCCTCTGGAAGGAGGGAAGTGGAGCACAGGGCCCTTTTTGGCACAGGCACCTATTTGTTAGCTCTGAGAGTGGTGTAGTCTTGCTGTGGCTCCTCATTGTGCACTGGTATCTTTACTCCATTAGCAGCTGAAGGGCTCTAACTGCACAAGTCATGAGCTCTTTCATTTCCTACCACGGAGAGTGGGGAGAAGGACTCATTGCCTTGATGTCCCAAACTGTACCTGAGAAATCAGAGTTGCCATCTCTGCCAGGCAGCCAGGCTTTTGTGTGCCCCCAGCATAGTCCTGAGAGGGTCCTGGCAGTGCCTGTGCTGGGCACCGTGTTCCTCTCCCTGCCAACACTGTGTGCCCGGCCTCAGCCCTGGGTACCAGCCTTGCAGCCTTCAGAATGTTTGATCTGTATTCCCTTATTGTCTGTATTTTAAGAAATTGATACTGATAGAGATTCCTCGGGGTCAAATTTCTGGCACTCAGTTCCAAAGTTCTGTCTAGGGACAGTTTCTTCAGTGCTGCAGATCCAAATGCTGCAGACAATGAGGAAGGAGTGCCAAAAAATCACCTTCTAGTCATGGCAACCTATTTTATCCATCCTGCAGTTGTTCCTGAGTTACTGTGCACCCTGTCCCCTCCACCCACCAAAAATGTCTCCTATACCCAGGCCCAGGGAGTGAGGAAACACCAGAACATGCAGTGCCCTCTTCAGTCTCCTGCTTTTCCATATTGACATTTATTTCTCACCCAGCTGGCAGCCTGAGCCAGGGCAGGGCAGAGAGGGGCTGTCCATGTGAGCTTCACAGTGCTCTCTTCCAGGGGACACTGGAGCATGCACATTTGTATCCAAAATTCAGGGGTTTGAGGCAGAGAAATGAGAAGTGAAATATCTGATGAGCTTTCTGTTGCCTCCAGTGAACAATATATGACAGCTTTGAGTAATCATGTTGCAGAGAGTCATTATTGTGCCAGCTGAATTAGTGAAATAAAAGTAAAGAATTATTATTTTCTAACAGCTTATTTTCCCAGTGGTTGTTCAATAATAAGCATCACTTCAGTCACAGGGTCAGGAGGTCCACATGTCATTACATCAGGATGCTCAGTACACTGTGAAAGCCTGTGATGACTTTTTGATTGATATTTTCTTGTCCTACACAAATAGTGGGTACAAACAGTATTGTGAGGGCTGAGACTTACAAATGGATAAGTTAGAGAAAAAAATTCTGAATTTTTACTTACCAAGAGCTACTGTTGCTTTGGGAATATTAAAGCATTGAAATGAGAATTTTGCTTACTATACAATAACAAAAAAATTGTTTCATGTCCAGATTACTTTTATCTTTTTTTTGGTTTTAAATGAAAACCCATATAAAGAGTGGGCAGAGGGAAAGCTTCAGAAAACAGTATTTACACTTCAAGTGACCTCAGCACATTTCACAGTTGTTCAGCAGGAAAGAAACAATTTCTCAGAATTCTGATGTTCTAATTTATCCTTGAAAAGAATCCACAAAACAAATAAACCCCCATGTCTGCATTTTTCTTCCCAGGATGCTTCCACTTCCCAGCAGTGAACGAGACATAAAGGGGATCTGAGCCTGAGAGTTTAACAGAAATAAAATATAGGAATATATTCTGGCCTTCACACTTGGTCAGGATGTATTTTCCTTTAGCAAATTCATGTGGGATATCAGAGATAATGATCTGTTGAGTAGGAGCAATGAAGTAAGACTCTGAGTCAATAAATTTGCTCAGAATTCAAGCAAGTGAAATAATCCATTGTCTGGGACAGGAGTTCAGTTACAGGTACATAGTTCAGATCATTTCAAAGCTTAGGCTGGACAGAAAGTTTGGGTTGGAGGATGAGATACCAGAAACTAAATGTTGTTCATGTGTGTTTGCAGGAATTTCTGACAGGGAAAAGAATTTAATTGAATTGAAAATTTTATTCTGAATTTATACTTAATCTGTTTAAATACATCCTATTAATGCTGAACTCGTAATCATTCTTGTAGAATTCTATTTTAAAACCAAAGCATTTTTATCAGCAGAATGAGCTTCAATAACAATTATTACATTTGGTAAGGGTTTTTTTTTAATAGTTGAAAAGAGAAAATAGCTTTTTTTTTTCATTGTGAACTTCCCACTATATATTGGATTGTCTGCTGTAATGGTCTGTGTTGATGGAGTCAGTGTAGTCCAATAGGAACTGTAGAGTTCAGCTAAAAACACACAGCAACTATTGATTGCTGAGAAGCTGCTCCTTCTCAAAGAAGACTTAAATACCCCAGATTTTGTTTATTTATTTTTTAACTTACTGCCACATTGTATGATATTGTCAATAGCAAGACATATCTCCTTTAATAGTGGGATAATTTACTGAATATTTTTGTGTTTGTCAGAACCAGAGCCTTTTTGCTGCCTTCTTTTCCTAGAATCTTTTCATGCTGCTTTACATGCAAAGACTGCTGTGTGCAAGCTGGGCCTGGGTGGGTTTTATACACAGGATGTGAGAAAACTTTCCTGTGCATCTCCAGATTTGTTAAGTGACTTGGAGTGCCATTGTACCCAGCCATTGTGTCCAATTAGTATTTCTCTCCCTTACAGAATAATTTCTTGAAAAATATTTGCAGTCTGTAAAATTATATATGTAATTGTCTAAGCTTTTGGGTAATTACATGTATAGTTTAGTTTTTCAGTTCCTTTAATTATGCTTTGTTGTGAACTGTTTGCAGCAGTTCTTGCTGGCAGGAGAGAGGAGGAAGGGAGGGCAATGGAGCTGGATGTGGAGGAAAACCAAGGGAAATCTCCTATTAAAGATTCACCAATGAATCTTTGCATAGTTTATGCAAATCCAGTGGGTATTTTGTGAAAGTGTTAATGAGTGTCACATCCTGATTACTGCAGATTTCCCTTTGCATCTCCAACCATACCAAATCCAATTGAAACTGCTAAAATTAACACCACAAGTCCACAACAGTTTGTCAGGAAAATGTGTGAAATTTGTTTTTTAAATATTGTGTGCTAACTATTCTTGGAAACACCATATATAGATGTTGCTATAAAATATCCTGTGTGCATTCCTTGATGGATAACAAACTTAACATTGGTCTCTGTAAATCCTTCTAAAGGACCATCTCTTGCTGAAGCACATTTTGCATCTCACTACAGAGCAAACCATGTAATTTTAGTGGCCTGGCACCAAAGTTCATGTTAGGAATGTACTTGTTGACCAACAGCTACCAGGAGCAGCCCTTTCTGCCCCAGCACGTGGATCACAGACTGGTTTGGATTGGAAGGGACTGTAAAGCTCATCTCATTCCACCCCCTGCCATGGGCAGGGACACTTCCCACCAGCCCAGGTTGCTTCAAGCCCTGTCCAACCTGGCCTTGGACACTGCCAGGGATGGGGCAGCCACAGCTTCTCTGCCCAACCTGTGCCAGGGCCTCCACACTTAATTATTATGTTTCCTTTCACTTAGCAGTTATTTTCAGGGGTTTGAACCCTTCAGCCAGTTCACTTGCCTGTCTCCCTGTTACCTTTGCACTTTATCCTGTGGGCCATCTCTCCTCTGAACCCCTCTCAGCTTTTGCTGGGTTTGAAGTTTGGAGACAATTTCATGTTCCTTTTGGTCTTTTTACTCAATTTGGCACATACTGGGCAAAGAAAGCCCTTGCAACTCATGGAAACAGCTTCAGTCTAGAAACATTTGAGGGGAGGGAGATTTTCAGAACACTCTGGGATGGCACTGGTAGGCAGGATCAGGATGTCCTAGCAGGCAGTTGGGTGTGGATCTTTTATTTAGCCTGTCTTTATCTGCCAGCCTGCTCTGTGCTGTTAATATAATCCTGTGTATATGACAAGTCATGATCATAATGAGCCTGTTTATTTCAAGAGCTGTAGTGGCATCGTTCATTTGCACATTAAAGGCAACTTTGCTGGGAGAAGACAAATTTCAGGCTAGAAAAGCTTTGTGATTATTGTAATGCTAATCTGTATTCAATCCTATATATGTGTCACATCTTGAGCACTTTAAAAAATTAATTAGTCAACTGTGTTGTGCCCCAGATGAGCAGGAGCAAGTGGTTGCTTCCATCCACAAGCTGTGACATTCTCTGTGCCAACAGGACTCTAAGGGGGAGAAGGTCCCCAGGAACTGAGCTGGAGGTGCTCCCATCCCTGCCTTCTACCTGATAGTGCACAAGGTTGTGGCATTGGTGTGATTGTGTTAGTCTAAACCTATTTTCGTCATTTAAAATATCTCAAGTAACAATCCCACCATTGCTTTATATCCTGTATTTATGAAGATATTTAAATCTTTGCATTCATTTTAGTAGGAAGTGTATATCACGCATCTTAAATTAGTGGCAAAAGTCTCATTGGTATGTTTTGCAATCTGCAGAGCAACTGTGAATGAAAATAGGGTGAGTAAAAATAAATACAGCTGCAAAATAAAGATTTGCCATTAACTAAAAGATACCCATTTACCCAGTTTCTCAACAGAATTACACCTCCATACATCTCACAGATTTGCACAGAAGGTGTATTTCCTTTCCACTTGCTGTGCCAAAAATTTTCTAGAAATCTCTCAGCAACCTACCCATGATTCTTGTTGCTTTGGTCAGATTGCTGCCTGTAGGTGCAGACACGTGTCAGACTCACAGCTGTCTTGTATGGGGCTGTGCTCACTGGGTTTTGCTTGGGAAACGCAGGAAAAGTGCAAGGTCTGAATTCAGGCTCCTCTGAGCGTGGGTGCCTCAAAGGATGGCAGGGGGAGGCCTTGGTGCTCCCTCAGTGACTCCCACTTGTGATCTTGGGACTGGAAAATATTTCCCATTAACTCTATTTGATGTTCTGAGGAACCTGCAGAGTCCTGTTCCGTGGCATAGGCTGTGGTTTGCCATCTGAAGGGATTCCCTTGCACAAGGGGATCTACCAGGAGCACCAACTGCCCTTGCAGGGGTTTGTAGGTGTTTTCTGCTGTGTTTGGACATTTCCTCTCGCACTGCCATGGTGAGCAGTCACCTCTGTTTCCTGGTCAGAGGGCTCTGTAGACACATTAACCTTTTGCAGGTTCATTGAGGAAATGATTTGCAGTAATACTTTGTGAAGAAAAAAAAAGACTGCAGAATTGGAAGATACGTTGAACTCACAATGCAGTAAAAAGCGTTTTCTAAGTGTTGCTAAACAAAAAATTGTGATTTGTTTGGGAATAACATCTAAAACCAGATCCAGATTACCTTTGAAGGATATCTGTAGTGAAATGTTAAAGTCTGTGTTGCAGCCTTAACTAGTAATCCTTGTTCGTGCTGAAACACTGTTTGCCTTCGCAGTGTAATTTTTTGTGACTGCTTTAGCATTTCAACAGGGCTGTGAATATGTATAAGCACATAAGGAATTATTTTGCTTCAAGACTTTACAAAGACCTGTTTCTTCTTCACGTTGGTGGATATGTTGTTGCCATATGTTTCACATTAAACACTGCAACAAGCTGAAAAAAAATAGTCAGTAGCCTCAAAGTGAATACTGCTGGTGAATAGGATTTTTTTTTGCTTTCCTTACAGTTGACAAAAATGAGATACATATTTTTTCCTTGATTTGATACATCTTCAGAAACTTTGCTCTGTTTTAGGAGTTTAGACAAGTAATTATTTTTTAACATGTCCTAAGCAGCAGTGGCTGTGGAAAAAAAATCCCTGTCCTGTGGAATTGCATTTGGGGCTCTTTGTAGAAGGGGTTAATACAGGCATGGCTGATCATTGTTGTGGCAGCTTTCGTAGCATTCATGAAAGAAACTTTTTTTTGTAGCTATGTTTGGAGGAATATTAATTGGATCAGTAGTAGTTTAATTGCACCAAAATTTTCTTTCTTCTGCTATTTTATTGATGGTGCTTGATTTCTTCTTTTTGATGGAAAATAGGCATGTTTTTGTTGTAAAAAGACAGCAAATAAAATTTTGCGTTTAATACTTTGCAAAGTTTTGCATTTAGCATTCCAGTACAAGTGTGAAAGTACTTTTGGATAATTGGAATGTTTGTTGCCTCCTTTGTGAACTGTTCTAATTGTATGTACAGCTGAAACAGTAGAACATTCAAGAGAAATAAGTGTTGGTGTTGCTTGGGAGAAAACAACACCAACTAATAGTGCAAAATGAAGCATTTCAGATGATGTAATCACATTTCCAAATTCTTTGTAGAGGCTATTTGTGAGCCAGTGGTGAAAGAAAAATACTGACATTTGGAATATACAGAAAGATAATTTGTGAAAACACCTGGTACTTTATATCCCTGATATTTTAGTACATCCCTGATGTAGGTCTAATGCTAAGATCACTTATTTTGTGTGCTTTGGTAATTAGGCTCATTGTGAGCTTAGCAACATTGTGGATGCTTGCAGGATCCAGCCTCTGGAGAACATTCTGCTTAGTAGAGGAAAAACTTGTGGGTTTTGATTGTATTTCTCTTGATAATTCAGGTTTAAAACCCCTTATAATTTCCATTCTCTCAGAAAGATTATATTTAGCATCATTGTAATATCAGGAATTCTCAAACGTGGGTTTCCTTAAGTTTCAATTGCTTTGTTAGGTTTGTGACATCTGATGGATGTTGTGTTTCTTAACATATTGGTCCTCTGCCTTAGACTCCGACATTGTAACCATAAACTGGTTTGGAATAAAACTGCAGCATGTGTATGATAAATCACATGACACTTATCTCACTGAATCTGCTTCATTAGGCTTGTTTTCTGTAATGCTGCTGGATCATTAGATGGCATGGAGAAAGAAACCATTCCAGCAGCAATCCATCAGGCATGGAGAGCCCCCATGTGTTGGACACGGACCTGCATTAAAGATTAAACCACATTTCACTGCCCTGTATGAAAAGTACTTTCAAAACTGTACAGGTGCAGAGTCACCTTCTGCTTGAGATGCTACTTTGGGATTTTACCACTCTTCATTTTCCTTCAGTGATTGTGTTGGTTTTAACAGTTCCCCTAGCACAGAAACTTAGTTCAAGAATTACACCTAAATCAGGTACACACTGAAGACTTTCAACTGGAAGCTTTCAAGGATGTCACACCTAACTTTGGATCAGCCTCACCATTTGTTAAAAGGCACCTACTTTACAGTTAGTTACTTTGGCCTCTGTTAAGTGACTTCCATTGTGAAGTGGAAAATTCAGAAGAAAAATGCTCCTTTTTTAAGGAGAAAAATATGTAAGGATAATAAACAACTAAATTTATTTAGAACTTTTGATGTAACATGAGACATAATGCAATGACACTTGTCTGTGCTATTCAATAAATCTCAAGAAAAAAGATAGAAATCTGGAATTGCTGAAGCTCCAGTAGCCACTGCCATCACAGTAATATTTCAGTAATGTATTGTTTGTCCTCCCAAGTGCAGTGGGGAGGTTGGAGGGATGCCTTGCCAGGACAGTCTGTGTGGGTGTGCTGAAGTCAGGACAGGGATCTCCAGCAGCTGACCCACAGTGAGACCCTGTTCTTCCCTGTTGTGATTCCTCACTCAGGTATTTCCTTATCCCGCAGATCACTTCAGACAATTAACTCTTGGTCCTGCTGTTGTTTCAGGGGTTCTAGTTCCACACCCAGCTGCTGATCCCTGCTGTCCAACACGGGGAGGGCATCCCAGCTATGGTTCTGCAACTCCCCCTACAGTGACTTAAGGACAAGCGGTGGCATCATTGGCCCATTAGAGAATTTAAGCAATTTTATCTCTTGTTCATGTGACGTGAAAGAAACAAAGTTATCCCCCATTTAGAGAGAGTGGTGAAAATGAATGTATAATGTGCACAGGTTTTTATTCAAGGTAATTAATTCTATAGACTGAAACATTAACTCACAATTCTCTCTTTTTTTAAGTTGGACATAGACATTTGGACTTTGATCCAATTGTTGTCACAACTTTGTGAATGATGCAGCCTGTTCTGCAGTGCTTCCCCTTGCCCTTCTTATTTGTTGCTAATGAGATAATTAGTTGTTTTAAACTCTTTTTCATTACTTGAGTAAAGATGAAGAGCAGAGGACCATATGTAGCATCTGCCAGGATTGCTGTTTCTCTGATTGAGTGACCAAGTGCTCTAATTGAGTCCAAAGGCTTGGAACACCAGACCAGAGGGAATGGGGATGTTTCTAAACTGCCTTAACCTAAGTGGCCTTGCCCTGGACAGGATGTTTTTGTAAGTTAGTGACAGTTCCCACTGGTGTCACTTTAATGTCACTCTGAGCTTAATACTAAGGATGGGCATAGAGGAAAATCAGATTTGAGTAACAGAGCAGTAAGTCAACCCATAACATTTTGGTAATTGCAAGTGGCAGAATTTGGTATATTAGTAATCACTGCCTTTTACTTCACCCATGTTTAGACACACAAGGTAGTTTAATTGTTATTTTTAGCATTTCAGGGCTTTAATGCTCTGAAACATATTAGCTCTGCCTTAGCAGTTAGTGTTTATTCATTTCCAGAGCACTGTAGGGTCATTAATCCTCCGAGCCCTCCTGAGAAGTCGGAGATAGGAGACACTGTAAGTCGTATTATTCTAATTTTACAAGTGGGAAAACTGAAGAGATGAGTAATGTGGTCAAGGCCACACAATTAAGCAGTGGGAGCTCTGGGATGTGTGCTGGCTATTAAGTCCTGTGGTCAGTCTACTTTCTAAATTATACACTTATGCTTTATTATGATTAAGATGCCTTAATTCTCCCATGGTCTGCCTAAGTAGATAGTTTTCTTTTGCCTTCAGGTAATAAGGTGAGCAGGACTACAATAAAAACTTCAAACCAAGGAAAACCTTATGAAATCAGAATCTGAATCTGAGATTATTTTGTATATTTTAAGTTTTCATAGAACATAATTAAACTTTGCCTGTCCTGCTTTGCCAAAAAGGGATGCAAATTTTTTGACTTATATGCAGAAAAATGATGGATAGAAATTATTTTCTTAGAGATGAGTTTAGTCTCCTTTTTGATTGCAGAATAATGATAAATACCAAAAGATGCTTTACTAAACTTTTTTTTTGAGAAATATTGTATATGAGGTAAAGAAATTCATTTTACAGAATTACAGAAGTCCTGTAAGTAGCATCTGCAGAATTTTTCACTAGAATGTAGGTGGTTATTTGTTTACAGATTGTAACTCTGGTTGCATAAATAGATGTACTTTGAAATAGCAGCTTGGTAGGGTCTGAGCAATGCTTTTGCACAGAGAAAGACGTCAGTTCTTAATGTTTACGTGAAACGTTTTTGTTTCCCCTGCTCCACAAATGGGTTAATTGCTGCCATCTCTTGTGGAAGACCTTCAGGTTCTGTTTCTGTTCTAGCCAGTCTTTGTCTTAAAAATAAATAGTCTGCGATATTGTTGTTTTTAAGCAAATTCAGAATTTCACATGTAATTAATCATCATTTAATCCAAGCGTTAAGCATTTTGGTGAAATTGTTCATAGAACAAAACGTTAACCATTTTGTTTACACAGATCCGAATAGTGAAGCCCTACGAACTTCAGCACCACGTCAAGTATTTTAATAAGTAGTTAATATTTAGTGCATACGTTGGGCCGTTCCAGAAATGAATGATTGAGTGTAATGTGCTCTCCGCTGCCCACCTCCCTTTCCCACAAGGCTGTGGTTTTTAGCTAAGCCGGCGTGGAGCTGCTCTTATCTCCAAATAAAACAACCCGGCTCCGCTCAGCGCCTGCACTGCAAAGCCTGGCAGCGAGGGGAGGCAAAGCCAAGGCAGGGAAGGGCTTTAACGTCTCGTGGCAGTATCTGGAGCGCAGCATATTGAAAGTCATAAATACTGTCCCAGAGACATTTTGAATAATGTAGGTGTAGCGGGAGACGCTGGGAGCGCTTCCATTCCGCCTGTGCGCGTCTCTCCGCCCGGCAGGGGCGCGGGGTGCCCAGCGCTGGCCCCGCTCCCTCCCCGCTGGGCGCCTGCAGGAGCGCGGCAGGGACAGGGACAGGGACAGCACGGGCTGCCGGCGCTGCCCTCGCCCCCGGCCGGCTGCGGTGGATGGTGCCTGCGCTCCGGGGGCTGCAGGGCCCGCCGGAGCCGCTCCCCACGGCTCCTGCCGGCGCCGCACCTGCCCAGCCCACAATGAAACCCTGGCAGCTGATGGCGGGCGTGGGAGATGCCCTTCAGGTGAGGCGCAGGCAGGTTCGCAGGAATTCCAGGGGCGGGAGGGGCGCGGTGGGAGCTGGAGCCGGGGCCGGGCAGAACGGAGCGCCGGCAGGGCTGGGGCAAGTTGGCATGTTTGGCTGCGGGGGTTGTGTCGCCGCTGGCTGCGACTTCCCGACGTGAAGGCGGAGAGGTCAGGGGTGCGGAAGGTAAGGGGATGCGGGGGTGACGGCCGGGTGGGGGTGAGAGGGTGGCCGGCAGGAGGTGAGGGCATGCCAGAGGTGAGGGCATGCGGGGGGGGGCTTATGGCCGGGTGGGAGGTGAGTGGGTGCGGGAGGGATGGTCGGACGGGAGGTGAGGGCATGCGGGGCGCTCCCAGCCGAGTGGGAGGTGCGGGGATGCCGGGCGGGAGGTGAAGGCATTCGGGGCGCTCCCAGCCGGGTGGGAGGTGCGGGGATGCCGGGCGGGAGGTGAAGGCATTCGGGGCGCTCCCAGCCGGGTGGGAGGTGCGGGGATGCCGGGCGGGAGGTGAAGGCATTCGGGGCGCTCCCAGCCGAGTGGGAGGTGCGGGGATGCCGGGCGGGAGGTGAGGAGGTGCGGGGGTGATGGCCGGGTGCGGGGCGCGGGGTCCGTGGCGCTGGCGGCCGCGTGGGGAGCGCGCTGAGCGCGGGAGGCAGCCCCGGAGCGCTGGCAGGGGATGCTGGCGGGGCGGCCCCTGCTCCACGGTGTGCCGTGGATAAACTTCCCGAGGTGCCTGCGCGGCTGCGCTCGTTGTGTTTCTGCTCCGTGCGTTCCCTGTGTGTGTTTGTGTGTGCGCGGCGTGGGCTCGTTCCCACGCGCGAACACAGCGCGGGGAGAGGTCCCTGCTGAAAACAGCGTGCGGCGGGGATTAGTCGCCCTTCTCCGGCTGGAGTTTAGGTGAAGTTCATCTTCAGAGGGCTGCTTGACTTTCTTTGAGTGGAATATGTATGAGTATTTATAGGGGATGTAGCAGGAGGCTCATTAGAAGTGGTTTTGTCAGATGGATTGTTGCCTTTCAGGAGACAGTTTGCAGGATGCCCGAGCAACCTGGTTCTCTGTTTAACTATAGGGTGTACCTGGATGTCATCAGCATAATAGACTGAACTTAGAAAACACAATTTATATCACTATTTTAAAGTTTTACTACTCTGCTTGTTAAGATACACGGGATAAAACAGCAGCATTTTATTAATAAATACAATTTAAACATACAGGTAATTTTGGCTGACAATACATTTATATGTGTTTGCATTGAAAAAAACCAGAATTTGTGGGTAACAGACCGGGATTTAAAAATGCCTATCAGTTTCCAGCTGGGTATCATTGCAAAGTAATTTAAGTACTTTGAATGACTTTAGCAATTTTCCTCCTTTAAAAAGCCCACATGCTTCAAAGTGTGGGGAAAATGTTGAGGGGAGTGGAGAAGGTGAGTTCCTCCAGCTTTTTAAAAAGGAGTCTCTTCCAGACTCTTAATAGAGGTATAATATTTTTGAAAGATTTGCTGTCACATGGAGGAGACTCTGAAGTGGAATGCTGGGGTTTGCAGTTCAGACACCATAAAATCCCATTGCTTCCAGGACTGGACATCAAATTCCACTTCAGGTATTTTATTTTGATGGATATTCAGGAATTTAGTGAGACCCAAAACAGTCTTTGTCACCTCTGTAGTGATAAGGAATTTGGTCTTGGTACGGAAGTAATTAGGATTTATATAAGTGTTAAATAAAAAGTTCATAACTCTTTTTGCATATGAAGTGCTTAGAAAAGGTGTTTTACATAAAGTACATTTGGATTAATAAGAATTTCTAAAATGAAGCAATGGGCATGTGTAAGGTTTTAATGTTTTGATATTCTGACCATACATACAGATTTGTTTCTTAAGCATTTGATGTTTACATTGTTATTCTGTTTTTTTGAACATGCAAATGAGGTTGACTTCTGAAAAGTGAGTAAAACTGCAATTAAGTGAACAGTGTTCCCTTGTCTGCAGTGAGAGTGATGCTGTACCTGATCATTGCTTTCAGATTGGAATCATTTCATGGGAAAAAAGTGAACTTTGTGGGTTTATCCTTTACAGATGATTCTCTGTGAGTGTTTGTATAATGTCTGTCAATCACCAGCTTTACTTTCTTTAAATCTTATGGATATATCAGGGATTTGATTATCCATTTCAGAGTTTTTTCTCCTACAGCAATAAATTTCTTGGTGTTTTAGATGTTGTAAACATTCAATAGTTCACATTCTCGTTGCCTTTTCCATAAGATGTAGGCAGGAAGTTGTATTTAATCAGTGCCTCTCAACATCCTATACCCTGATGCCTCATTGAATGTAAGTACAATCCATTATACCCCTTTGCAAGCACAGTTTAAAAAGATTGAGCTTTATGTTCTTACCTACATGAATAAACATTTGAAATTGGAATAATGTAACAATAGATGGATAAAGCACCTTAATTATTATCTGACAAGGTGTTATATTCAATGTTTCTAAGTTCAAAGAAGTTACTTCAGTAGTATCATTATAATGGAATTGGTCAATTTGATTCTTTTTTAATAAAATTTTCATGTGGGATCTCAGTTTGCTCATAAACCAGAAAACTTTTCCAGGAACAAGTGAAATAATGATTTTTCAAGTGATCAACCTTGTGGTATTCTAAATGGTGGAAAAGGTCTAGAAAATGTCCTGAAGTACAATGTTGGAAGGTTGGACTTTTTCTATTGTACTGAAAAATATTGGTATTAAATTTTACTAAATTTTATTAAGATAAATCTATTAGAAATGGTAAATGAAGCATCAAATTAAATAGGAGAAGGGAGAGAAATGTGGTTAACTCATGCTTTTAGTTATTGTGACAGTCATTGTGAAAGTACCATGAAGAGCAAACCAGGGGGAAAATGTGTAGGGAATTTTAACTATAGAAAGTATCCTTTCTGAGTTTTAGTTCATATTTTATTTTTAAGTAATTAATGTGCTAAGAAGAAGTTATTTTTAATTCCTTAGTTAAAAGCTCAAGCCTACTAAAGTCAAGCTTTTAGCTGATTTCACTGATAGGGATTTTGGAGTTTGTCATACAATAATTGTGTCACTTTCTAGAATTCAGAGATGGGAACAAAGACTACAGAGGGACTTGATTATTTCAGATGGTTTTTCATTGTTTGGGGATTTTTGTGAAAATTTCCAGATTGGGGGCATAATTTTCAGAATCTTCTGAGAACTAAGGATAACTTTTGAAATGTAGTAACTTTATGTAGGAATAAAATCTACTTTTCAAAACTATTCTGCCATAAATAGGCTGATAAAAACCTGAAAAAAGGTATCTGCCTTTAGTTTTGTTACAAAGGAATAGTTCTCATAAACTGGGGGCAGTAAAGAGTTCAGTGAATACACAGATCTACACTGATGGCTTTGCACAGGGTTCGTTTTTGAACACAAGAAGTACCATAAGCACATAGTCAGCAGATGGGAGCAAAGTGCAGGCTTGTTCTTTAAGGAGGTGCATCATAAATATGTTTTCTCTAAAATTCAAGTGCTGGTGGGTTGTCTTTGGGTGAGAGACCAGACAGGTTAGTAAAAAGAAATAAATGTGTGAGTGCCAAACTATCCCCTGGTGAAATTTCCTTCTAAATTGTCACCCATGGAGTTCTCTGCCTTTAAGAATAAGTATTTTCCTTTTGTTTTGGTTTTATTTTAAGTTATCAAGTGGAGATGTTAAGGAACGTAGCAAAGTTGGTGTCTTTAGTGAGCTTGCACCCTCGCTGCTTTTACTTGCCTTGAGTTCCAGTTTGGGCAGAGAAGGTGTTTGCTTTGGGGGATTGCTGTGTGTAAGCATTTCTGCATTGTGCATTTCCCCCCAGTTCCCACCTTCATTGCAGAGGCTGCCACTGGCCTTGGTTGTCTTTGGAAATAAAGCACAGTGTGACTTCCTCCTCCAGGTTGCAATCAGAGACTATTTTTTTTTCTGTTTTGGAGTTAATTACAGATTTCGTGCACAGCAATAAAGGCTTCTGCAGAGTGAACTTTCACTGATGGGCAGGAATATTTCAAGAACTGCTGGTGTATCACAGGGGCTTATTAGTTGCCTTTCACAGTCATGGAGACACGCAAACTTTTCCTAAGTATTGAAATGGAGAACCTGCTTGAGTCAGCAGGAACATCCAGATTCAGCAAAACTGGGTTATGAATTCAAGCAATTAAACCTGACAAAAAGCCCAGTTTTACTGCCTTGACTTAATATCCTTCCAGTATTTTTTCTGAGATATAAAAACTTCAAAATGTTCTTTTCTGTCAAGTGTTCACAAAAACAAGGTATGCCTCCAAACCTCAGAAGCTCTTGAAAATCCTCTTGTTTTACATCGGCACCTTGAGCTTTTATTGAAGTATTTTCCTTCTCAGGAGAAGCAAACACTGTTATTTTATTCTGTTTAGGATACCTGGAGTTTGGCAGCTACCCATTGTGTGCCTGCATTTTGGTAGAGATAATTAAAAATAGACTGGTTGAATATTTAGGAATTAATAAATCGATGATCTCTTTTTATAAATATTAAATATATATTAAAGATTTTACTAGTGATGAGGAGAAATCCAGGTGATTTTTTTTTGGTTTTATGGATGTGATGCTCAGAAATTTGAAGCAGGTTTTCTATGCAGCAATTATTGCAAATTTAGCTGGGTAGAAAAGGGAAGGGGAGTAACCAGATGTAATTCAAGGCACTACTGACTAATGGACCAACCTGAAATGGAAGAGCTTTAGCAAACATTATCCATTCCTCACTCATGTCTTGGAGCCTGATGTAAAAGAACAACATCCCCCTCTTTGCAAATGGAAATTGTACCATCTGCTCATGCTGTGGTGCTCTCTGGGCAGGTGCTTATGGGTTTTTTTAACCTAAAAGTTTTCATTGTTAAAGTTGAACTTTCTGATTTCATCATAGTAGTCCAGTGATGGTAATCCAAGAATGAGATCTGGTCATTTTTCCAGGTAAATAAATCATGACTTATGCGAGAGCAATTTCTGACTACTAATTAACCTGAATCTAGTGGCTGCTTTGACTGTAAAACCAAATTCTAGCCAAGTGAAGGGAGAGGCACCTGTGGCACTTCACTGCTGCTGATCTGGAGACTTATTTCCTGCTGCTGAGAACTTACACTGTTCCCTGATGCTCTTACCAAACCCAGCATCATTTGGTCAATAATGCCATTTCAGATGAGACTCGGTGTCCTTGAAGAACTGCTGGCACAGTGGAGCAGGTTTTCTCAGAACACAACGTTAGGATGAAGCCCTAATGGAGCAATGTGGCTCTCTCCTTCTGTACTGTTTTATGTGGCTTTTATGTTTTCATCTTAGCATTGAGTGTGCACCTTTTTAGTGAACTCTGCCCTTCTGACAGCACGTCCTGGGTGGTGTAACCTTGGCAGTGACAAATCACCTCTGGCCTCTGACTTCTCATGGCCCAGCCTTTCAATGTGTGGCATCAGCAAGGGGTGTGTGAAGGGGAAGAGGTTCCTTTTGCAGAAGAATATAACTGTGTATGCAGGGAAAGTTTGGTACTTTGCTGGGACACAGAGGAATCCCAAACCATATTTACTTAGTTGGAATATTTTCCAAGACTATATTGAAAATGGATATCATCTAATATTTTCATTTGAAGACTTCGTTACTTTAAAAACAAGTATTTGTTGATAAAGTTTGCATGATGAACAGTGGCAGAATGTTCTGGGTTTGCTCCTTGCCAGTTGAGGCAGCACCACATGAGACTGTAATCCTGCACTAATCCTGACAGTTACCAGGAAAATCAGGATACTACTGCCTGTGCCAGCGAGCAAAATCATCTCGGAACCAGATCTCATTTCAGATGGCATTTCATTCCAGTCATGAGCCTTTCCCAGTGTCAGCAGAGTCAGAGTCCAATCATGGCAGACTGAACTTTCTACCAACAGAGAAGCCATGGGAGTCAACTTAATTCCATTTTGACTTTCATATTTGAAAGCATGAGCCTTTTTCTTCATCCTGGTTCTTTCTTTGAGTCACAACAGGAAGTAGTATTTACTAAAGGAACATATTGAGAATGGCATTGGATATTTTAGTATATTTTTTTTTATTTCCAATTGTGTTTTCAAGATATCACCATCTCTCCAGAAAGTATTTACAGTTATGATGACAGGTAAATCAAGCTGAGCAGTCATGAAACAGTTAACCAGAACTCTTTGCTTACATGTGATCTTGAGAACAGTGCATTTCATCAACTCTCTGGGGTAGCTGTGGTTCACTTAATACAGAGACTTCAGGATGGTCTTTGGAGCTGGAAAACTGAGGTCAGAGATAGTTCAGTGGTAAGATGTGTTACAGTCTGTGAATTACCAGTGAAATGGGATACAAAGAGTGAACTGGGGGGATACTGAGCATCTTTAGGATAGGCAGGAGCTGCAGGGGACTGAGCTCCTACACAATCCTTGCATGTCCTGTAGGAGGAGAAACTGTATTCAGCCAGTCTTGCTGTAACTAGAAGAAGCAAGTTTGTAAATTAAATAAGTGCAAACAACAAACATCAGTGATGCTGTGCAGCTGTTATGAGCTCACACACTTCCTGTAGCAGCCATGAACAATGAAAAATAAGGTAAAGCTGAAGCCTCTTTGTGTGCTGCTATTTCTTCTAATTAATAGAAGCATCATATTTGTATGTTGGTGTTTCTTCCAACGAATTACTGTGTGTCAGACCTGGGGCAAGGCTTTCTGAAAAAGGGAGGCAGGTGGTTATTCTGCTTTCACTCACTTTTGCCTACACAGAGCTGAGCAAGCACGGAGTAAAACTCCATCCTGGTGTTAAAAGGAGGTGTTTGGTCACCACAGGAAAACAGTGATGCAGATTGGAAAAATATTATTTTGCTAGGCAAATGAAAATCTCCCATGCTGCAGCTGACCTCAGTGTTTCATGTTCTCAGAGGACCAGAGGAAACAAAGGTTCCTCTGCTCCCTGAACCAGTTTTCCATGAGGAGATTCCTGTTCAGATATCAGGTTTCTGTCCCACACATTCTAATTTCTGTACTTTGGTTTAGTTGTTTGGATTGGGAATCTTTATTTTTAATCTAACGTGTGTTTTTGAACATTTTGCATTTAAATAAAGAC
Source organism: Pithys albifrons albifrons (assembly GCF_047495875.1). NCBI lineage: Eukaryota > Metazoa > Chordata > Aves > Passeriformes > Thamnophilidae > Pithys > Pithys albifrons. Next base: position 4,211,804 of record NC_092473.1, read on the forward strand.
ATTGAATACAGATAGTTTAACTAATGATCAGAAGCCAGATATTGGCAATGATTTATAATCTAATCAGGATTATATAATGATTATTGTAAGACATAGTTAGACATTTGAAGCTGTGGCACTCAGAGCTGACTTGAGATCTCTAAGCTTCCCATTGGACTTCTTTGAGACAGAGGTTATGATGTTTATTAATTTGCCAAACTCAACTGGAAAGTTTTATTCAGAACTCATTATGTTCCTAATTTTATAGAACTGTGTATATGTAGATATGTGTGTGTGAGCATCAGTGTCATAAAGCAGTTAAACACTTGTGCTGATACACTCAAGACTTGGTTAGCTCTGCCTGCTCTTGGTTCCCATCAATTCTTGGAGTGAATCTCTCTGAGTGGTTACTGTATACACTCACCCTGTCAGTATAACCTCACTGTGGGCAGAGGAGAAATGCAAGGCAGGAGTTTAGAAGGCAAGTCTTTGGGCAGAAGGGCTGGGAGGTGATGCCTCAGTCTCTGCTTGAGCAGTTTAGCACCTCTGCACTTCAAGGGGGTATATCCATGAAGATCTGAAGGAGTGTTCTTGGATAACCTCCTTCCAGCCTGTGTCATCCCAGAATCCTGAGTTATCAGCTGGGTGAATCTGGTGAGCAGTGGGTTATTTTAGAAAAGGAGAAAGCCCAACAGGGATAAAATGGAAAATACTTCTGCAGCTTTGTAATGTATTTGTACCTATGGGAAAGGATGCAAATCTATTGCAGACATTTGTAGTAAACCCTGTTTTGGTTATTACCAGCTAAATGACTAATATTAGACAATAACAATGTGTGAGTCATTGGCTAGTGCACAGCTTGACTTTGACTGTGGAGCAGAACCTGAAAAGTGGAGGATGCAAACTTTAATCAGACACTTGAGTGCGTGACTCAGGTAGATTATCTTGTGCCTTCATAGCTGTCAGGTGGATTGGGCTGTTCTTATTTCCTGCAAGTTTTAGCCCTACAGAGGAGCCAAGGGCATTGTGCCCATTAAGATAACAGAAGACAAAGATGGATGAGGAAGCTGAGATTCTTAAGGGGAATTATCTTTAAAAGTGGCATGCAGGGTGTGTACGTTTATTCCCCCAAATCTTTATGTGTGTGAAGCACAAAGACCATCAAATTCTAACTGGATCCAAGCAGGTTTTTTAGTCAGTTATTTCACTGGAGGTAGGGAGGAGGGTTTGGTAACTATCAATCCTTTGTGGTTATTTGAACAAATTAACAAACTTCATCTGTGTTTTAAGAAAAGTGGAAATGTGGAAGAAAAGAAGAAAATTGCATTGCAACTTTGTCACATTCAATTTTCAACCTTTGGGTGAAAGGAATGTCCTGGTTTTCCCTGCTGAGAAATTTCCTTTTTATTTTCCTGGATGTTTTAGGAAGTGCAAAAGTGCTTGGGTCTAACCTGAGTTAGTAACAGATGTTTCATTTGATCTTTCAATCCTGCAGACAGTGGACTGAATTTCTGCTTAAAGAAACAAATTCTAACAGGTAATTGGATGTAAGAGCATGGTCTTGTTCTTCTCCATGTCTGTTGTGACAAGAGCGTGAAGCTCTGGGCTTAAATAACACAAAGAAAGGTTTAGATTAGGCTTTAGAAACCCTTCCAGATAGCAAGAATACTTAATAGTTAATTAGATGAGTTAGGAAGATTGGGGAATTTCTGTCACTGGTGGCTTTTAGGAAAGGTTTGGAAAGCAAATGCCAGAAAAATGCAGCTGTATGTCCTTGTATGTTAAAACGTTCTATAGAGTTAATTTATAACTCTGTTCTCCTTTTCCTAAAGTAGAAAATCCTTCTCAAACCCGAACTTAACTCCCATTTAGTAGATGGATTTCACTTACGTGTTTACCAAGATATTTTTTTTTTTTTGCCCAAGTTCAGAATCTGACCTTGGTGTTGTTACTCATCTGTGAGGTGAGGCACTGAATCAATATTGCAAGAACAGAGTTTGGAAAATACTGGAGTCCCTGGTAAAATCTTGGGTTTTCCTTTGAGCCAGCTTTATTTTTTGAGGAACAGTACAACAAGAGGTGTGCCCCTCTTCAATCCCTGCTCCCATATCCCCTCTCATCTCCTAACACTGTGATTGCTGGTGAAACTTAGCTCTGACAAAATTTCTTCTCTGTATTTATGGAAGTGCTTAATAATCCTCTCAATAAGGGACAAGACAGGTATAATAGAATTGATGCATTTAAACAATTGCTTCTGTATAACCTCTTATAACACCTACATTACATTCCACAGCTTCCCTTATTCCTTTTATGTTGCCTTTAGGATTTAAAAGAGACACATAATCTAAACTAAGTTATTTTGAATATATTTTTGCTTTATTAATAGAAAGTAATTTTTCCTTTGAGAACTGTACAGACTTTCCCATCTTCTATTAATAACATAACATTAAGGTTTATTAATAAAAAGCTGATTACACAGACCATATTAGAATGGTTGAGACTTTTTTTAAAGTATTTGAGAAGTGTAAGAGGGCTCTGGAGCCAGACAGGCTCTGTCATGCTGTTTTCTATTTAGTGTTCTACATGTTCTATATAGGAACCAGCAAACTGCCAAAAAAAAAAAGCTCCAAATGAGGAAACAACAGAAATGAAATGTTCCTAATACAATCAGTGCATATGGTGCTTGTCTCAGGAATTTCAGTTTCCCAACTGCATTGTGAGAAGGATAAACAAGCTGGACACCCTTTTTTTCTCAATTGTTATTTTTTTTAGTCTAGTTTCTAGAGCCAACAACTAGTTTGGCATAGGACAGAAGATTGTGTTAGAAGGAACTGGAGTCAAATCTTGAAGATAAAACTGCACCAATTGCTGTACTTAAAATTAGAGAAGGAAAAGTTGGAAACAACATTCCAGTGTCCTCTCAACTCCTTTTTTTTGCAACACAAATGCATATTTTGTCTAACCTTAATTTTTCTAACCAGTTTTTAACTTCTGGATAGGCAAATAGAAAAAATGTAATATTCTGCTTAGAAATTATATTATTTTGAATGAAGCAATTCTAAGAAAACCGTTAGTTTTAGAGTGGGCTGCAGCAAATGGGAAGCTGATAAGGAAGCACTAACTGGCATTCTGTAATATCTGTATTAAAGAAATAGCTGCCAAGATACTTATTGCTCACAGGCATTTGGAACTTCAACAAGTTTATAAAGAATTTAATATTTTCATATGCTTCAGTGTAAAGCCATCTGTGCAGCGACAGAACAAAGTGTTGACAAGGAGAACAAACGTATGTTTGTGGAAGCACTCCATGAAATGTTAACAAGGAGGACACAAGATGCACAGCAGTATCTTGTAACAAGTGGGCAAGGGATTTGTAAAAAACACGGCCATCATTTCAATATTTACAATTACCATTCCTTTTCTAATATCTTTTTGTGTAGAAGTGTTAAGAAGTGAAAGTCTGGCGATACAGATGGTGAGGGAGACAGAAATACTGAGGAAAACACTCTTTACCCTTAGTCACAGAATCCCAGACTACCTCCGCCTTTTGTAGTTTTCTGTGTTCCTGCTCTTGTCTCTTACAGCGCTGAGCTTATATGTGGATACAGCAGTGTGTACCTTAGACCTTGGGTGGTGTTTCATACATCTGCTGGGCTTTTTGGTGCAAATTAAACAGCCTCAAACACCCAGAGGAGCTGAACTTTGCTAGTACCTTCTCCCCGTCCCCCATTTGGGATGGATTTTCATTCGTGACTGCACAGAAGAATGAATCACGTTACGGTGTTTGAAGTGAGAAGGTGACACAGTGTGACTTTTAACCTGTCGTACCCCAAATGTGGGACACAGTGTGGGCTGGGGAGAGACACAAAGAGATTATAGGGGGGAAAACCATACCAAGGCATCAAAAAGAAAGCAAGTGTTCAAGAAAAGTTACTTTGAATCTTTTGTCAGTGGTATTGCAACAAGGAAAATCTAGTTCTAAAGAATCCATACAGATGGATTTTTAGTTACAAGGTACAAAGGATGTGTTTTACGGTGATCCTGTTATCTTCAGGTCTCCATTCTCTCTCCAGGTTTGGGTTGCTGGGAGCAAGGATTGAATTAGATTGTGCCTTAGCAGCACTATGATTTTTCTGCAAAGTGTATTTTAAAGTTTTAAAATGATAGCTCCAAAAAAGATGTGTGCAGAAGGGTTAGGGAGCAGGTTATGGCATAATTCCCTCCCCCTTCACGTATGAAGTCCAGTTCTCTGAGCAGGACAGAGCTTGGTGGGCCAGTTCCTGACTTTGAACTGTCAGCGATGTGGGAAGGGGCAGATTGATCACCTTTGGATGACAGTTTTAGGTTTTTACTCTATATTCTTAATGAGATTTATAAACACAGGATGAATTAATTTTCATCAGCCTTCATAAATTGAAGCCAGTGGTCTGCAGAGGTGGGAATACACAATTATACTGGTGACATCACTGGGAGACACCAAACAGCAGGAATGTTCTAATGCTGGCACTGCTGGCATTGGGCATTAACTGGTAGTGTTCATATCCCTTCAGTTTTAGTCAGGCAGTCTGAAAGTTTTGGATTGTGGCACTTTTTGTATGTGTTGAGTTGTCCCGTGATAGCCTTTAAAGGAACAAAATGCCTGAACTTAATTATTTGAATCCCGATAAATATGCAAGCTTCAAATTCTTACTCAGCAACACTGACATCGTGTGGCTGAGAGGAAAATCCCAGCTCTGCTTCAGTATTGACAAGTGAATTAGTTAAAACTCCCCTCAATTTTAACAAAACATTCCAAAATAAGGGTTTCCAAGACCTTGAGTGTTACCCTGTACATGGAGACAGAGAGCCAGGTAGAGAGAAAGGCAGTGCCTTGGTCAGACTTGAGCTTATTTCGTGTTGGTTCAGCTTTGGCAGAGCAGGCACCTCAAGTCAAGGTGTATGGAGCTGTCCCTGAATCAAATCTGCTGTTCCTCCTCTTTGGCTGGATGTTTAACGTTGAACGAATGAGTTTGATCCTCACGGCAACAGCTTTTAGTCAACAGGGATTTAGTTCCACTTTGAAAACTCCTTAGAATTCCATCATTATTCAGGTTTGGGAACACATCTTTGGCAGTGAGTCTTACAGTTATGGATACCTGTTGAGTTTAAAAAAGATGCTGACAGGTAGATTTTGTGGGAGGAGAGATGTCCTTCTGCTTTTCTGTAAGTTTTCATTGCATATTCCTATGTCCTTTCTTCTGAGAACTGAATTTTCTAGTTCTCTGTTTCTGCTATGGGTACTTACTTTGACTCTCCTTTTTATGTACTTTGAAAAATAAGCAGCTTTAGAGCTATTTTTCTGGGTTTAGTATGAGAATTTTGGGATCTTTTAACCAGTTCAATCTTTTGTCATGACCACTGATGTTCTCTTGGACCCTCTTCTCCAATTTCCATGCAGGCTGAGTAGACTGTGCAGCTGTAACAGGCATGTCCTTACTGCAAATTACAGGAGAAGTTCCTAGTAGGGTATCACATGCCAGTGATTGTTGTACTCTGCCAAGGGGTCCTGGTTTGTTGTAAATAATGTTTACAAAGTATTTATGGTGCTGCTGAGACTGTCTCTTGCTGCTTACAACAGAGAAAAATGGCAGTATTTTTTGTGCTGACATAGTTTCTTTGTCAAAATACAGTCTCTTTCCCAAAGTATTTCTTCCAGAATATGAATGTTAATAATGCATTTATAGCTATTTTAATTGTTCCTATATTTATATGCTACCTACAGGGTAAAAACTTCTAAAGCTATTTTTTAGTATTAATGAGTTGGCTTTCCTTGCTCAATAGACTATTCCCCCTTATTTGACTTTTATTTTGATGTAAAAAGGTAAGTGGTGCTATGATTGGACTCTAATGCTGCCCAGCATCAAATGGTTGTGGAAATTACTGCCTAATGAATTCTACCATGCCATTAATTAAGATGGACATTAGCAAAATGAACTGAGGGATTAGTTACATTTACTGATAAGGATTCTATAGAAGTTACAGGACTACAAGGAGAATGTTGAATAAAATGTTTCATCTGCTAGAATGTAAAACGATCAATAAAATATGAGAAAGATGAACAGTCCTAACAGATTAGATCAATAATCTGAGTGGGATTTGCTTGTCTTTGTTGTCAGTGTCCTTAGAGCAAGGGTTGCCCCAAAGCAGCTCAGCTGGGGCTGGACCAGCAGCCAAATTGCTGACTCACATGGGCTTCCTCCTGCCCACATCTGTGGGCACTCTCTCTTTTTAAACTCTTACACGGTCCTGCCACTTGTCTTCCAGCCAGGAATGTTTGTTGTTGTACTTACTGCTGTTTGTTCTTTCTGTGTAACACTGAGCATCTTCTTAATTTGATTTTCTGTTAGTGGTATTTCCCAATTGTCCCAAATCTATTGCATTGTTGGGGCAGAGAGATGAAGTTTTCCTTCTGGAACAGGCTGGGTTTATGGCAGGCAGCTTGTCCTGTGCTACACATTGTGTGGTGGTAATTAAAATTGCCTGTAGGCCCCCAACTATTGCACAGGAGATCCTGCTGGGGAGTGGCTTTCCCCTATTAATGATTTTAGCTGCTCTTTGTGCCACTTAGCACAGTTGATGTGTTCTCATTTGTTTGAGGATGTCTCTCAGGGAAAATCAGGGAGAGGATGGACTAGTTTAAGTGTATTTCCCAGGCTTAGGTAGGAGATGAAATAGCAGCAGTTTGGGCACAGACAGAAAGACAAATGGAGGTATCTTGAGCTACTCTGCTGGGACAAAGGGGAGGGGAAAAGCAAGAACAAATAACTGCAGGTGCTCTGGTGGTGGCAGAGAGACTGGGAGGGATGTGTGTGTTCAGAACTGCATCCTAACACGTCTGCACAAACACAAATACCTGTATCCTTTAAATGTGTAACTCTGGGTGTTACCCCCCTTTTGTCTTAATTCCAAATTGAAAGTAAGGTTAGAAACTGCCTCTCCCAGAAGTGGGTTGAAGATAAGCACCTTAAAAATTGTGAGGAACTTAAAAGGCTGGGCCTCTGTCATAAACTGAGATTCCTTGTCCTTCTGCCCCCCTCTTTCTTTGGAGTCTTGCTGATGGCACTGAATTTCAGATGGAAGAAGAGAAATAATTTGAAACTTCCCCCCCTCCCTAAAGAACCAAATGCCAAGTGCAGAGCTACTGATTAAAAACATATCTCTGAGGAGCCCAACAGGAGCTAATCCTTAGGATATATTTAACTATCTAATCCCTTTCACTGGTAAGTGCTCCAGGCTGGGCACAGAGTGGCTGGAGAGCAGCCAGGCAGAGGGACCTGGGGGGACTGAGGGACAGGAAGCTCAACAGGAGCCACCAGTGTGCCCAGGTGGCCAAGAAGGCCAATGGGATCCTGGCCTGGATCCAAACTAGCGTGGCCAGCAGGCCCAGGGCAGTGACCCTTCCCCTGGACTCTGCCTTGGGGAGGCCACACCTTGAGTGTTGTGTTCAGTTCTGGGCCCCTCAGTTGAGGCAAGAGATTGAGGGGCTGGAGCGGGGCCAGAGAAGAGCAACGAGGCTGGAGAAGGGACTGGAGCACAAGTGCTGTGGGGAGAGGCTGAGGGAGCTGGGGGTGTTTAGCCTGGAGAAGAGGAGGCTCAGAGGTGACCTCAGCACTGTCTGGAACTGCCTGAAGGGAAGTTCTGGCCAGGTGGGGGTTGGTCTCTTCTCCCAGGCACTCAGCAATAGGACAAGGGGGCACGATGGGCTCAAGCTCTGCCAGGGGAAATTGAAGTTGGAGATCAGGAGGAAATTCTTTGCAGAGAGAGTGCTCAGGGATTGGAATGGGCTGCCCAGAGAGGTGGTGGATTCCCCATCCCTGGAGATTTTTAAACGCAGATTGCCCGTGGCACTGAGTGCCATGATCTGGTAAAGGGACTGGAGTTGGACCAAGGGTTGGACTTGGTGATCTCGGAGGTCTTTTCCAACCCAATCCATTCTATGATTCTAAGAGGTAAAAGTTTCTTCTCTTTGCCATAGGTTACCCAGTTCTTCACAGAGTTCTCCTTTCACTTACTTCAAGTTAGCCCTTTCTTCTGCCATGACACTTGACAAACAGTTCTGCTTCATTAAGAACACCACCATAGTACTTCAAAAGTACTTATTGCCAAGAGTAAAAAAAAACTTTAAAGTTTATTTACCGTGGGGGCGCTCTTAAATAGTTTCTCTCTTTACTTGTACCTTGGTGGCATATCCTGAGATCTCCTGGCTGGAAGTGATAATAGAGGTATTATTTTCTCGCCTTAAGCAAAGTGATGTGTTCCTAAAGTAATTGGCTGCAGTGCAAATTATAACTGCTCCTGTTGTCGTGACAGCTCTGTAATTATCCGGTGTCACTGGTCACCTCTCTGACAGCTCATTGGTTCTCAGTGCTATCAAGTGGAAGTAAAAGGAGGAAAAGAAGCATTTTTATTCTTTAGCTGGTGGCAAGGCTTTTGGCATTTGCATATTGTGTTCTCCCTTGTATACAGAAAATAAGTTGGTGATTATGGGAGTTATTTTTATATCGTGGAATAATTTGCTGTTGAGTGAAAACTGAAAAGCTACTCTTGGAACATTCAAAAGCATTTCTCATAGTCTGACTTTTCTAATATGCAGTTTCTGTGAGATGTTTTAAAGTGTCACTTCAAGTCTACATTATGTACCTACATAATTAATGTAGATAAAAACATAGAAAGTTGTTTTAAGTGACATAGTTAAGCAGTTAAATGTTGATTGAATTACAGTCTGAGACCTTGAGGAGGTGAGGGAAGAGTATTGTGTGATGGAGGCAAAGAACTCTTTTGGTGCAATTGTTTGTATTTTCCATCAGCATCTCCCACGTGGGCCATGATTCCAGCACACACTATTGTAATCTCCTGCAGTGGCAATGATTCAGCTTAAAAATCAATAGGGCATGAGGTGTTTCAAGTTCTCATTATTGTAATGTGTCAACATCACTTCAGTGACCCCAGAGCCCCATGTTGGCTGATTTGTTCTCTGATTTATTGTGCAATCTTGTAGGGCAAACTATAATTTCACTGGCAACCAGAAACTCTGCTTTTATGGTTTGTGTCCCAGTCTCCAGTCATTAGGATGTTCAGAGATAATCAATACTTGTGTTTGCTGCTGAAGGTTGAATGAAGTTGTCAAGCACCTAAATTACAAAGAACACAAACAAAAGAACATTGTTATGGCTGAGCAAACCAGGAAATGTTTTTATTTACATTTTCATTCCCTATCAACTCACAAATGTTTTTATTACTTAGCACTGTCCTAATTTATATTCCCCTATATGCCTGCCAGTTTCAGATCTTGAATTTTGTGGTTGTGGTGATTTACTGTATCACTTTGTCTTTAGATTATCTGTGTTCATTTATGATCCTGTTATCTTTGTATCTGTCCAAATTTAATAACAGCATGAATAGGAAAGAATTATTTCAGTTGCTCCAACTTGGTAAACTTCTTGTGGCTTTAGTGCACAACAGAGTTGTTATTTTTGCAGTTCTCCCCGTCCACTCTTGTTAATTTTGATATTTGTTTCCATGCTCAAAGTGAAAACACTGGAGTCCATCTCAGTTTATCTTGGGCAATATCAAACCTTTTAATGTATTTAGAGCCTCTCAAATAAAACTGAGGTAGCTTCACACAACCAAAAGCTCTTTGGGCTTTCACTGCATTGACATGAACACCTCACGTGCCCAACTGTCAATCAGAGCTTAATGCAACGATCTGGAAGCCAAATACCCGAAATTTCACAAAGTGACACCCATTTTACTTTAGTGGTTTATTTTTCATTAATCAGAGGCTGGGTTTTGTGACACAGAGAGTTGTAATCCTCAAAGACCTGCAGCAGGAACACGTGCACTTCTGCATCTGACCTTCACATCCTGGGTTCAGTCTGAACACTAAAACATGTTAACAGATTGTCAATTAAGTGAAAAATGTCCAGCATCTGCAAATGCACAAAGTTGGAGAAAGAGGCCATCTATACATCTTATGTTTCTTGAAAATCTGATGACTAGGCAGCATTTTGCCAGTTTATATAATAGATTTAATATTTTCCTCCTTCAGAAATGCTTATTTCAGTAGAGCTTTCAACTTAACAATTGAGAGCTTACTGCTCACCTAGTGAGAAAAAATCAGGCAGCAAATAAATGAAAGCAAAGCCTACATGGAATAAATCTGAAATCAGGCAGTTTTAAAAAGTTATATGAACCAATAAGGTCCATATTAATCACCAAATCAAATACAAATAGGAGAATATTCCGAATTGGAAACAAAATGGAAAACAAGGTAATGTCAGATTCAAGGTCAGAAATTTTATAACTTTCATAGTTGTTTAATAGTAACTTGTTAGTTAATGAGTGTTCATTATGTTATTGGGGGGATTGCAAATTTTATAATTCTCATTATCTTTTTGGGTATTCTCCTCTGTTTTCTCACCCAAGCCATTCATTCTAATTATAGTCTCTGAAACTCATCTTTCCCTCAGCTGTATCCATGTCCAGGCCCAGTTTGAGGGCACTCCACTAACATGGTGAGCACTTCCAACATCTCCCATGCAAAACCATCCATGTGCAGGTGTTATTGTTATTATCCAGGTGATGCCAAAGGGGTTTTTGTTCTGATTTTCACATTTTGTAGATTTTAGGAACACAGTAGTTGTGGATTTTTAGAGGGTTAATATTTCTAACAGTTTAATGCCTTTCTATCACTACCCCTGTCCCAGAACAGGGAGCTCAAATTCCTTTAGTTAATTAATCTTGTTTAGACTCCTTTCCAAGGTAGAGCTGAAGGATATCAGAAGGCCCACAGAATGAAACATAAACACAGGTCAGAGTGACCCAGAAGCCAGAACTGGATGAACAACAAGAGACCTTTGTGTGCCCGAAGAAGAGTTGATGAAGACAGAGGGTCTTGACGACCCCAGACCCAATTCCAGGGGTTGGACCAGGGGTGGAACCAGGGCTGGACTGAGAAATGTGTAAAGCAATGCTTGGAGGGATCTTATTATAAAAGCCATGGAAACAAGAACTGGGGCACATGCATGTCATCCTGTGTTCCTGTGGGCTGTAGGCCCTGTGTTATTAAAGGACCTTTACTTTTTATCTTACCCTACACTAACGTGGCTTAAGTCCTGTTTTTGGGGGGAAGGGTCACTCATGGCATCACAGGAAAGTCTGATATCATTAATGAACACAGGGCATGCAGACATTTGTGCATGTGTTTCTCAGAGACTGAAAAACAGGCATCCTTGGCTGCTGTTGGAAGTGGTGCAGAGGTTTCAGATGCTTCCTGAAAATGGGTATCAGCGGTCATAGGTCACTCTGGAAAGAGGTTTTTTGATAGGAAATGCCTCAAAATCATTTACTAAGCTGATAAATTTAAACACCTTTGCATCAAATAAAAATAATTGTCATGGGGTTGGTACAGCTTTAAAAAGTTAACATCTCTGGCCTTATATGTCACAAAAAAGACATGGGTCTTTTCTGCATGAGAATTTGCCCTATATAGCAGAATAATCTGGCATAATGCAGAGCAGGGAGATGAGGGAGAAGGTGGACTGCAGCAAACCTTTCAAGTATTGCACAGACCATAAAAATCTGTGGAGCTGCTGGAAGGGAGATAACCTGTGCAAATTAATTTGTCTCCTGTACATGCAATGCTGGAGAATTCATTGTACAATGCAGGTGTCCCACATTCCAGAGGCCGGGACTGATTTCAAGTATCCTGTCTGAGTCTCTCCTGGATCCCTTGAAATGCTCATTTAAAAACAAAATGCCATAAGTAGGTGGGAAACTTGCAAGAAAGTTCTAGTTGTTTGTTGTTCCTCATCCTCAGTGCAGTTTTTCATGTTTACAGAACAATCCTTTGTAGTCTGGGCACTCCTTTTTCCCTTTTGCTGAATGCACTTTGCACCATCACCCAGAGATTTCTAGAGGGTACAAAATACCAGAGAGCTGGGTCTTTCAGCTCCCTCTGGATGCCTTTGGGAAGCAGACACAGATGTTGCATTGCTGCAGAGATGCCCCTCCACCCTTTCCCACCTGCCAGTCGAACACCAAGGAACACAGAGCAGGTTTAACTGGTGCTGCATGAATCTTGGGCAGGGCAACCTCATTGGCTGGTTTAAGCCACATGAGGGTGAGCTTTTGTCTTTGGTGGTCTCTGCCAGTTGTCACCGGGCTGGTTGAGAAGCAGAACTCAGCTAGTAATGGAGTTTGCAGAATTACCAGGACTTGATGGAATGATGTAAAGCTTAATCAGATGCTCTGCTGGCCCCTGAGGTGCCAGATAGGGGGTGAAAGCCACAGATCTCTGCTGGGAATGGCAGTTCCATAGCTGTGTTATCCCTGCTGTGATCAATGCTGGGCACTGGGATGGATGCCCAGGTGTGGTGGCAATGTAGACACAGAGGAGGTGGCTGAGATCACACCCAAGCAGCCAATGTTTTGGGTTTTTGGTTTGGGTTTTTTGGGTCTGATTTATCTATTTCTGAATTATAAACACTGTGTAGCAAAGATAAATGATTTTTCATCACTATTTGCTCAGTCATTAGAGCTGTGTGCACACTGCTGTTATACCTGGTATCCTGTTAACTATTTTTGGTACAAGAAACATAAATAGTTCACAGTCCCCCCCAAAACAGACTTCATCATAATTTGATTTGTATATTCATATAAAAGGTACAGCATGGTCCAGCAAAGCTCTGGACAGTTTCATTAATCTACTGTATTTCCTTTGATTTGGAAATTTCCATGGGATGGGATTGAGTTGTACATATTTCCACTGAGTTATGAAGGCACTGTTGGAAACACCTTGCTAGGATTTTGTCATATTCTGCTGTCATTGGGTGAGGAAAATGGAGGTTCATGTTGGACCCATGAGTTTTGCAATTATTGCCAGTGAGTTGTCCAAGCAGATTAAAAAAAAAAAAAGAAAAGGAAGGGAAAAAAGCACAGCTTTTTATTGTTTGAGTTTTTTAAGCTTTAAGGCTCACTGTAATTCCAAATGGATATGTTGTTTTCACTGTGTATTATTGAATTCCCGCTGGTCCTGCCACTACAGGAAGTCACAGCAATACCTGTATCCTCCTTAGTCACTTTTTTGGGGGGTTGTGAAGCTCAGTGTTTTCAAAGCACTCTCAGAAGTGCCTGCTTAAAACGATATGATGTGTGTGTGTGAAATGCTGCTGTTCCTGCTGAAGCTTGGACGAACCATAAACCTCTGTGGCCGTAGAAAATTCCTGAGTGCTGCATCAGCTGTTCAAGTGCTGCTTTGCCAAATCAAAGATCCTGTGCTCAAACACTACGAGGAAGGAGAACTCCCACGGTGAGAGACAGCTTGTTACAATGGCACTCGGCTCAAGGTCACCCAGATCGTCAGCCACGGCAGGGAAAAAAGCCAAATTAGGCATTTTTAGCAGTGCAAATATGTTGAGAAATAACATTAAGGGTGTGAAGATGCTGGGAAGGAAACCAGTGAAATCCTTGCCGCAGAACAGATGTGCAGGGAATGTTATGGGCATAGCAAGTCACTTTACTTTTTGTGTATCACTAAATAAAACACTTTTGTGGTTGTGCTGATGTGTGTGGCTTTGTGACATCTCACCTTTGCGATTGCAGATCTGACCTAAACAGGTTTAATTTTTAATGTAAATTGTTCTGAAATGAATGGGAAGGTCATCCCCAGTGACAGCACTCATTTGATGGTGGAGGTGTCTGCTTTTTTCTTGGAGCAAGCAAGATCTGGGATTTTTGACAGAGAAAGTTTACGTGTATGAGAGTTCTTAAATAAGACTCATCAACCTTTATACCCAATTATCTATATGCCAATTATATTCACCCTGTATTTATTTTAATAGCATAATTAATACAATTTCAAATTGTAAATGGTATCTCCTTTGCCTATTACTGAGGAAAGTTTTGCATCTGAAAAAACCAAATGGATAGAGATAGTTTTTTCATTGTCATTGCATACCAGAGCCTGAAGAAAATGTTAAAGGTTTTAAATTTTAATATCATTAATTCTTATGATATTATATTATTATATCATTCTTATATGGTATTAAGTAGTAAATATCATTGATCGGTTTTCAGCACAAAGTAATGTTGATCAAGGGCTATACATGGTAAAATAGCTACTTTTTAGTGTATAAAAAATTGGTAAATTAGTAATTAAACCAGGACATAAGGCATGTGCCAGTAAAGAAATACACACAATTCTGAGCTCCTGCAGTTGAGCAGAGATTAGAATAATGCCTGATTGTGACATGGCCGTCAGTCAGCACAGACTTGTGTAGTTTGCAATGTGATTTCATGATGATTTCAATTCCACACCGAGGAGTGACAGCTCCTGTTTGTTACCATGGTAGCCTGAAGCCCACCAACCTCCCCCAGCACAATAGGGCAGGAGCCCTTCTCTCCAAGGAAGTCATCTCCTGACTCAAGGTCATGATGAGATCTACCTTGTGATTTCTGTCCAGGTTCAGTTCCTTTGCCTCTTACGTGTCTGACCTGCTGCTCTTCTGACCTGCTTTCTTTCTTTGGGTTCATTTTAGGGAGTTTTAACACAAACCAGGCTGTCTTTTAGGGAAACAGATGGAGATGCCCAGGGCATACCACAGGCCCACACAGCACTAGTGTGAGCTGCACAGAAAGGTACTTGGAGGGTAATTCCCGTTGAGAAAATTGATCCTTCCTTCTTTGGATGTTTTTTCCTGCCCACTCTTGAGCTCTCCTAGTTGAGAAGCATGTGAAAGTAAATGAATGAAGTGAAACTTTGGTGGGTTCTGTTACTCTCCTCTTTGTGATATTATCATAAATAGTGAAATAGTGGTTTGTGGACAGTAATTTTGTTCACTAAAAGTGGAATCTGCAAGCATTACAAAGTTTAGCACTGAGGGGTGTGTTTCAGGGTGGGAACTGAAAGTTTCCTTTTTGACAGGTTTCCTTGAAAACAGATTCCTACTGGCATCCAGATTTTCCTAGAAAAGAGAGTGCCAGAATGCTGCAGTCAGGGCTCAGACTCAGTTTGGGCACTCAGTAAACTGGCAGAGAAGGAAGGACAGGAGTAGTGCTGCAGGACCAGACTAAGCGTGAATGGAGCTTCTCTTGACCATCTCACATAGTCAGAGTAAGTACTGTCTAAACTCAAGGTTCATTTTTTTACTTTTCCATTTGTTTTGTCCTAATGTGCTCTGTTCTGCTTTCCCCTTTTTGCTGGCCAGGTGTCTACAGCAGATGCAGGGCCATCTCTGAGATGAGAAATATTTTAATTTCTTCTTGTTACATCCTAATTCCTGTTAGTCACCCTTAAACTTCTTTTAGTCACATCACGTGCCTTCTGAGCTCTGAATTAACTTGTCCTGCTCCTGCATGTCTTAATTCTCTCTCATGCACTTAACATCAGAGGAAATGGCTCCTTCTTTCTCTTCCACTCAATGTTCCCATCACCTCCTGCAGTTAATAGAATTAAATTCTAATACTAACATTCAATTTGCAATTTTGGAGGCTTGAAACGTCACCTGCTCTGCATGAAGGAATAGTTTTTGCAGGGAGTTTTGAATGTGGTATATTTTTTACAGAATTCACAGGGTTTGAATCTGTTGCACTTTTGGGAGGTGTTTTCCATCTCCAGGAGAGCTTTCATGTGAAGGGTTTCGCTCTGGGATGTCCATATGCTCTTTTTTCCATGGTGCTCACAGTGTCAGTTACACATCTCAGGATACAAAATCCAGGCAACAAAAATTTAAAAGAAAGCCTGCCTTGGAACACAGACACAAATAAAATTACATGGCTGTGGCATTTGTGACACTGTTGAACAACCACACCAGTCACTTGCCAGAAGTTTCCCAGCAGAGCTGAAGTGTTAGTTGGAAACAAGGGTCTGATAAGAGAGGATTCAGGAGCTCAATGTTGGTCAAACAAGAGCCAATGTAGTTACAGAGGAATGACTGTATTTTATATCCTTTCCTCTCTAGCCCCAGGTATGTGAGTTGTCTTTTCTCTCAAAATTTCCAGGCAATTGTGTTTCAGAAGAAATTGAACATAATGTTCCGACGCTTAAATCTTTGACATGGCCCTTCCCATTCTGCCTCAGCAGGTACTTATTGTTCTTTTGGCACTGCTCTGATGAACATGTGATGCCTTTAAAATACCTTGGTAAGCAGGAATCCTGGATATAAAATGTTACTCTTGTTGAAGTACAATTTCTGATTCGCTGGTTTGAGAGACAAACATATGGCAGCCTACAGGAGAGGGCTGACAGTGTGACACTTGGGCCAGAACTCATGTCACAGAAGAGAGAAAGGCAGAAGCTGATATATTTTCATCATAGTGTTAGTTATTCCCATGTAAAAATCCCTGTTGAGAAAGCAGTTTATTTCAAGAGGTGCATATGTTAATATCCCTACTATTACATGTGCAAAACATACAAGTCTCATCAGCCATGGCCCAGCTAAACAGGTTTATCTTCCTTCCCATCTCAGTTCCTACAGGACAGAAAATTAAGCAGATTAAACCCAGGAATAAGTAATTAGCAACATTTACAGCAGTAAGCCTACAGTACTTGGATGGCCACTAGAAATGGAACTGTTAGATTATTTTGTCACTTCAAGGCTTGATTATTAGTACTGAGTATCTTTCAGAAAGTGTGTCTAATTTCTGATGGAAGCTTGGAGAGGGGCAGCACCATCCAGGAGATAAGGGTTCTGGCATTACACTGAAAATTCTGAGTTCTTTCCCAGTGTGGATGACTTTGCTCATGTGCTTTTCACCACTGTGATTGATTATATTCATATAACATCTCTTTTCCAGGTAATTTCTAACCTAGGTTCTCCAATCTTTCAGAGTTAAACAAGCACTGACACTGTAAGATATTATTTCCAACTACTCCAAACCATTTCCAGTAAGTCTAGAAAAGTCCTTTGCAACATATAGCACTTTTCATTTATTTCAGAGAAAATCAAAAAGAAAACTAAAAACTTTCTGAAGAAAGGAAAAGACTGAGTGGTTTTGGTGTGGTCTGTGTGTTTTTGTTTGTTTTTGTTTGTTTGTTTGTTTTTCTAAACAGGAGTTTTACATTTCATGAAGGTGAATGATATAGCACAAAAGTCTGTAAATAACTTTATCACCTTATCTGCTTTTGATCTAGCAGGTCTTCAGGAGTAAACATTACTTAATCTACATTCATATTATCTTTGCCCCCTCCCCTTTATTTTTTTAACTGAAGACTTAACTCTCTCAGCATTTAGAAATGTGAAGACAGCATTACTGTGCTCCTCTGTTCTACTCTGTTGCTTTCAATTCCTATTTAATAAGACATGGGACACCTCTCATAAATTCTGTAACATCAGTGTAATGTTGCTTTGATGATACATTGCATGTTAAGTTGGGATTGGCATGAAAGAATAGTTTAGGCTCAGGAGAGACTTTTGTTTTCTTCTGGTTTTGCCATAAGTGTTCTGTATCTCTTGCTGTTCAAATCTATCAAGAGTTCGTGATATGATACTTTGAACATGGGGTGTTCTGCCCCCTGGCCAGGGGCCTTCTGCAGCTGCTGACCTCTCCTCCTCCCTCTCCCTCTTCCCCTTGGAATTAGATCTCAGGGCCCTCTCTGAAGTTAAAGAACTAATTGTTTTTCCAGCATCCCTCTCTCTCCTCTGACTTGCCCCTCCGAGGGGGCACAGGTGAATGTCTGAGGAAAACAAAAGATGCATCTCTGGAGCAGACCATACCTATGACCCTTTCCATGTGCTGTTGCACAAAGGGTAAGACTTGGACCCCGTGAACCCACTTACAGCTGATGGAGCTGATGCAGCTGGTGGCTTGGAAGCTGATTTCAAACCTCTGACATCTGGAGTTGCTTTCACTTCATTTCGCTGCAGGTGTTCACAGACACACTGTCATTCTGCTGGCTGTCTCCCTGGAAAGCAATACAGTTACTGTGTTATTGCTTTTCTTTCCATGGAATAATGAGGATCTCAACTCAATAATGACTCTGGGCATGAAATGTAATCTAGACACCTCAAACCTAATTTTCTTGCAACACCAACTTTCACAGATATTTACGTTTTAAATATATATGGACTAATGTTGAAATACATATATTATCCTATATTTTGTATAGGATCCTGAATTGTATAATATATTCATTACCCCCTGAAACCTCTCTCAGAATTGTATTGTTCTTCTCTAATATAACTCTTGCTGTCTCTTCTTGCCCATCTTGTTATTTCTGTGCTTTTCATCCCTTTTCTGAGTAGTCTTTGTACCCCTTCCACACAAGCACATTCCATCTCTTTTTCTTCCTTTCTTATATGCCAGTTCTGTCTTCAAGGTGCTGTCTTTTTGCAGTGTGGTGCAGAATAATCAAACCAGCAAACTTTGTACTTTTTGAAGCAGGGGTGTTTGAACATTTGAAAACCCACAAAAGAAAGGCAGATCAGTAGTTCTGGCATTCTTCAAAATTGCTCTTTCATTTGAAAGGAACAGAGAAGCTCTGGGTGGGCAAACTGAAAGTTGTGGTGTCTATTTAATGAGGCTGTGAATGGAGGCAAGGAGTGTATCAGTAATGAGTAGATGTGGTGAATGCAGATGTGTCCACTTAAAGGAAAAAAAAGTGCTTCAAGTATAGTCTTTTATTTGATAATCAGGCTGCAATTCGTATTCATCTGGGGGTCTTTAGAAAAGCCAGAGGTCTCTGAGGATGTGAAGCTCCAGCAGGCACCAACCTCGGCTGGGTGAGTTGCACAAATGTGAATGTGTCTGCTGCAGTCTGGAATTCACTCTTGTTTGGCAGCCCCGAGCCTGGGGGCAGCATGTTTTTCGCTATAGCAGCAAGTGATGTTAATGGAGTGCACGGCATCCCTGGAAGGGTGTTCTGGAGAAGGTCACCTGAAATCCGTGCAGGGGATGCTGGCTACATCGAACACTAAAATGGGCGTTACTGGAAGCTCACAAAAAGATCCGAAGTGAATATAATCAGCAGTTCCACACTGCAGGTTTTGCTTAAGTCTTGCTCTTCCTCCCGACTCTTTAGTGTGTATAATGTGCTTGTTTTTTCTGGAGTGTTAGGAGAGCTCTCACATGCCCTTAGTGCTCTGAGTGTAATGGGCTGCGTTCTTCACCCTAATTGGTGAAGCACGAGCATTCCAGACGGCACAGGATGGTTTTCCCACCTCGGAAAGCCACTCCTGCCCAGCCCCGGTCCCTTCCTTCCCCAGGACTCATTAGCAGTAGCAGTCGGGGGGATTTATAATGCCAGGAGAACCTCCCAACCCAACCGTCTATTAACCCAACCTGGCTGTTCATAGCTCCTTTTCCTTACAAAGTGTTTCTGTCCCCGGACACGCTTTTGCCTCAGGGCAGTTAGTTAACAAAGTAGTCTTTAGCTATCGAGAATGATCCATTTGTCAGGGATTATTGTGCAATGATGCCATAGTCTCTCTTAATTAGGTAAACCCACATTGGTTGTAGATAGTCTTAAAGACCCTTTCTTGGAGGATCAAGAGGGTTTGTCTAAGCCAAACTGAGCAGTGGCTTTGCAAAAGCAGAGTAAATGATAGGAGGAAATGAGAAATATTTATTATAATGATATTTTTAGAAATAGTCAAGTTTCGAAAGGTTTATAATATTAAGACATAGCTGTTCATAAGGGAAAGAAGTCAATCCAGTCAGTTTTTCAAGAAAGGAGTGTCCTTACTGGTCCTTTCTGATACCCTTTCCTAGAATAACAGGCAAGGAGAAACATGCACCCAGAGACATATAATTGTATATACTGAAAACTGAGCCCATACTGGGGACATGAACACCTCAGTGTCCTTAGAAAATATCAGATTTTTCTCTTCTTTGACCAGTTTATGATGCATCACAGAACAGATGCAGAATCTCTTCAGAGAGATGTTGATGCTTAAGAACTAAAATTGATATATCCACATATGTATATATATAATATGGAATTTTTTTTGTAATTATAAGATTCAGTTTCTGTTTCTCACCTATTACTTCCAAGTACCCAATACAAATTTCTGTCCTCTGAAGAAAGGATTCTGCAGGAACTCAGCACGTGGCACTCTCATCTCATTCCACTGAAAATATGGCCATGGAAACCATGTCACTAGAAAATTGCAAAATGAGTAAACAAACAGGAAAATCACTGCACCGTGGTTCAGTGGGGAGGGCTGGGGTTCAGTGTGCTTACATGAAATTCTTTCTGGGCTCCATTCAGTTTTAATACTAATCTGCCATCAAATCTGAAGAGTTTTAAGCTGTTCCCAGTGGTATTTACCATCAAGTGAAGTGTGAGGCTGAGTGGCTATTTTATTAGAGATGGGAAATTATTTTAGCATAACATTGCAGTTGAGTTATTGCCACTTGATGAGTTTATGCAAGAACTCTTGCAGGCCATTTCCGAGTGGAATTCATCCTTTCAACAGCAAATTGCTGAAAGAGATACAGGGTTATTTGTTTATGCTGTGGAATAGAAGCTGGGAAAAAGGTATCCCATTCTATCCCATTAACATTTTAACAAGATCAACCCCCAAATGCCCCCCCACTGATTTACTGGGACCCTTGTACTTGTTAATGCTCATGAGGGGAATCCAGTCAGGATGGCAAGTCTCTGATTTTATAATCCCTCAGACTGTACAAACCGTGATGGGTTTTTATAATCCCTGTGAAGAGAGGGAGAGTGCAGGAGTGCATGTGACACCTCCCTACACCACAGTGATAAGCCAAACCTGAATTTCACCCTCATCTCAAAGCTGTAACTTTAGATCAATGGATCTTGCCATTTATTCCTGCATTAAATGCTGCTTTGAAAGTTTAAGGTCATAAAGTGAGAGGAAAAAGTGGAGAGTGTATTGAGCCAGGAGTGTTGCTGGAGAGAAAACCTTAAGGCACGCCAACTTTTAGATATAAAACATAAATTCTTTATAGCTCCCTGTCTTTGTCAGAATGTTTTCCATTGTAGAGCATTGTGTTTGTGACTTGTTAATGCCTGAGTTATTGATTTCCTGTCAGTGTGAACTGGATTCCCAGTGAGCTTTTTTGTCCTTGTCTTTGGCAGCCTTTGGTAAAATCGCTCAAGATTGTTAGTTTGGTTTGGTTTTAAAAGCCATCAAATAGCATTTTACATGTGAGTTCCCCACTGTAAATGTAGCAACTTTCCCTTCTTTTTTGCACTCCAATACTCTACCTTTTTCAAGTGGTAATTTTGAGAGAAGAGGATATGTAAACACAAGTTGAGCTGATATACCTTGGTATTGTACAGATGAGTTTCCACCTGTGCTTTTTTTTTCCATGATGCTGACTCATGAACTTATTTCAGTGCACAGATAGGAAAAAGAAATGTAGTGCACACCTGCTAAACAATTAAAAGTAGTTTTCCTTTATGCCTGAACAGTACCAGTTTATGTTTAGAAATTGTCAAGAAAAAAGAATATAACCCCACCCCCAAAGGATTATAGTTGTTTTAACTAATTATTGTTTCATTGCATTTACAAAATGCAGAAGGCATCACACAATTTCACACACACACATTACTGTGTTTTGGTCTTTTCATAGGTGGTCTTTTCTCAATCTTTTCTCAACAGTTGCATTGTGCTGGTTTAAAGGTGAACCAGCAGGGGAAATGAACTCACCACAAGAGAGATTATAAGTCAGAGCTAAAATTTAATAATAATATTACAATAACAACACTGACACACAAGGGAGATTGCTTTCAACTCACAAAACCCCAGCAGTATAACCCAGTGTCCTGGGGCACAAACCCAAGGGGGTTTGTTTGCCCTTGTGCTGAGACCCCTGTGGTTCCCCCAAGTCCAGAGCAAAAGGAAAAGAAAAACCTGTTGGTGCAGGTGAGGGCTGTGGTCTGGGCGAGAGCGGTGATCTCCTCCTGTCGAGGTCCTGCTGCTGCTCTGGATCCGACAAGAACTTACCAAAGTCTTCTTATCCACCACTTATGTACCCTCAGGGAGCACCCAGTCCCTCCCCCTGGGCGGGGACTCACACAATGGGTGATTAACTCTGGGAGCCAGGGGGTGTTGAACTGTTGATGGCCCATTGGCAGCTCCGCCCCCTCAGGCTGGGTGTGAAGGTGCCAATGGCTCCCTGGGCAGCTGCTGCTAATGGCCCATTGTCCTTGGGGAATGAATAGAGGGGGTAGAATACACAGCTTTGATCACCCCCACACAGGGTTAGCTGGTCCTTCCTGCTGAACTAGGACATACATGTACCATGTAATGTGTTCACAGAACATACACATGTCCCATGCAGGACTTGGCCATCCAGCAGCTGAGCCCTTCCTCAGAAACCTTCCTACCCCTGTTGCCTCTGGTGCAGAACAGCTGGTGGTAATCACTCGAAACATTAATTATGAGCTGATTGGCAAGGGCATAAACAAAGCAGAGATGAATTACAACAGTGATGCACCATGTAGATTTTTAAACCAACTGACAAAACTCTACCTTTGATTAATATCAGAAAAGTGTCAAGGGCTCTGACTGTTCAATTCTACACACAGAGTAAGCGTTAAAATGCTATAGCTGGGAGGCAAGCAGACAAAAAAAATTGGATAAACAAAAGCCTGCACTGAATTAATGTTTCAATAAAATGCCTAAGTAACATATGTCCCAACCTGGCTGGAGTCCTAAAGCAGGAGTAAAAGACTTTAATTACGTGATTGATGGGTGCTTCAGGAGAGAGCTCGGAATCCACGAGGACGGCAAGGTCAAAGTGCCGCCTGGTGACGGGCAGAGCAGGGAGCTGGGAGGTGACTGCAGGTGACAGGGCGGCCCATCTGCCCCGGCAGCTCCGCTCTAACTGCCGCTACCACCGAGGGCACAATTGAAGGGCTTCCTGCTTGGCTGGCTCACAAAAAATTATGCAAAATATCCAGCTGCTTCATGCAGTGTTTGGGAACGATAAAACTTGGGCATTTTTGCTAGGAAACAGCACAAAACTACTTGTTCTGAAACAGTCCAAACCTTGCATTGTTGATTGGTGACTGTTGCTTCCAAGGCAGTTTGTAATAATTAGAAATACCTACAGTGTTAATCGTTTTTGTTGACCCATTGGCAAGGGAGTTGCCAGTCTTTCTGTGAGAGGGGTCACCCTTGCATGTGTAGCTGGACATTTCTGTGTGGGTATCACTGTCACATGTTCTGAGGTTCTCATGGGAGAAAATCGTTGTGGCCAAATCCTGGTCATGATCTCCTGAAGTGCCTGTGGGCTACAATTTTGTCTGAGATTCTCTATAATTGGATTCAATTACTATTATCATCTTCTTTTTTTTTTTATTTTTCAACTGTGGTGCTGTAGCTTTTGCTCTTACATAGGCAGAGGGTGTTTTTTTCTGTAAATGTTTTAGTTGATTGGAAGTTTATTTAAACTATTATTTTCTGTTTCCAGGAAGATATTGATAGCAAAGCATTTCTTTCTCTGCTTCTTCTTTTTTTTTTTTTTTGTATTTCAAGCTTTCTGTGGTCATTATCTATATAAGACCTTTCTAGATAATGCTGCCCCATTCAGTTTTCTTCTCTGGCAGCCTTGGTGACACCAGTGGATATGGAAAGAGGCAAATACTACGCTCTTCAAAATATTTCCTTCTGTATCTTGTGGCAGGTCATTGAATATTTGCTGTTAAGAGAAAATGGAAATGTCTGAGGTGAATTTACAGAATGTAGGTTAAATAGTGATTACTTGTCCCAGTTTAAATTGTGTCCCAGATTTGTGCATTGTGCTATAGAGTCAATTCATATAAATGAATGGTGAGACTGTTTCACAGATGATTATTATTTTCCCCTGAGATGATACCCTATTAAATTATTTTGATCTTCTACATTTTCATGTATTTCTAACTTTGTTTTTAGAATTCTTTCCTCTCCTTCCTTCAATGGCTATGGGCAAAAAAGGTAGAAAAGTTACTTTGCTCTGGGCAGATGTAGTTTTTCTGAATAATTTTGAGTAATTTGAAATATTTTTATGGTCAAGGCAGAATAATACAGCTCACCAAGTAGGATGAGGAAATTGGAATGTTGCTTTCTGGGTCACTATTTCAAAACAGTATAGATGCAAAAGTAATGTGCTTTCCACAATTATCATCAAGGTTATTCTCAAATAAAAGCTGAGATAAAAATGAGGCAAAGACCAAGCTGCCTGCTCACCATTCAGTGGGATTTTCTGGGGATGGGAAGCGCTGCCAGGGCGGTGTGTACCTGTTCCACAAGCTCCATTTGCAGGACTCTCATCAGCTTGCATAAATAATGTAGTGCCAAATAAAAGCACCCCTGCCCTGGAAAACATGACATCAATTTCAGTCATTGTCTGTGTGTCAAGTATAATGCATTTGCTTAGGATAACCTGAGCTAATATTTTTATTTTAATGAGATGAGTTGATAGAAATTTCCCAGAAAGATATTTAAGGTTAAGGTCATAAACCTCCTCAGTATCACTGTGGTGTTGTGTGTTTGTAATGAGCTACATCATAGTTAGATAAAGCAATAATATTCTAAAGAGCTGAGGGTGTAGGCAAAGAGGAGAAATAAGGTGGTGAATGGGAGAGGTGAAAGGAAGCTGAGGAGTTGTATGAGATTGTAACATCTTTGTGTTTGTGTTCTGAACAAGCAGGAATTAAACATCTGAAAGTTTCTCCGAACCTTAAAAGCTCTTGAGAGCACAGGTGGCTCTAGAAGATTTGAGCCACTAGTTTGGGTGCCCCAAACAAGTGGAATGACAACACTGTGGGCACCCAGCCATGGGTTGCAGTCACTGGGCACTCCGTGACCCCTGTTCAGGTGGCAGATCTTCTGCTGTCCACAGCACTCTGTAACTGCGGGTTCAGTGGGCACAGAGGCGCCAACCTGGTAGCAGAGCTGTAGTTCTGTCTATCTGATGGACTAGTGACAGTAAGAGAAGAGTTGGATCACAATCAGTGGCCTGATGTCATAATGAAATGAACTGCAGTGGCATTTGTGCATTTTGAGCAAGTCAAATGATCTGTTAAGATCAGCTTTGTTTGCAGAAGTGATGCACCACTCCATGCAGCATTTTGGAAAGATGTTTGGAATATACTGTAACTATAATCAGAGAGGTAGTTTGAGTGCAGAGAACAAAAACATTACTTTCCCACCACTTTTGTGTTGATTTTGCTGTAGTAAATAAGATTTACATGGGCTTGCAGCTTATTACCTTGTTCTTGATGAAATTTCACCCCAAACATAACAGACATTCAAACCTTATGTAAAGATGAACCACACAAACCTCTGTGTGTTTACTGAGGAGAGGAATATGACTTACAAAATAGGGATTTTTGTTCTCTTGGTTCCTACACAAAGTACTAGTTCAGCTTCATCGTGCTGCAGACAGTCTGGTGTGAGTGAATCTGCACTGAGAGTCCTCCTATAGTCATTAAATCAAAGCCACGATGGTGGAGTCAAAGGAAGGCACTGAGGTGACAGTGACCTACTTTGCTAAATCAGAGGAGTGGACACGGAATAATTGTGTTGAGGTCCAACTCTGCAGGAGATAACCTTTGAAAGTGCTGAAAATCTGAAGTCTGTGACATTGCTGGAGTAGAAATATAAAAATCTATGAATCACTATTGGAACCAGCTTATGCATCATTTAATTGTGATATATTTAAAAAAATGGAGTGCCTTCAGCAATCTGCATATGAAAAGCCTGTGCATGATGGAATTGATGTAATGAACACCAACCACTTCACTTCCATGAATGTTAACACTGCAAAATGCCTGGAGTAGGAAGATAATGTGGGGTCAAAATGTGCTCTGCCGAGACGTCTGCTTTTATTATTTTTTCCTGCTGGTCTTTGGGAGGACCTTTTCAGATGCATTCACTGATAACTGATGCATTTTCCCTTTTATTGATTCTATTATCTAAATTGCCAGCTAAGACATGATTTTGTCTGTCTCTATTCAGAACCATATCGTGCCAAAGTAAGGTACAGGTTGTGAGGTTGTGAGCTGATGCAGTTCATTGATATGAAGGAAACGTGGTCAATTAACAGCTTTCATTTGGTGTCTGTATTCTGCTTCTAAAATTATTACAAATGTGGATTATTTTGTTGTTAAGGTTCCACATTCCTCAATTACTGTTTTTATGTTGGTTGAAGCTCTGGTGGAGGAAAGGGGAAATAAAAGGGGCAAATGCTGCTTTTGCCTTAATAAGTAATCCACTGCACATACTTTTCTCTCTTCTTTCTGGTAAATAATGAAATTCTAAACAGCAGAAAGAGAAAAACCCAAAAACCTGCCAACAGACAACACCCTTCAAAAAAAACAACCCCATTAGAACCAGTGGCAAATTTGAGCTTTTTCTGGTGAAGCTGCTTTATTGTTTCTACCCAAAAGATTCTGTTATTTGATTGGATTCTCTTCTCCATATTGTGTATCACAGACTCACAGACTATTCTGAGCTGGAAGGGACCCACACGGATCATCAAGCCCAACTCTTAAGTCAAGGGCCCACATAGGGGATTGAACCCATGACCTTGGCATTATTGCAACCAAGTTTTAACCAACTGAGCTTATCTCAGGGTCAGCAGTGTGGGCAGAATGTGACTGAATGTGGCAGAAAGTTGTCTTAATTTTTGTAGTTCAGAGGTGGGTGAACAGCTCTAAGTTTATCACAGTAAGAAAGAAGTGATTGTGTTGTTTGTAATGGATACTTCTGGAGTTTTGTCTGGCACAGCAAAGTTTTCATAGGTGACAGCAGCAATAGCTGTTGCTCTAATGGGTAGTCATTATGAGTAGGAATTAAGTGGTTCTTTGCAGTAAAATTATCCAAGGGGAAATTGTGGTATCAAAGCTGTTGCTTGGAGTTATTTGCCTTTCCACTGATTGAGTTTCATTGCACTCATTCCCGATGCTGAACTGGAAATGTCTTCAGTCACTTGTTTTCACTAATAGCCTTTGCTGCTGGTGGTGTTACATTACATTGTTCTGGGGACATGACCCACAATTCTTTTGCAAGTTTCTTTACCACATTTTTCCAAAAACGTTTTTTTTTTCTTTCTTGTAAGCCATTATATATATATATACACTTTAGCAAAAAAATACATACTACTGTAGCAGTTCCATTTAAGTGAAGTTTTCAGCACTCTGCACTCCCTGGACAGTCTGTGAAACACTGGACACTGTTGGCATTTGTTACATTGCAGTTAAATCAATTCTAATATTCTCTCTGCTTTCTTTTTCGTCTTGAATCTCTCCTCACTTTATTTGTTTCATCTGTTATTTATGTTTCATTTTGTTGTGTATTTCAATTTAAAACTCTTTGCAACAAAATTACATTTTATCAGAAAGCTTTACAATGCTGTTTGCAACATAGTCAGTGTAGAGAATCTTTAGAATCAGATTCTTCACTTTTATTTTACCTTTGGGCAGACAATAACAATCCAAAATCCATCTGGGAAGTTGGGAATAAACTCATGATAGATCTGATTCTTAATTCTGTGCAGTGCATCTGAGGTTCATCACAGCCAGCCCATGGCCATCTTCAGTAGAGAACACAAAGTTGTTATGTTATTTCTTAGTGGAAATGCATGTTCAGGCCATTTGGGAGACTGTACTTCTCAGAAGACAAATGCTAACACCATTTCCTTTGAAACACTTTTCCAGGGTTGTATCCAGTACAGGGAACATCCCAGCAGTTATGTAAGATGTTCCTGGGCCAGAAGTGCTGCCTGGTGCTTTTGGGCTGTAGCAGGGCAGGAGGAGGGTCAGGGTTCATTTGCCTTTACATCAGTAAACACATGTATGTGTTTGTGTGTTTACCATTTGGATATTCCCTTCACAAACCCAAGATCATAAGGAGAACTGTTTTTCCTAAGAGGAAACAAGGTGTGGTCTGTCTTGGGCTGCAGACAAGTCAGTATCCTTAAGAGGCTCCCACTGCTCTTGACCTTGTGGTGTGTTTAAAAGTAGTACTCAGAGCACAAGAACAGCAAATGAATGTTGTGGTGAAACCTAAGAAGGCAGGAGTTGGAAAAAACTCTAACATGGACACTGGAATGAAGCTTAATTTTCCTCATTGAGATGTTTATGTTCAGTGGGATGAGGGACAGTTGTTTTGAGCCACGTAGTCATTCATATAATTCAATAACATTTAAGACCAATACATGGAATAATGGAATATTGAACTGTGTTAGGACACAGATAAAACTATGTTGGGTCATGGATTTGCTTCTATCCACATAGCATTTACTTCAAATGCCTGAAATCACTACTTAGGATGAGTAGTTTATTCAGCTGCCAAAAGAGGAGCTACTTTTACTGTAGTAGTGGAAAATACTCTGCTCTGATGGAGTTACAGGTGTCCAGCAAAAAACAAGAATCCAAAACTGCAACCCAGGGAGTCCTGGCTGGGCTGGTGAATACAGGAGTGGCTGCAGAGGCTGAGGACACTCGTGGGCAGCAGTAGGAGCTCACAGAACAAGATGTGGAGCAACCTGCTTCCAGCTTGAAGCCAACCCTTCTGTGGACAGGAGGGGACACTGGAGCCCTCAAGGTGTTCCCTCCCAGCCCAGTCTCTCTGGGAGTCACCCACTGATTCCCTGGGCCAGTTGCACGACTGCAGGTGCTGTAACATTCCAGCATGGCAGATTGCACAGCCAACAGATGCTGCCCTTCCACTTCATCCAATCCAGAAGGGATGTGCTTTTTCTTGGGTTTTTTAGGTAACTTGTTTACCAGTTTTCCTATTCCTTCTCAGCTGTTCCCGTGTATTTAAAGAAAAACGAAATGTCTTCAGTCAATTTTAATTCCATATTGTATTTAGAACAATTTTAATTCCATATTGTATTTAGAACAATTTTAATTCCATATTGTATTTAGAACAAGTACTTTAAGATTCAATTGTCTTCGATAACAATATTTGTTTTGTTACATCTTCAAGTAATTTGACTTTTTTTCTTTTTCTTTTTTTTTTGTAGAAGTTGGCTTTAGGAAACGTGTTTCATTGTATTATTTAGAGAATGACCTTCAGTACTGATAACATTTTGTTGCAGTGCACATTTTTTTGTGCACTGTTTAAATAATGAATAGTAAATCAACATAGTTAAATGGGATATGACTGCACAGATTTCTATATAAATTGGGAAACTTCGCCACCTGCTCTACAAGGACAACCTTTACCAGTTGTGAATATTTTTGTGTTTCAGAAAACCTTTCCAGAGGTTTTCCAAAGCTCTCCTTTCCCAGACCATTAAACTATATGAGCAAATAGTCCTTGTACTGTAGAGTGGCTGAGGAGCAGAAGGATGTTTATGTGTTAACTGTTTTTCTAAGCCATTGCTTTGAAAAGATTCAAGGGATAAAATACCTGAGAAATTCTAGGTACAACCAACTGTGTTTCAAATACATAGAAAAGAGTGAGGGGGAAAAAAGGTACTGTTTTTCTTTCTTTTTTTGTATCTAACACACAGATTTTATATGAAATTTAGACGATTAATATTAAATAACACTTCAGATATTTATTAAGTTTGCAAAGCAGTTTAATTTTTTTCTTAAAAATATCAGAATATGGAGGTTATTATTATTTATATCTGGCTAAAATTATCTGTCATATGCAGATGATTATGCAATATCTGCCAACATCCTACCCTAAGACAGTTTTAACAGATGGTTGAATGTGTTTCATGTGGCATTTGTTTAAATGCAGCTATATCTAATTTCCCCAGTAATTATTAACATCATCTTGCTGCTAAGGACTCAGTCTGCATGGAGTTAGCTGCTGTTAGACTGTTTCTGCCAGACTTTGTGTTTCAACCTTTATATTTTGCAGGACAAATATTTTGCTTTAATGTCTAAGAGTTCTGTATTATCACATGGAAAATCTACAGTGAGAATCACAAATACTTTATCCAGTGCTGACTCTGCTGCTGTATAAAGAAAATAGGCCTTGCTATTTAATTTGTGTGTCTCTTTTCAAGTGTTAATTTTGAAGCAAAATAAGAATGTGGCACTAAGGTTTAGTAAATTGACTCTGAGCAATGAAACAGCAATTTGAGGTACATATGACCAATATAAACAAAGTCACTTAAAGATGCATTTGCTTGAATAAACCCCCAAATGGGATATAGGCAGGTTTGCCTTCACATCAGTGCTGGAAGATGCCAATCAAACAAGATCTTCATGGGGGGGATGGACATTTCCATGATTCTATAATATGATAATTATGACATATGCCTTTTTAATTAAGATTCCCCATAACTTATGCTCTGTACAAGCATATTTAGTACATGTAAAAATTTACACCTCTGTGTGTGTATTTGCATGCAGAGACAGGTGTCTGTGTGTAGCTAAATGTTTTGGTAATAACTTTACTGGGACCTGTAAACCCTCTTGAGTTTCTGCACCCCAGTTTTCTCAGGGAAATTACTCTTACACATTTTTACATCAGACTCTATTTTAACTAAAGGAACATAGTCACAAAAGTCCCAACATCTCCAAAAGGTGTTAAGCTTCTGTTTATCAGCAAAGATAAGATCTTCCCTGATTGTTTCAGTATCCCAGCTTCTATTTCACCTTCTCCAAAACTGCCGGTGCTCACTCTTGAGTGAACCTCTTCTGCTCTGCTGCTCAAACTGCTTTCTCCTCCTGCCCTCCTCCTGAGCCCAAGCAGCCACCCACCTTCTCCACTGCCTTGTTCAGTTTTGTTGCCAATTGCCTTAAGCAAAACCCATCCCATTTTTCTGGACTTCTGGCACGGGAGGTCACTTGTCCAGTGGACTGTTATGTTGTTCTCCCTAGTCCCTTGCTCTTTAAATTTTTATTTGCTATAATTTCCCTGGTGTTCTTCATTAGAATATTCTGGGGTTCAAACTGATTTTTCTGCTTTGCTCTTCTGTAGAAATACTGGTAAAACAATAGATGATGTTCCCTGCATTAAAACCTACTTTGTAACATTAGTGACCATGAGCTGTAGATAAAACTCAGTAACATGGATAGTAAAGTCAGCCATGGGGTGCCTAATGTGCAGTTTGGGTTTTTAAGGTTTATTTCTTGGAATCTTGCTGTGATTTTGCCTTGGCTACCATAGTTGGCCGTTCCTTATTTTTTATTGGGCATAAAATGTAATAATATGGGACTGTTATTAGCTACAGAATAAAGCACTGTTAGCACTCAAGTTTTTATTCTGAATCTAAATACTGTATAGATTTTGCAATAGGAAGACATGCTGGTCAAAAATGCAGTAAACAATGAGTGATCAACAAAGCTTTGGTTCAGGATGCGAGAGAGAATTGCAGAGTTCCAGTCAGAAATAATAGAAGGAAGGAAATCGAAGAAGATGGTAAAAAGAGAAAGCAAGAATAAGTAAAATAATATTGAAAGGACATTCAGCTACTGAGAGGACTTTTACTGCATTCACTGTTTGATCCAGGGCATAATCCAATGTGTTCCAGTACCAGGGTTTTTTTGAGAACAAGAACTGGAAGGTTTGGGTTGCATTTTTAGGATGCTTCCAACAAAAGTAATATATCACAATTTCATATTGCACCTCTTGTTAATGCCCATGAAAGGCAGCAGTTACAGTCAAACATCCATGCTCTGTACAAGATGAGCTCACCCTTTAACCACTAAACTAATTGTCTGGACATGTCTTACGTAGCAGCAAAGGGAGAAAGGTGTTTAAATTGTCAGAGAGACATGAAGTGCAGACCAGCCTACCTGTGTAGCACTGACTCAGCCAGGATGAAATTGGGCATCACTTGCACCAAACCATGTCTCAGAATGTACTGTTTAGAAGCACTACAATAATATTAAAACATAATCTAAGTAACCAAAAAGTAGCATTTTCCACGTGTTTCTCCTGGTCAACAGGACTTGTGAAAGTTATTTTCGCTCTAGAATTTATTCCTGGACATAAAACAAAAAGCTGTGAAACATCTCTGATTGATGGATAAACACAATATTTTGATCCATGTTTCATCCCAGTGCCAGGCTGGTGCTCCTGTGCAGCCCTGCCCCTCTGTACACATAGAACATGCAGCCAAAGTCAGTGCCTTTCAGGGTGTTATTTTCCAATATGCATTTTTCAAAGTCTTCTCTGAGCAGTAAAATGTGTGAGAAATACATTTGGGGTTTTTGGCTTCATCTGGTAAACTACTCTCCAGTCAGCCCACTTTTGTAGTGTTCCATCCTGTCTTGGAGACACACAATTGGTGGCAGTAAAACACTTATTATCAAGTTTATTTTTTAGGCTAAAAGGTAAGTTTCTCTTTCACTCAGGCAATGACTTAGTTCCTTAGTACTTGCCATCTGGCTTGGAATATTTGTTTTCCAAATATGTTGCAGTACAGGATCCTGCACATTTATGTAAACCACTTTATTTTAAGGGATTTGGGTTTCCCCACATTCTCTATAATTTTGGGGTTGTTATTCTTGACCATAACAGTCTACACTTATAAAGATATATTAGATAGGATGGGCTATCAGCAAATACTGACAGTACCACAGTGTTGCAGGATTGCAGGATCAATAGAGTAGGAATTTGCATCCACCTGGGGATGAGTTGGGATGTTGTGTGGGAGCAGGAATCTGAGCAGTGGGTACACTCTGCATCTCTCTTGGCAAGTGGTGGGTGTCAGTTTGGGATTGTTGCTCCCCAGTGGATCACAGTTGCTTTTAGTTTCTCAATAAAGCTGCATATTAGATTTCTACTTTTAGGTTGCAGGTGTTTAAAGAAACTGTTTGTACTGGGCTACAGAAGCTGGTCATAAATCAAAATACTGATGTAAAGTGATAATAATGATGGAATCTTCCATCACTGATTTTTTTCCCCCAAACTTTAGAACTGGTTTATGAGTACAGCTTTTAACCATTCCATCTCCAGCATTTGGAGCTGCTATGGTGCTAAACTGGTAGGATGCAGTGGTTGGAATGGAGGTGAAGGAAATGTAACCTGGACTCTTCAGGGTGACACAAACAAGTATTAAAGATGTTTTGGTTTTTTTTTTTTTTTCACTAAATAGTCTTGCTGGTGCTTGGGACTGACTGTAATAAAGGACTTACAGGTCCTTTTGATTGCACCAGTCCTCGAACAGGGACATTCTAGCAGTGCTGAAGGCCAGCACTGCACCTTTGAGCCACGTTGTTCCCGGCCCTAGAAATGCCTTGAACTCTCCCAGGGTTCTCATCCTGACATGTGCAGAGCCCCTTTCCAGGGGAGGGCATTAGCAGAGCCTGAAGGAAAGGCTGATTGGAATGTCTGAGGATTGCCAGACACATCTTGTAAAGCTGTTTGTTAATGCCAGGCTGCCATTGCTGAGATCACATATTGCAGGAGAAAATAATGAGCTGGTTTTCAGTGATGGGCTCAAATATTTGTCTTTCCTAACCACTGCTTTTCTTCCACCTTTCCTGTACACAGCCTTTCCCTCTTCTCTAACCCATCTGATCTTTCCTTTGGAAGAACTGTATTAAATGTAGGTGTTAGTGCTTTCTGCTAACAGATAACTTGAAGCTCTGCACTGATTTTAAGGAATTGGTACTATTTGTTGTGGACACTCTCTTTTAGCCTGTTGTGAATCAGTCAAAACTGGTGTGAGTCAGTTCTACCTCTGGGCACTTGTCAATTCCTTGCCTCTTGCTTTTTGTAGTATCAGTTACAATATTTATTTTTCTTTTAATTGTTTTTTTGGTTGATTTTTTTGGGTTTTTTTGTTCAAATTAAGCCTAAAACATTCACCACAATGCTACAAGACCCACTGAGTCTTCAGAAAACCTGAGCTCTATTTTAATTTATTCGAGAACTCACCCAAGTTTCGTGCTGCTCAATGTTTCTATAATTCTGTGTGTTTGCAGCTTTCCAATATCTGTGCAGTCAGAAGCACTGAGGGAGCTCTGCTTTAAGTAAATACTTAGTAGGGAGCCAGCAGTTCTCCACTGAGTGGATCTGCATAGTATTGTTGTCCCTGCAGATGAGAGAGCACACTGTGGTGCATTCTGCTTCTCTGCCTCGCCCTTCCATGGTGGGCACAGAGCTGAGTTGTGTTAATTGAACCCTCTCCGTGGTCTGCCTGGGATGGGGCTGTTACTGCTCCTTGTAATGGTTGTTGATTTGACAGCTTGTCCTGCTGGGTGCTCTGACTGTGCTGCAAGGCTTATTATTGACAGAAGGAAACCTGCCTCTGTCCGTGGAAGGCTTTTCTTCTTTCCCCCTCACCCCCCTTCTGCTTTTGCCTTTCCAGCTCCACTTATGTTTGAACATGGTCTTGTGGATCCCTTTTCTATTCGTGTCAGTGTTTCAACCCTCATCAAAGATCCTGTGAGCCAAACCCAGATTCTGTACTCCAACAAAAACCATCTGATGTTGTGAAGAGCTCAGACATTTTTTCCTTCTGGGAGGAAGGGGAGCAGTAGGAAAGGAAGGGGGGAGCAGGGTACTGTTAGAAGTAAGAGAGTCTCTTACTTAATTTTCTCCAGCTTAAAAGTGATCTTTTTGTCTTTACTGCTACTGCCACCCAGATTCTGGGCCTTAGTTAGCTGGGTGCACTTGTTTATCTCAACACTTAACTGTCTACCTGCACAGTTTTTTCCTAGTCTGTCAGGAAACAGAATGAAGTGGTTACTCCCTAAAGAAATAGGGATGGCACTGGAATTTATTTTTTTTTCTCCTTGCATTTTGCTTCTATTGCACCTTTCCTACCGTTGCTTCATCCTTAAGTGGTATTTTATGTCAGATGAGGGGCAATCATTTTTCTGAAAAATGAAGGCCCTGCTTCGTCATCACAAAATCCTGGGCTCATTACTCTGGGGAGGAGAAGACCAAGAAAAGCTGGGATGAGAAAGAGCTGTTCAGTGACAGAGACAAAACAGAACTTCCAGTGTATTTGTCTTGGAGCTCAAGTACTGCCTGCCCTCTATTGAGCAGGTCCCCCATCGACTGCAGCGCTCTCAGAGCCCCACCACGGCCGTGCCTTTAATGGATATAAATGGCCACAGCTTTGCTCCTGCAGGTTGGGAGAAATATGAAGGGTTACAGCCACTGTAACAAAGAACTGCTTCATAATTCTGCTATCTTCTGACTTTAAGAGCCACTTTGTGAACTGTACAGTTGTCTAAGGATGCTGATTAATTTGCATTTGCGTTATGTAATTTTAAGATAAAATGAGTCGTGTTTTATCTGTTTAAAAAAAATAATTCTTTAGTGACTTCCTTCTACTGTCTGAAGAGGGATTACATAAAGAAATGTCTACTGAATGCATTTATCAACTAGAAAAAGGCTCCTCTTTTATCTGAGTAGCTTCTCTAAGTGTTTCTGTTTCTTTTTCCCACTGTGTTTTATATAAATTCGTGAACATCAGGAATATCATTTCTGACATGCCACGAGGGAGAGGTCTTGAGGGATGAACACTGTTACCCTTGCACATCAGGGAAAGGCTGGGGATGTTGAGTCTTTATGAAGGCAGCTGTTCCAAAATGTTCAATCATTTTTCCTAAATAAGTTAACAAAGAGAAATTGCTCAGAACAGAGCAGGTGTCTCACCCAGTCTCTGCATGGTTCAGTTTGATTTCTCTTTTCTCTTGTGTGCCTGTTCTCCTGTAAAGTTTTCCAGTTACTACAGAATGATAAATATAATACACATGATTTACTACATACACATGTATGTACACCTGTAAGTACATATATATGGGAAGGAATCATATCACACAGAGATATAAAAGAAGGTTCTTGCGGCACATTCCAGGTCCTTATATTACCAAAGGTAAGTAACAAAGGTTAAATGTCCTCTGCAGGGTTTGTTGTTAAAAATAAAAGAGATTTAATTACTATGGCTTTTATGTTAATGTTTAATAGACAATCTTTCATCTAGATAGGATTTGACAGTTAGGACAGAATAGTGCTTTATTCTGGTCCAGTCTTTTGCTGTTGTTGTTGTTGGTTTTGTTTTTTTTGTCTTGCTTTGTTTTTGTTTTAGTTGTTGTTCTCTGAAGTTTCAACAGCCTCTGTGTCCTCTTTAACCTCTTTCCTGCCTACTTGTGTTCCCCGAGAAAACTTCTCTTTGCCAGATAGATCTTGGCATAGTGGTGTCTCTGTTGAGGGTCACAGGTAGTTTTGGTTTCCAGCTTCTGGACAATGATCAAAGCCTTCACATCAGTCACTTTTATTTCATTCAGTGTCTTCCTTGCTCTCGGGATTCTTTTATCTTTGTTTCCATTACCAGCAGCTCCAAAAGTTAGATTTACTGTATGAATATGCATAGAATTTGTGTTTTGCCAGAACTGTTCTCTATCCATGTTGAAAGCCCTCTAGAAGTTTAGAAGTCAGTGGCAATTCATAGTTGTTCTCTCCACTGGTTTACCCTCCCAGAGGCTGGAGGGCTCTGCATCCCTTTTGGTGCAGGGATGTTTGTGGCTGCCTGAAGAGCTATTTTTACCTTCTGTCGTCCTTGAAACTGCTGGTCAGGAGTTTCCTCCACTCCTTAATGCCTTCACAGAACCACAGAGTAAGGGCATTCTTCAAGTTGGGTGTTTCTGTGTTTTCTCCTTATCTCTGCTTTGGTTGTAACATTATGCTTTTTAATCCTGTTCAGTTATCTGGGTATTTGAAAGTCATTCTCGCTACCACTAAAAATTCAGTTTTATTGTAGCTCAATTAGATTACTTTTGGCTGTGTTTTTGAATTCTACTGAAATGGAGCTTTAATTGGGTCAACATGGTGCCAAAGTTTATGGGGGTTTTTGGCAACTTATTTGCAAAATAAGAAGTCGGAACTTTAAACAATTTGATTTTCTGATACTGAAGGCTGATCAATTCTGTTCTATATTGAGTGTAACTGGAAGGAAGAGTTCCATTATTTGATATTTTGTCTCTAATTGTAAAGCCAGAAGCCAGATATTCAGAAGAAATGCTTTATAAAACAGGTTACTTTATTAACTCACAGCTTGTATACAGGGATTGGATTTGAGATGGCTTAAATCACAGAATCATGGAATCACAGAATGGTTTGGGTTGGAAGGGACCTCACAGCTCGTGTCATTCCACCCCCTGTCATGGGCAGGGACACCTTCCACCAGCCCAGGTTGCTCCAAGGCCTGTCCAGCCAGTCCTTGGACACTCCCAGGTCTGGGGCAGCCACAGCTTCTCTGGGCACCCTGTGCCAGTGCCTGCCCACCCTCACAGGGGAGAATTCCTTCCCAATATCCCACATAACCCTCCCCCTGTCAGTGTGAAGCCATTCCCCCTTGTCCTGGCACTCCATGCCCTTGTGAGAAGTCCCTCTCCAGCTCTCTTGAAGCCCCTTCAGGCACTGGAAGGTGCTGTAAGTTCCCCCATATCTTTCCAATGATTTGGAGGCTGTGGTGGGATTTCTGACAGAACTGTGTGTGTGACACCCAGCATGACAGAAAAGGTGAACTGGGGTTGGCATGTGTGTGAACAGAAGGTAAGGGCAAGTGAAGGCCAGTGCCCTTGGCCATGGTTTTGGGTGACTGTCCCCTGTATTCAGTAACACACTGTGTGCTGTGCCGTCTGCCCAGATTGCTGGACTGTGCCCATTAATGACTGTCCATTGTCATTGCAGGCCGCCTAGAGCTTTCTCACATAGTGCGTTGAGGTGGTGGTGAGTGACGCCGCTTTCCTTCGGTATATTGCTCCAAATCTTGCTTGCTCAATGCAATCCAGAAGTTGTGGGTGTCAGTCTGCTGAAGAAACATGCCTGAGGAGCAACATTTGTCTCCTTGATGTTTAAAAAAGACAGTTGTGGTAGCTGGCTCTAGGTTCAGTTCTCACTTTTATCCTGCACTTAAACTTCTGATTAAGGTCATGCAGGACACCTTGTCATCTCTGCACCACTTAGTCTGACTTTTATCTGATGCTGAAGAACTTGCTAAGTTGTCTTTGAAGAATAATGTTCTGAGGAAAATGGATCTAAATGGATATATTGGGTAAAATAAATTCACCTGCAGTCCCGTGAAAAAGCACTGTAAATCTTGCCATGACCCTGTTCACTGAGGAGGTTTGTTGATAGCATTATATTAAATCAGGAACAGGAGAGGAAGCTATACAGACATTCAGTAGGAACTTAAGAGGGAGAATTGCATGGCTTATGGGATTACAGAATATGGAATTTTGTACTTCCAGGTCATTACTTTGAATTCAAATACACTCCTGGTAGAAATAAAAATCTGTTACCAGATGACAGCTCTTCAGTTTTGTGTGTGAAATGAGTTGAGGTTTTCTCTCCACCTGGTAATGGGCAGATGCCCACTATGCAAGAAGTATCACAACTGACACCATCAGCTGCTTTTATTGACAGTTTCAGTGGTGTGGTCAGCACTTAAATACATCATGGCAGAGTCACCTTTTTGACCTTAGATTAGACTCTCCTTGGCTGTTCAGCAGGGAGATATGTGCAGAGAAAAGCTGAACAGCTAATTTATTTTCCTCCTTTATTTAATGTTGTTGAACGTTGCTTCAGTGAAAAGTAGGTAAAAATTAAGGGCAATTTCCAAATTATTGCTCAGTGTCTTAAACACCTTATTAGAGATCTTGTGTTATTCCTTATTTCCTATTGCACCAAACAGCCCTTCAACAACGGAAGCATCTGAAAGGCAGGGTAATTAATAAGTATTTTGGCAGAGGTTAGCATTACCCTTTCTCCTTTATTCCCTGAGGCTTAGCATTGTTGACACCACTGAATAAGGAAGCTAATTTATTCTGGACGTGTAGGTGTTGCAGAACATCACTGCTTTTGAAGAGAAGATGTAGTGCATTTAACGTCTGATTTAAAGACAGTCGTCCTTTGGTGTTTGCAGAAGTAAATTCTGTGACAGCTCCCTGTGACTGCTGGGTGACTCATGAAGGGGAAGTTCTACAGGAGCTCCCACAAAGTAGCTTTTCTCTGCTGAAACTAAATCATGTCTCTTGTGCCCCCTCGGAGGTTTGTTTTGGTCGTGGTGTGAGGGAGTTTGATGTGAAGCTCTTGCTACCACAGTAATAAATGCAAAAACTCAACTGCCTCCTGAGACAGAGGCTACCAAGAAGTCTTAATTAATCTGCCTCCAAATAACTGTCATTAGTGAGATAACCCAACTATCCTGGAAAAGATGTGGATTTACATTTGAGTGTTGTCTATATGTGCACCCAGTGCCGTGAGCAAAGGAGGGGAGCAGTTCATGGAGGTGACAAGACAAGACAAGATGGACATCCCTGGGCCAACCTGCAGCTCTTGAGCCAACTCTTGAGTCCCTTGAGGGTGGTCACCAGCCTGTGGCTCACCAGCAAGCAGAGAGGGCAGATGTTATTCAAGCCAAACAGATCTTGGTGACTGAAAATTATTTAGATACTGTTTATAAAAAGGTGGAACTGATGGTATCAGATACAACAGCTCCCTTTGGCTGGAGGCATTATCAGTGCAGGGCAGGCTGTATTTAGGAAGTTATTTAGGAATTCAAGAGAGAAACAATATTCTTTTGTTCATTATATTGATATAGATCTTAGTTTGAAGTGAATTATACTCTTTTTCTGTCTCAAATCTTAATATGCTTCAGAGAAACCACTCTACTTCTGCCACCATTACAGTATAACCTGTTATATGCAGCAGTTTAAAAAATGGAATAATTTGTAAATAATTGTGAGAATTGATTTATAAACACAACTGAGGATGGTAATTGCTCTGAAGGCATGAAGGTTAGCCAAAAATTCCAGTACCGTGTGGTTTTACATGTTTTCTTTGGAGGTTTTGTTATTATTTTAAGAAGTTTTAAATAGAAATTCTGATAGAATTTTAGCTTTGGTACAAATAGGAGCCAATAAAATTTGACTTGGCATGGAGTAGCAATCTTAATGCTGATGAACAGGGCAAACATGCACAGCTTCCACTTGGGGACAATTGGCACAGATGGCAGAGCTGATTTTACCATGTGCTATATGTCTTATTAATTGCTGTGCCAATTACTATAAACTCCAAAGCCCTTTTCTTTGTTCCTTGATTGTGGACAGTTTGTCTGGTGTGTTTACTGCAAATTTCAGACTTCTGTATTTTAGGGGAATTGTGGCTTCTTCCTTCTGCCATTCCACACCCATCTTGATAGTCACAGATTTTTTTAAACTGTGATGGAGAACAAGTATATGTGAACCAAGAAGTTATTTGAACTTAAATCTCTTCTGTGTGTGGAACAGGGTTCTCCCCAGCAAGACTAAAATTTGAAATCTGGACTTGTGCATGTGCCTTGTTTTGCGGAAAAAGATGAAATCCTGTCCATTTCAGAGGTGGTACAACATCCAAGCAGAGAGTAGTTGAAATGATGTTCTAGAAATAAGTGTATATGCAGATTCCTTATCCAAATTTGTATCAATGTAATAGGGACAATTATATCTTTGAGTCTACTCTGTTGGGTTTGTAAAGGTTTGGATGGACCAGAGAACTCCTATAAAACCTGTAAAATCATTATGTGGAAAAGAAGTTGGATATAACTACCAGAAACTCCAAACTAGTAAAACTAGAGGGAGTCTGCCCCTGTTGCTACCTGCTGGGAACTAGAGAAAGCAAGCCTTGAAATTAAGTTTAATTGCATAAAATAGTCTGGTAAGACTGAGGATATTAAACCAAGAAATTACATGAAACAAAAACCACACCAGTGGGAACAAATTGTGTTATTTGCAATTTTTTCTAGGCCTGACAGCATTATAAACAACCAGTGGGTAGCACTGGGTAAACGTGGGAGAACATGTAGGTTGAGTTATTTGCTTTCTCAATCCTGGGCTTGTCCAAAAGAGCTGGTGCCCTGTTCTGGGAAAGTTGATTGAGTGGTTTTTGCCAGTCATCAGTGCTGTTGTCCCTTACACAGTGGAGAATTGCAGATGCTGAACTGGTGTTAGATTTGCTGCAGTAGCAAAAGGGAATTGTAATCAAACCTTCTGTGTGGTGGGAGACAGCTTGGGAAAGGTTGTGGTTGGAGGCTTGAAATCTGAGTGGGCTGCCTCTTGGGGCTTCCAAGGAGCCAGAAAAGTCCTGGAACTGTGATAATTAAATTAAGACATGAAATCTTTTACAAAAGCATAAAACCTTTGCAAGCCACACACACGGTGAAAGCCCCCTGGGAGCAGGGAAGGCTGTTGTAGCCCCCAGCAGTGGTTCAGAGCAGGGAGCACGGGCAGCAGATTTCACCTTCCAGCTCACACATTTCATCTGTGTCACTGCCTGCTGCTCCAGCTGTCTGTGTCTGAGTGCTACATTCACTACTAGGAAAAGTTAGATTTTTTACAATTCCAGGCATATCTATTAGGTCTATGATGCAGATGCAATTGCAGGATGGAAAATTACCTGCTTACAAGAAAATTACTGGAAAATGTTGTTCTTTCCTTGCAAGCACAATGTAAGTGCATTAATTGCTACAAGGTTGGGTTGTTTTGTTTTTTTTGTAATTTGTATTGAGTAGCTGTTCTTCAAAAATGTAAGGATTTTAGCAAAAAAATACTAGCAAAAAAAGCACTAAACATTACCAAAATAGCCTCATCTCACAGCTTTATTAGCAACACTTTGCATTTCACTTTTCATGCCCACTTTCACAACATGGTACAATTCTTTGAAAAAATGCAGAATGATTCTTTGATACTCTTTTTGTTTTTCCCATTCTTTTCCATTACAGGATTGCACAGGTTTATCTCTCACTACATTTGAATTACAAAATTTGGACAAGCTAATAGATACCCTGTTCTTTCTAACCTAGTTTTGATATTCATAGAATCACAGAGTCATTAAGGTTCAAAAAGACCTCTGAGACTATTGAGTCCAACCTGTGACCAATCCCTGCCTTATGACCAAGACCAGAGCACTGAGTGCCATGTCCAGTTGGTCCTTGAACACCTCCAGGGATGAGGACTCCACCACCTCCCTGGGCAGCCCCTTCCAGTGCTTGACAACCCTCAAGCAACCCTCTGTGAAGAAATTCTTCCTGAAAGAAAATTGTCATGGATATATCTTTGTCAGAGTTCAGCTGCCAGGCACTTGCCTTAGGTGAGCTTTGCTTCCCAGGTATGTGGGAATACCTGGGAATGACCCATCCTTGCGATGATATTCTGTCCATCCACTGGAAAGCTCAACCTGACCCATCCTTCTGACATCCCTCTTTGTTCCCTCCATCTGTCATCAGGC
Source organism: Pithys albifrons albifrons (assembly GCF_047495875.1). Taxonomy (NCBI): domain Eukaryota; kingdom Metazoa; phylum Chordata; class Aves; order Passeriformes; family Thamnophilidae; genus Pithys; species Pithys albifrons. The sequence continues at coordinate 4,253,920 of NC_092473.1, forward strand.
AGCTCATTGTAGTGTTGAGTCTACAGAACAAGGAATTGAGAGAGAATCTCTGCCATAAGGCAAAGGAGAGGATTGCAATCAAAATATTTTGCAGTGTTTTGTGATAGGAAGCAGAGACAAGGTCTTTGAGGGAACACTAGAAATCATAACCTAGGCAAAAAGGTTATTTTTTTTTCTTTTGTTTCACAGACATACATTTAGCACAGTATAATGCATTCTGCAATGTGCTGGCAGCTGATGCTTTTTATTATTTCTGTTTACTGTAGTGCTGTTTGAGGGGCTTAGAATTTCTCATTTGTCTCTCAAAGTCTTGTTTTGCTTGGCCCTCAGTGCAATGTATTAATATTTTCTGAAAGATGTAGATAGCATTCTCTGAAAGCCCTTCATTGCCTTAATTTGTTAGATGCTGGGTTTGATAGATAAGTGAGTTTCTATCATTTGAGAGCTGATGGGTGTGATAGATGGCAAGAGTTAGTAATGACTACACACTGTAACTTGATGTGAAGGACATGCAATATTGATTACAAATATGTCATCAATTCTTGGAAGATCAGTATGAGTGGAACTAATAAGAGAAATCACAGAATCACAGACTATTCTGAGCTGGAAGGGACCCAAAGGGATCATCGAGTCCAACTCTTCAGTCAATGGCCCACACAGGGGATTGAACCCATGACCTTGGCATTATCACAACCAAGTTTTAACCAACTGAGCTAATCTCAGTTTCTGACTGTCTGAACCAAAGCTGCTTCTGCAATGCCATGCAGTTCCAAGGCTCAGATTCCCCATTTTGCCAGTGGGTCATCCAGGGAGAGAGCATGGGTGATTGAACATGGTGGCCAAGACAGCCAAACTAACGAAGCAACAATTGCCATCAGAGAAATGGACCTTTTGTTCATGGAGAGAGATGATTTGTCTGATTAATAATAATTGAGGAACTCAGCTAAGGTGCTGCATGCACAGAACACCTCACAATGAAGTAATAAGCAAAAGGCACTTTAGAGAAGAGTTATTTTGGATGCAGAAAGTGCCAATTGCCAGCTTAGAAATACTGGATAAATACTTGAGAACCTCTGAGCCATGGCTGACTGGGATTACATGCTTTGTGTGCCAGAGCCAGATTCTGATTAGAGCATTTAATTGCTTGTCACAATGTAAATGCTGTTATTTTAAAAGGTGGAAGTGAAAACCATAAATCAATTATGTGTTTGGGTGTTGTTTAGGGTTTGTTTCTTTGTTTTGGCTTTGTTTCATTGTTCTGTTTTGGCTTTTTTGGTTGCTTTCAGTATTGCTGTTTAAAATTTACTTTATGTGATGAAAGATTACGGAGGAAGTTTTGAAACAATAGTAGAGCTTGTTGCCCTCAGTGGCTTAAAAGAGTGTTCTTTATCCTTTGCAAAAATCACAATCTGATTTTGAAAATCAGTTGAGAAATACAGTGGAAATATTTAAATACTTTCTTAAATTCACTTTTGACCTTAACAGTCAGAATTTGATGTGAAATAATGTATTTACATGCATGCTTTCACACATAGAATGAAAACATCTGCATAAATTAAGAGTTCTGGTAAATCCCATATTAACTGAACAGAGGGGAAAAACACATTTTCAAAACAATTCTCTGAAAAACCGAGCTTTTCAAACTGCTGTTTTATTTATGATCCATGTTGATATTTATATATGCTGATTTTTTGTCATTGTGTTGAAGAAATGATGGAAAAAAATATTTACAGCATTGCTCTCATAAACCCAGTCTTTTATGAGCATGATACCATCCTGTGATAAATACTGAGCCCAAATAACCTTGCAGCTGCAATTCCTTATTACACCTTCTAATTATTTATGGGTTGTGATATGTAAGCACTAGATTTATTGTGGGCTGTATTCACAAGTTTTCCACAGCAGCTTCCACACATCTCTCCTGAGGTGTCTTTTTTCTGGGTATGATTTTGGCTGCCAGATTTGTGAGAAGAATTGTAGTACCAAAAGATAAAATGTGAACTGGGGTGGTGTTTTGTGGAAGTTGAGAAGGGGCTGCACCTTGGAGGCCTGGCATGTGCTAGGTAAGAAAACCTTTAATTATGCTCTTTTTGGCAGGTTTTTCTTGGATTGATGCTTGTTTGGAGTTTTGGGGCACATATGGCTGCATTTTAAAGGCAGTATGGGCCCTGCTCTTATTTCCCTCATGTTTTAGGGGTGCAGCTGGAGGCAATGCTGGTGTTCTGTGAGCTGCACTGGGTGTCTGTGCCAGGTCCTGCAGTAGGGCTGGAGGGCTCTGGGAGGGGACCCTGGGCATGCACAGCTGGACCTGGATGGGTCCAGAGCGGGCACAGCTGAGACTCAGCCAGCCTGGGGACCCCTTCTTTTGAAAAGGATGAGACAGTGCACAGCTGGGAGGGAGCTGGGGCAGCTCCAGCCCTGGGAGCACCTGGAAGAGCTGGAGGAACAGCTCCTGGGGGGCTGTGGAACAGGGATCCACATGGGAGCTCATGTGGGACTCCACACTGCAGCAGTGACCTCAAGGAGCTGTGGCTTGTGAAGAGCCCCCACTGGAGCAGCTCCTGAAGCACTGCTGGCCCTGGGAAAGGCTCAGGCTCAAGCAGTGCAGCTCCACTGTCAATGTGTACCTACACCACTGTCCGTGTGTGCCTACACCACTGTCCATGTGTGCCTACACCACTGTCACTGTGTGCCTACACCACTGTCCGTGTGTACCTACACCACTGTCACTGTGTGCCTACACCACTGTCAATGTGTACCTACACCACTGTCCATGTGTACCTACACCACTGTCACTGTGTGCCTACACCACTGTCACTGTGTGCCTACACCACTGTCAGTGTGTGCCTACACCACTGTCCATGTGTACCTACACCACTGTCACTGTGTGCCTACACCACTGTCACTGTGTGCCTACACCACTGTCAGTGTGTGCCTACACCACTGTCCATGTGTACCTACACCACTGTCACTGTGTGCCTACACCACTGTCACTGTGTGCCTACACCACTGTCAATGTGTACCTACACCACTGTCCATGTGTACCTACACCACTGTCCATGTGTGCCTACACCACTGTCAATGTGTGCCTACACCACTGTCAATGTGTGCCTACACCACTGTCCGTGTGTACCTACACCACTGTCCATGTGTGCCTACACCACTGTCCGTGTGTACCTACACCACTGTCCATGTGTGCCTACACCACTGTCAGTGTGTACCTACACCACTGTCACTGTGTGCCTACACCACTGTCAATGTGTGCCTACACCACTGTCCGTGTGTACCTACACCACTGTCCATGTGTGCCTACACCACTGTCCGTGTGTACCTACACCACTGTCAATGTGTGCCTACACCACTGTCAGTGTGTACCTACACCACTGTCACTGTGTGCCTACACCACTGTCAATGTGTGCCTACACCACTGTCCGTGTGTACCTACACCACTGTCCATGTGTGCCTACACCACTGTCCGTGTGTACCTACACCACTGTCACTGTGTGCCTACACCACTGTCCGTGTGTACCTACACCACTGTCACTGTGTGCCTACACCACTGTCACTGTGTGCCTACACCACTGTCAATGTGTGCCTACACCACTGTCCGTGTGTACCTACACCACTGTCCATGTGTGCCTACACCACTGTCCATGTGTGCCTACACCACTGTCACTGTGTGCCTACACCACTGTCACTGTGTGCCTACACCACTGTCAATGTGTGCCTACACCACTGTCCATGTGTGCCTACACCACTGTCACTGTGTGCCTACACCACTGTCACTGTGTGCCTACACCACTGTCACTGTGTGCCTACACCACTGTCCGTGTGTAGCTACACCACTGTCCGTGTGTGCCTACACCACTGTCAGTGTGTGCCTACACCACTGTCCGTGTGTGCCTACACCACTGTCAGTGTGTGCCTACACCACTGTCACTGTGTGCCTACACCACTGTCAATGTGTGCCTACACCACTGCCAGTATGTACCTACACCATCAATGTGTGCCTGCACCACTGTCCATGTGTGCCTACACCACTGTCAATGTGTGCCTACACCACTGTCAATGTGTGCCTACACCATCAATGTGTGCCTGCACCACTGTCCATGTGTGCCTACACCACTGTCAATGTGTGCCTACACCACTGTCAATGTGTAGCTACACCACTGTCAATGTGTAGCTACACCACTGCCAATGTGTAGCTACACTGACTTGCCTGAATCTCACAGGTTGTAGAACTCGAGTTCTTTTCCATACTTTTATCACTCTTCACACCAGAAAGTGCATATTGTTTCCAGAAACAGAAAAGGAAAGTCACTCTGTGGAGGTGTAGGTTTAAATTATTGCAGTGACCTTTTCAGCTGTCCTTGTCTTTCTGCTTATCATTGAGCTGTGCATTGGATTCCCTGACTTGAGAGTAAAGCGGTTCTCTGACTTGGAGACCACATATCCCTGAGCAGGTCCCAGCAGCTGCTGCTCTGGCCCAGCCCTGTGGGTAGTGCTGGATATATTCTCTCAGTCTTAACTCAGAGTGGGGCAAAGATTATCTCATAGAGCACTTGTGGGCTTTAGTTTCCTCTGAAGGGCTTTCTGAGTTTATCCTGCCAGTTCCTGAAGAATTCTTCACATGGCTCAAGTCAGTGGAGGATCTTGGTTGCATTATTGTATTGGTCATTTAATGCCTCTACCCCATGCTCTGTTTGCTTATGCAGCTATGGAAGGGTGGAAGAACAGGTCACACATAATGAAACTTTCCCAGAATTCTGCCCCAGCTGCCAGAGGTTGATGGTTCAGAGGTTCTCTGAAGAAGAGGAGATACTGTTGTGTTTCAAAGCTCTTGACAGATTGTTTATTGCATAAATTTGTCCTATATGCCTGTGCTTTTTCCAACACCCCCTGGTTTCCACTTCCTCTTTGCTTCCCTGTTGCAATACACCCAGGCTGCTTTCCTCTCATTCCTAACTCTTGACTGAATCTACAGCATGTGCCATGGTTCCTCCAGGTCCATCCCAGGCCTGTTGTCACCTTAACACAAATGTTCTATTTGTGAGGCACTCAAGACTGATCAATATGACACATGCATTTTCCTACCCCCCAGCTGCAGGTCCCTTGGCTGTGCTTGCCATCCTCCTCACCCTTCTTCCATTATTTTCCCACACTTACTAAATGTGAATATGCAAAACTCACTTTATTTTTGCTGCTTTAGTAAATTCCTGCTGTGCATTTTCACCCCTGGTTTATCAAGTGTATGTCAGGTGTCTGTTATTGGGTGTCTGAGAAAAAGAGCTGCCAGTGATTAGATTGGCTGCTCATCCTCTCTCTGTTGGTCCTGCATAACCAACATTTGCTTCCTGAATGTTAGCCAAAAATTATCTTCTCTCCAGCTGGATAGAGATGTTTCATCATCTTTAAAAACTGAGGTGACCATGATGGTGTTATTGTTAGGCAATTATTTCCTGTTCTCATACAAATTTACCCTCTGACCAGTTCTGGCCATGATAAATCTGGCAGAGAAGCCAGTGAAGAATAATCCAAGCTTGTGAAAGCCTCTGTTACCATAATGCAATTTGTTCCCTTCTATCCCTGCTGCTTTTGCCACTGCTCTCTCTGTCATTTTTATCAAAGCTTCCTGCTCCTAATTGTTTGCCTTTCCTGCAAAATGAAAAAAAGAAAACAACTTAGATTCCAGTTGCTGTGCCAGAATGGAAAAGCGTGACGTGTTTTTTATGGTCTTCTTGTATGGTTCTTAAACTTGCCAGGGAGTTGGCTGAGGGCTTAGTGCTGGATCTTTCTGTGTACTTGCTCCTGCCTAAGGCACAGGAAGCATGGAGAGGTGCACTGAATTTAGTTAGAGGACTAAACTGGGTCTTTATTAGCCAAGAGGACCCAAAGGATGGAGCCAGACTCCCTGGAAGCACACAAGGAAAGGCTGAAGGGCAATGGGCACTGGCTGAAACACGGGAAATTGTTTTCAGGTAGGAGGAAAAACTATTGGCAAAGAAGTTACAAAAACCCCAGAACAAGAGTCTGGAGAGGCTGTGGAATCTTTGGTAGAGTTCACAGAATATGCTGAGCTGGAAAGAACTCACAAAGATATTCAAGTCCAACCCTTAGCCCTGCACAGGACCATCCCCAGGAGTCACACCCTGTGCCTGAGGGTCTCATCCAAAAAACCTTTGCCAGGCTTGGTGCTCTGACCACGTCTACTCAGAACTATATTATGATTGACTTTTCCTGTAACCATTTGGTTTGACACTTAAGTACCTGTAAATAAACATTTTATCTCAGCAGTAGGTTATTCATAACTGGTTTGTAGAAACAAAATAGGTGTGGGGAACAGAGGCCATTTGTTTCTGTCTATCTGTGAAGCATCTGGTACGACCACAGGGAGAGATGAGCCAGTGGCCTGGATGGGTCAGTGATCTGAGCCAACACTTCAGAGCACATGCTTTGTTCAGACACCTGATCTGCTGAATGTAAAACTGCTCTGTGTTTAGTGTTTCATTTCAGTGTTCTGTATTAGAATTCTGTCTCTCGTGCAAGTTTCCAAATTTTATTTTAACCTTGAAGTACATTAGGAAGCATTTTATTTTGTTTTGTTTTTCTCCCAGATCCACTATCTTACATTCTAAGTAGTATGACTAATACATGAGGCTGTGTAGGGAAATCACCCTTTGAGAATGCAGTTTTGTCTGCCCTCTTACATGACATGTAAAATTTATTTTATATCCTAAACCCCACAGTATTAATCTCATGCAGAATTATGAGTTTTAAAATGCCTACTTGTGCTGAGGGGAAGAAACAGAAGCAGCAATTTAACTTTTTTAACATTTCAGCTGTATTTTTTTAAAAACTTTTTTCCTACTCTACTACTTTCCTCCTCTTCCATTTTTAATGCTGTTATGCAGATAAAGATTTATAACATGTAAGCTTAATAGCACTAAACACTTGTTTAATTGGTAGAGATTTGGGAGAAGGCCCAGACTAATTAACACCAATTCCTACTCTATTGCCAGTTTTTAATGGATCTTAGGACCAAATCTTTTCTGGAACTAAAGTTATACTGAAGGCCTGTTGAAAACAGAAAATAAAATCATATAAGACCACCTTGACAAGCCATCTGTTAACAGTATAATGCTTGCTTTGTATAAGTAACAAGACATATATATGCAGTATAAACAGAGAGTTTCCCTTTTGAAGCATTATTTATACCTACATAAATTCTCCTGGAATTCTCTCCCCATACGCCTTTCATTTCACATTTTTCTTCCTTAAGAATGGAATATTTAGTGAATAATGACTAATTTTACTACAGGAAGCCCCAAGAGTGATCTTTATTAGAGTTCATAACTAATGGGTTGTTTATCAAAACATAGAAACTAGAAAAATGTGATAGAACTCTCTATAAATACTTATAATAAAATACCCCAAAGACACAACCTCAGGAAAGGATAATTACAGCACAAACAGGATGAAATTTAAGTTCAAGTGTATTAGGCATGTGGTGTTCTCTGGCTGTTCAAGTTCCTTCTTCAGAGCATCCCCAGAGAAGGAGCCTGGCCCAGTTTGCAGTGGATGACCAGCCTGGCTGGCAGAGCTCACTTAGAGCCTGGCCAGAGGAATCCAGCCTGTCAGAAAAATGACTCAGCATCATTTGGGTAATTATCTGCAAAGGCCTTGGAAAGAACAAGAACATGAAGGAAGTTTTATGTCATCAGAACTTTCTGCCTTTTGAGCTTTTTCTTTGTTTTGCTTCCCTTTCATCAACTGAGCTGATATTAGTGGGATTCTCACCTTCTTCAGAGCGTCTGCTTGACCTTTTGTTGGGCTGGGACCAGAGTGCCCTGGTGGTAAGGGGTGATGCCCTGTGATTTAATCCACATTTCTCTCCTTTCTCTGCTCTCCAGCTCAGGGGCTGTGTTAGCTTAGCTGTAATTTTGTATTGCTCTTGTCACTGCAGCGTGTTCCTGCCCAGAAATCCAACTTCAGGTTCCTATTGTGTGCTTTCAGTGTTGAAACAAGAACCTCTGACTGGAGCCCTCTGCTTGCCCTTTGGAAGACAATGGGGATGTAAGCTTAAGTGGCCTGTCACTGTATGCTAATGCAAAGCCTTTGTTGTTAATCTTGGCATGGGGAAATACAGAATTGGAATTACTTGATGTGATTCCACTAAAATCCCTGTCATTGCATGTCTTGTAGCTCCCACTAGTGTTGGAGAGTTTAGTCTGCTGGCACATACTAGACAATGTTTCCTTTCAAATAAAGTATCTGAAATGTCTGACGTATTTTTATATAAGAATGTCCTTGTTTCTTAGAGTAAAGCATCTGATGCCGTGAATGACCCTTCCCCCAAAAACAGGACTCTGAGCACGTTAGTGCAGGGTAAGATAAAAAGTAAAGGTCCTTTAATAACACAGGGCCTACAGCCCACAGGAACACAGGATGACATGCATGTGCCTCAGTTCTTGTTTCCATGGCTTTTATAATAAGATCCCTCCAATCATTGCTTTACACATTTCTCAGTCCAGCCCTGGTTCCACCCCTGGTCCAACCCCTGGAATTGGGTCTGGGGTCGTCAGGACCCTCTGTCTTCATCAGCTCTTCTTCCTCAGGCACACAAAGGTCTCTTGGAGTTCATCCAGTTCTGGCTTTTGGGTCACTCTGACCTGAGTTTATGTTTCATTCTGTGGGCCTTCTGATATCCTTCAGCTCTACCTTGGAAAGGAGTCTAAACAAGATTAATTAACTAAAGGAATTTGAGCTCCCTGTTCTGGGACAGGGGTAGTGATAGAAAGGCATTAAACTTAAACTGTTAGAAATATTAACCCTCTAAAAATCTACAACTACTGTGTTCCTAAAACCTACAAAATGTGAAAATCAGAACAAAAACCCTTTCGGCATCACATCAAATACAGTTAAGTATTAGGACAGGGTACCTAAAGAGATGGTGGAATTCCTGTCACATCAGATTTTTAGGAAAAAATTCCCTAAAAATCTTTCAGGATGGTTGCTGTATCTTTGACTCTGCTCCAGATACGGTGCATTGTCCAGAACCCTTCCAGGCAGAACTGAGAGTTAATTATTTTGTATTCAAATGAGCGCTTTATTCCTGTTTGTGGATACCTAAATTATGTTTTCTAAGGAAAAAAAAACAACAACATAATTTTTCAGCCAAGATGCTGTGAGGTATAAATGCATTTAGTATGTCTTAATCTTAAATTTTAGAGTGTGAATTACATGGAAGTGATTGGAGTAAAGTCACTTTGGTTGCTGGGTAGGTTTTAATTTCTTACTGCCCAAGTGTTTTTCACATGTTTATTTACCTGAAGATGAGAGAGCAGTAACCAATTAGCATATGGTTTTAGGAAACACAGTGGATATTCCAGTTGGGTAAAAAAAATAATTTAGAATGTCTTATTTGTCATCAAGGTGCATGATATGTGACTGGCCTTTTAATGGCTTTTAGAAATGTGCCTCACATAATTTGAAGCAAGCTTTCTTATCAGTATGTCTTGCAATTAATTTAATCTTGTTTCTGTTATTTCCACAGTATTTTTCAATTCAGTGAACCTCATTACATTTGCAAGTGCATTAAATTAGAGTCTGGATAGAAGGAGAGAGATGATTATCAGTTAATTTAATTATGTTTCTTCGTTTGCCCATTTAATGATATGTGTGCCATTGTTGTTGCAGCCCTTCCTGCAGTAACACTGGGCAGGAATTACTTCTGATTCCGTGTAAAGTTTGTGTTATCTGATAACTCCCAACAGCTGCTGCAGCCACATGCTCACTAATTTATGAGTCTAATCAAAAGGCATTTATTTGAAGCCTAAAGGCTGCAGTAGGGATGCTTTGACCGTATTCACCATGTCATTTTTTGACTTTGCACATGTAATAGTGTTTTTACAGTTTTTTCCACCATGAATTAAGAAACAACTTTATGTTCTTACTGTGACTGCAGGAGCAGGGAGGTGTGGCACTGCACAGGGCCCTTCTGGCCAGCTGAACACTGCAGCTAGGAATGATCTTGGTTTTCAGGACAGAAAAGCAAACCCCCAAATTCACCTCTGCACAGCACTTCATGTCAAATGGTCTTTACTTTTACTAATAACATTATGAGATCATTTAGGGAGATGCCATAACCTGAATTCCAGTGCTCAGCTTTTCATGGTGTCTGTCAAAGTTACTGCTTTCACCAGGAACTAATTTTTCTAATTTTTTTTCTTTTTTGCAACTCTGCATAATTTTTTCCCCTAAAGCTTTGTGCCATATGCTTGAAATTTCAAGATACATGGCATTTGCCCTGGCATCTGGAAATCCTAAGGATATTCTCCAGAGCAGTGCTGCATTCCATGTGCAGCCACGTACTGCAGCATATACCAACTGCATAGCTCATTAAAGGCACAGCTGGGAAGGCAACACCTTGGGCTCTGAGACATTCAGAGATACCCAGTATTAATGGGAGACAAAAAGAAATTCAAATTCAGCTGTTAAGCACAAAATGTTTGAATTTTTAAGAATTTTTGGGAAGGAAATGGAAAAGTTATTAAAAAAAAAGCAATAGCAGTAATAACCCATAACTGAGAAATAAAAAAAAAATTAAACTCAAATTTGACTAAACTTGGGTAACTGTTCTTTACATTTTTATTTATTATCTGTACCTAACAAATTGTTCTGTGCCTGAAAGGTAAATAATGCACAGAGTTTGAGTACATAAAGTTGTTTCTTTTTGTGAAAGTACTTGCCACTAGAGAAAGGCTCACATGTCAGGAGGAAGATCAATATACTTTTCTGATCCCAGAGCTTATTTCTCTTTGCCCTGCAATATGGAGAACCTTATGGACTGTTTTGAAATGGAATAGATACATTAAGGATAAAGGGATTTTAATATTTCTGATGCACTTAATAGTAGCAAAAAAAAAAAGAGGCAGATTTAGTATATTTTTGAAACTGAGATCAGTGTGTGGGTGCAGAGTGGGAGGCTCAGACTGAACAAACTCCACAAAGATGGGGTTTGTGAAGTTGTCACTGCAGAACACCAGCTCTTTGCTCTAGTGATGGGGGTGACCTGGCAGCCCTGGATTATTAGTCACTATGGCTTATTGTCAGCTCTAGTTTGAGGGTTGTTCAGATTAGCATATAGCACTTCTCCTATTTTGTTTTTTAAATAACTGATTAGTGCCTTCTGACTCGCCTGAATTGGCTGAATCCCATATTTTATGTCACACCCTCAATTTTGCTTACACCTTTCTGTTTTCATTTTTGCTTACTTTCCCTGGGAGGTTATTTTTGGCAAGGCTGACTGATAGGCAGGCACTGTTATTCATACAGGGGAGGGCAGGGATATGCCAGTATTGGCTGCAGCCAATGGATTATTTTAAATTAAAAATAATTTTTACATAGCTTGCCTTTCTGTGAGGAGGAAGTAAAGTGAGGAGACAAATATTTGCTGCTTATCTTACAGGTATATCCATTTGGGGTTTGTGTGTTTGTTTTGAGTTACACCTCTTGATTTTGTAACAGTGGACAGTTTTTCTCATTTTTTTATTTTTCTTATTATTTTTCTTAATAAGTACAGACCTTCTCTTCAGCTCCATTGGGAATAAGTGTTTTGAACATTTGCCATTATCCAATGGTCTCTGGCAGAGTCCCATGAGAACTCCCATGGGCCAAAATGCAATATTATGCTCCTTTATAGTGGCAAAATCATCACTTAGAGACTGCAGGGCAGGGATAAATCCAGCCATTTGTCCAAGCACAGAAATAAAGCACGGATTCATTAGCTAGTTTTGACTGCAATAAATAGTGTCTGATTACAAGAGTCCTCAGCTAAGGGCAGAAAAACAGATCTGCTCTGGCTTTGGATAGCAATGGGGAGAATTAAATAGATGTAATTAATAGATCAGTGGATTTTTCAGTCAGAGATTTGATATATGGAAGAATAAAACCTCTTCTTAAATGAGGATAAATCTACATGGTTGATCCTCATCCTACTATTACTACAGTTTTGCCTTCTCTTTTGTAGAAAATATTTTGTTTGGGGGTTTTTATTGCCCTGCTTTGTTTTAAGCCAGTGGTAAATTGGTAATTGCCTATAACCTATTTAATGAGGCTTGATGTAATGTGAAGGGGTTTGGCTTTCCTTGTTCTTGTCGGTTCACTTTTGCTGTTTTGCCCACAACTGCTATTTTTGGAGGGCCTGGAATGCAAAGATTGTATCCCTTAGTGTTCTGTGTTGGAGAAGTACCCTGTTTTTCTGTCCATCAGGAAGAACGTTTCCAAATCCCTCCTTGGTCTGAGCTGCTGTGCTTGACATCTCATTATTTGACTCAGCTGTTTCAGCTTCACCTTCACCCAGCTAATTAAGGAACTCATTGGATGTATTATTCAGTATTTGATTCCCCTCTCTGAGTCGGTGAGAGATGGAATTTGAAAAGCAATCCCCGGGTTGGGATTAGTGGCAGGATTGTTGCTCCAGTGGTGGACTAAAATGAGAAGAGCTAATGAAGTTGGCGACAAATGAATCACACCCTGGCGTTTGAGCCAGTGTTTGGCTGCTGGTGAAGGGACTGGGATTAGGGTTGATCATTCTTTAACTAACCAGACAGTGCCCTGTTAATTGTTTCAGGATATCTGTGGTGTCAAAGAGGTTCTGCAGCTGTATTTCCATTTTTGTGTCCCTCCTCAGCTGTTGTCCTGCAGGGGATGGGATCGTTGTGTGTCAGGGCTAGATATGGGCTTAGCTGTTTGTGGGACTTGGCTTTGCTCCTCAGGTTGGCTCCCTCACCAACATGTATTACTTTCCAGGGCTTTTGGCCATTTGTAAATAATTTATTTTTTTCTTGGATTATAAATGTATACAGGAGTGCTCTGCAAATGAACAAAATCCAGTGTTCAGCCATAGGTTATCCAGTTGCATTCCCGACCCTCTGACTTTGCCTGCCTTTGTGACTAATCTTTAGTATTAAAAGGTTATTAAAATTAAATTAATTTCCTTTTTGCTTTAGAATTTTTTCTTTAATATTTATATTAGGCCTCCTGAATTACAAATGACTCCAACTAATATTCTCCTCTACTTAAAACTTACATACTTTTATCATATTGGTTAACACAAATGTTTTAAAATATTGTGCTAAATGCAAATTAACACAAAAACTTCATGTTGCCAGAAAAATCTAACCTAAGAACATGGTAGTGATTTTTGATACAGAAGACTGAAGTGTGTTGATCAGGATTTGAGGCTCATTCTTTAGAATCCCAGAGAAGTTTTCTAGTCAAGCCACTGTTTACTGTTCTGATGGAAGTGTCTCCCTCTCCTTCTCCTGGGGGTGGGTTGTCCTTTCAGCTTTGATCTCAGCCACATTCCTGGCTCTGGAAAGCCTCTCTTGGCAGAAGTCCAGTGAAAACAGAACTCCCTGTGAAGGGTTTTGAAAGTGAAACTGGTACCATCCAGCAAAAAGCCCTTGGAAGGATCCTGTCAAGCCTTACACGGAACATCTGATTCTCCATCTCTGGAATAGCATTTACAGGAGATGAAACAGTTTGAGTGAATCACAGGGCAGAAACAATCACTAGAAAATCTCTCTGGTTTTAAACGATCGATGTTTTTTCCTGCAGAACAATAAAACTGCTGCAGCTCTGTTATGATGACAAAGGGAGAACTCCATTCTGAAAGCTTTCATGGCAAAACAAAAAGAAAACTGTAAGAGCTTCTGGTTTTTTTCCTAATTAATGGTGCTTCTAAATTTAGTTTGGAAATTGGGATAAATCCTGAAGCAAAATTCTGGAGCTTGTAGAATATACATACAATCTTAATTTAGGGTAGAAAAAATTAAGTCCAATCAGTTGTCTTAGTTAAGCATATCTGATATTTTTTATTTTGGAATAAGAGTCCGTTTTGTCTGTTTACCTTAATCTGCTTTTTCTCTGAGCATTCACACACTTTGGGATCTTCATATGCCAAGGGAAAAGGCTGACTTTTGGTAGGAAGTGGTGGCTTTGGGACAGACTGTGACATCTTTGCTTGCTTTTGCACATACAGTTTTCTTGGTCCAGAAAGGTCACAGTTCTGTGCTAGGAAAAATAAGTGATTGGAATGGGATGTCTTCAGATTAGTATTCTGGCAGGTACCTTTTTATACTTGTCTTCTTGCTAATGAGAAGATATGTAAATATTTCATTAGGCTACTAAAGGACTGAGAACATTGTCTTTAATGAGACATGAAGTAGAAAAAATTAGACTCAGTCTTTCAATAATTTGGAACAGTGAAAAATGTTAACTGTCTTTTACTCACAGAGGCTTATAATCATATTTGTGTGAGCAAACTAAATTTGAATTCAGTTATTTTCTTGTTTTAAACTTGTTTTGGATCTCTGCTTTTGCCTTGATTTCCTAGGGAAAGACTCACTCTTACAGCCTAGAAATATTTCTGACTCCTTCATTGTGATGAGAAACAGAAGTTAATACATATATAAACTTGGCTAAGTTTGGGGGGTAATTTAATGTACAAAAGCTTAGCTTGGTTTGTAGAGAAATAGTTAATCAGATTCTTTTGTTTTTACATATGATTGTCTTAGAGGTTATGACTCATTTGTATTTGCATGTTTTTACTGTATAACATGCTGAATCACACTGGACTTTTATGCCATGATTTTATTAACCATTTGAATCCAAAAATAGATCATGAAATGCCACTTTTTCTTTCCCTTGTCCATTGTTTAAATAAGATAATATGTTAGTTATGGTGTATAAAGAAATAAGCTTATCAAATTACTTTTAGCAGTGAAATTTGAGCAATTACTTGACAATTTTGTCGTATGTACTTAAGGCATATATATGGGTTTAATTCATTTTCAGTGGTGCAGTGCCTTATTTTAGAGCTTTAAATATTTTTTAACTTAAATATGATTTCTGTTAAATTCTCTAAAAATTCTTCATTTTATTTCAAAACCTGTGTGTCCCCCAGATGGTGAGAGCAGTGCTTGTCCTTTCCACATGCCGGGTCCTGCCCTTTGGCCACCCCAACCCCCTGCAGCGCTCCAGGCTGGGCACAGAGTGGCTGGAGAGCAGCCAGGCAGAGGGACCTGGGGGGACTGAGGGACAGGAAGCTCAACAGGAGCCACCAGTGTGCCCAGGGGGCCAAGAAGGCCAATGGGATCCTGTCCTGGATCCAAACTAGCGTGGCCAGCAGGCCCAGGGCAGTGACCCTTCCCCTGGACTCTGCCTTGGGGAGGCCACACCTTGAGTGTTGTGTTCAGTTCTGGGCCCCTCAGTTCAGGCAAGAGATTGAGGGGCTGGAGCGGGGCCAGAGAAGAGCAACGAGGCTGGAGAAGGGACTGGAGCACAAGTGCTGTGGGGAGAGGCTGAGGGAGCTGGGGGTGTTTAGCCTGGAGAAGAGGAGGCTCAGAGGTGACCTCAGCACTGTCTGGAACTGCCTGAAGGGAAGTTCTGGCCAGGTGGGGGTTGGTCTCTTCTCCCAGGCACTCAGCAATAGGACAAGGGGGCACGATGGGCTCAAGCTCTGCCAGGGGAAATTGAAGTTGGAGATGAGAAAAAACTTCTTTGCAGAGAGAGTGCTCAGGGATTGGAATGGGCTGCCCAGAGAGGGGGTGGATTCACCATCCCTAGAGATTCTTAAGTGCAGATTGGCCATGGCACTGAGTGCCATGATCTGGTAAAGGGACTGGAGTTGGACCAAGGGTTGGACTCGATGATCTCAGAGGTCTTTTCCAACCCAATCCATTCTATGATTCTGTGATGTTCCCAGCCCCTTTGCTAAGGCCAATTGCTTTTCATATCTTTCAATATTTATATCCAAGTACCTTTCTAGGCAGTTTTTTCCCACCCAAAGATGTAACTATAGCTAGAAAATATGTCTGAGGGAAATCTGCTGATCTAAATCTTCAAGTCTACAAGGAGCAAGATGCACTCATGGCATTATTATATCATTTGTGGCTAAACAGAGTGGGGAGATCACAATAAACATAACTTGTTACTGTGTGTTTGGGGGGCTGATGAGTCACAGGAGTTATAAACAGAAAAACAGGTAAACATCCAATTTTTGATAGTGTTTCCTCTGTATTTTCATTGCTCTGCAAATTTAACATGATTATTTTTCAGAGTGCGTGACGCATCCATTTCTAGTTCAATTCTATGTTCTTATCTTGGAATTCTGTTCTCACATTTAAATATTAATGACTTCAAGCACAAGTTATGAAACAGTTATGTCTGTTGGGTTTAAGTGTCATTAATTTTAGGAAACTGTTTCTCATGTGAGTAAGCAAAAGCAGCTGTTGGTTTTGCTGCAAAATATTAATGCATAACTGAAAGAAAACAAGGGAATACTTTGGAAAACAGAGATAGGTTGCTGGAAGCATACCTTGATATGCCTTGCTGTGGCCATATATTCCCAGATTCAAACATTATTGTGGGTGTTCTCTATGTTCTGAATTTTCAGCTGTTACAGTGCATTTTTAATGCACCATATTGAGGTTTGTTGGGACTGTGCATACTCAAATTTTCTGAAATGTTTCTTCTTGAAATAAAAGATCTTAAAGGTATTACTCTTACAATATTTCAAATTACAACTAATTTAGTTCTCCACTGTTGGGCTATTTTCCATATGTAAAGGGTAATTTCAGCCACAAAGCTGCTCTAAGTTATTTTCTCTCTGAACTTTTTGTCCTCTAGAAGATTTACAGCGTGTGCCTCTGGCTTGCAGCAGGGCAGTGTATGCTGAATTATGTTAGGTATAGATTATATACACCTCTTACTGGCTGGGGAGCCTTTCTTGCCTGGGCAATGTATTTTAACAAAGGAGGGAGTTATTGCCTCCAGTTTTGATGAACAGCCCACAAAGAAGCTGTTAAAAGGAGCATTGTCCCATGCAGGCAGAGCAGAGCAGCCAGTCAGCCAGGACTGATGGAGATGAGGGGGTTGCTGTTGTGCATATCCACAGCTTTCAGAGGCAACCCTGCATTTCTGAGAGATCTCAGACACAGCTGGAGAGTTTGCAGTCGCACTGAGTTCCTTACTGTAATGCTGCACTTGTTCTGTAGTACCAAAACGATGCTCTTTGGGGCTCTGTGCTGCTGGAGAGCTTCAGTATTTATCACCCTAAAGTTATACTCCTAAATCCCTGGGTGCCCTTGTCACCTTTTTCAGCCACAGCCTGTCTCATGAGTTTTCCTTTCCAGTGTTATGCTGAAATCTTTGCAATATTCCTGAGTTTCTCTAGAATTTCAGAAGAAATTTCAGATTAAATCTGGCTCTGGAGGAGCCACACAGCTGTTCAGATACTGAAGCATCTGAGATGGGTTGCAGCCTCCCAGTATTCTCCCTGAACATTTGGGATATGCCATGCTGTCTGTAATGGAGAGGATCCTGCCTGATGTGCTTGTGCATAGAGAGCTGCAGCCTTGATCCAGCTGGGAATGTGTGCTCTGGGAATGTGTGCTCTGGGAATGTGTGCTCAGTTCATTCTGTCCCAGAATATTCTTGTCTGTTTGTCTCCTCTGTTGTCAGCTTTGCCTCTCATCAAGGGTGAAAAAAGAGCAAGGACTGTGGAGAAGCTTCACCTAATCCAAGAAAGGGGCCCTTTTTTATTTTTTTTTCATTATTATGAGTTTGGTGAGTTCATTTTCATTCCTTTTGTTTGTCTTTTCAGTTGTTCAGGATGATATTTGAAATGTAAGCCTTTGGCACCTTGGAATGACTCTTGCCCCCTGTTTGTGGTGGTTAGTGCAGTCGTGACAGGAGGTGAAGATGAAAGCAATCACATTGCTGGAATTTTATCTTATTAAAAATGTGTTAAAGTCCTTTTGAAGACTATGGAGGCATTTCAGCTGCATTTTTAGGTTATCACTCTCAAACCAGGAGGCCTGTTTCCCCATCTCCCCTGGCCTGGTTTAAGCTTTTGTGGATCACCGTTCACACAATTTCTCTACAGGCCATTCTGTTATCTCCTCTCCACTGACAATTCCCTATAAACCAGACTGTCCTGCTTGTCTCTCCTTTTACTCCATAGTGCTAAAACATGGCTTTGGAACTCCACTGTTACTCCTCCAACAGTCACTGCAAGTGCATTTGTTTTACTAGGTCCACCTGCCCCCTGGTACAACTCTCCTTGTAGATGAACATGTCCACTTCTCCTCTATGTGCTCATTATGGTTTGGGAGTTATTACCAATAGTCTGCAACATCCCTAATTGCCAAGTATCAATTTTCTGAAACAGCCAACATTCCATTACATGGATAACTTCCATTCAAGTCTACTTGATCTCTCTAGGCTTGAACCCATCTAATATTGCTGGATGCGGAGTTGGAAATATTTTTCCCAGTTTCAAGTAAACAATTCATTTCTCTTTTGAAGTTTGTGGTTGTAAAAATATAACAGCAGTTAACTAAGGCATTATAACAGTCTCATGATTGCTAAAATTTCAGTGGAGGATAAAAACATATGGAATATTTTAAAGTAGATTAAAAATTACTCCTTTTAACTGTTGTAGATTGTCATTTTTCCAATTTCTTTTTCCTTGAAGTGTTTATATGTAAGTCCTTTTTATGGCTTTTTATTCAGTGTATTTTCTGTGGTCATTAATAAGCCTGAAATTGATTTGTGAGTAAAAGAAAAGAACCTACAAAAATTGGGCTCAAACAGTAAGTTATGGATAGACAAAATAAATCATTTTTCATCATGGCAGTGTGCAATGCCTACAAGCATAGATTGCAAACTCTTTTTAGTCTCTAAATCAGAAGTGAGAGTAAAGGAGAGACAAATATACTTGGGCTTTTTTTCTTTGCTAAAGATTTAAAACAGCCCCAGTGAGACAACATTAGCAGAGCCATTGTGTGCCTGCTCCAGCAAAGGAAGATGACTTACTGCTCATAGTCATTGGCATTATTATCTCTGGAGCGAGGAGAGTTATTTCATCTGGTAGAAAAACCCAACAGCCTTTTTTTGTCACAAAGTAACGTGCAGAAACAAGGTGGTTAGAACAAGAAACACTGCTTTGTAGAGCACAGAGTGGAGAGCATGGGTGAAGTGGTTGAAATGTCTGCTGGGGAGGTGGGCTTGGAAAGCCTCATCAAAAACTCCTGCAGCACCTTCAGAGGTGAGCGTGGTTGCTCAGTGTCCCTCTGAGCTTTTACACTGCTGCCTTTTTTAATTATTGTTTGGGTGTTTCAAAAGCTCTAATGCAGTTTTTGAGGCTTTTTTCAGCTGTCAGAAATCCTGACTTGGATTTTCTGTGAATTCAATTCTATGGAATGTATTTTATGAACTTGGAGCAATAAGAAATTAAACTGGGAAAGGTGTTTGTGGATGTTGGGCTACAGAAACCTTCAGTCTGTCCTCGTTCTGCCCTGGGGACTGTCTCAGTCTGTGCCTTTGGCTCACAGTCATTGCTCTGTGTGCTCCAGATTCAGGATATTGGAGTTTCTGCCTCTGTTGCAGTACAGGTATCTATTATCACCCTTGGTGCTCTGATTGCCTCCTCCTACCCTGTTTTGTTATTTAAATATTTGCTTTGCATAATATATGTATTAAAGTAAGTTTTCATACAGTCACAGAATTGTGCATGAATTATCCATTATAATTTTCTGGTCAAATTTACACTCTGAAAAATGTTTCATGATGTTTACAAGTCTCACATAGGAAGAAATGAACCTGCTGATCAGAAATTTCCCTTTTTTGTGGAGTTCCCTTGAACCTTGAGATTCTTTAGAAATAGCAGCCAGTTGCTGATGGAGTAGTTGCCATGAGTGATAACTGAGAATACTGTTATTTTTGCCTGTGAGGATACCAGATAGGAATGGTGTAAAGTTAACTGAAACCTTCCAAAGACATGCACTTGGTATTTAATTTTGCAAGTGCTTTGTTGTTGTTTCATTCCAGCATTGCAGGAGGTCTGAGCACAAGAGGAGGAGATCACTGTGCTTTATCTTTTGGTTGATCATAGCCCTCCAGAACCTTTGATAATTCTGATATCTGATTTTTTTGAACCTTTATTCAATAATTGCATTTGAAATATGTGTATCCTGATGTGGCCAGCACAGCAGTATTTGTGGAGGAGCTCTGCTGCAGACTCTCAGTGTTCATCCAGTGCTCAGCAGCAAACCTTGTGCTGGCTCTGCTTTTCTGAGGCTTATTTAGTTCTCCTGAACATCAACTTTTTATTGGCTTTGCTGTCGCATCCAGAAATGGATTTTTCCAGCCTGAGGAGTGAAAAAAATGTTGGTTGTTAGAGACTATCTCGTGTAATTTACTAAATATTATCATTTGGTTATCATCACGTAATTTTATAGAATGTATTTCTCTGGCTGCATCATTAATATCGTTTGGCTCAGCAATAGCAATTACAGTGTAAACGGTGGGGATGATTTTCAGCATCTTTAGTGTAAAACGAGCCCCAGTTTTAGCTGTTATTTTGAATATGTTCTACAGAATGATGAAATCCCATGTTTAATCAGTACAGAATTTACAAACAGCAAAAAGGAATGCTTTACAGTTGGTGGGAATTTAAAGGTACAGAAACAAGGACACAAAACTGGTAGCAGATTTTAGATTAATTTACTTGAAAATTCTTCATTATGGTTTAGTTCTGAGATGGTTTTTACCAGTTATGACTGCAATTCCACAGCATTCCAGGAATCCCAAAGGGATTCCTTCAGTTAGCATTGCTCATCCTAACAACTTGCTGGTTTGCATTCGTTATTATGCTGGGTTTTTTGGGGGGGAGGAGGGATTTATAACAGTTATTTTATGAGACAATAGATCATGGAAGAGAGAATGTGAGAAACTCAAATGCTTTAAGGACAACCTTTACATACAAAAGTATCGTATGTTTAAACACAAAATAGAAAATAAAACTTCATTTAAAAACATCTTTTCCTTATTTTGTCCTAACGCACCTATAATTCTAAAAAAAATCAGAATTTCCAACAAATTAGCTTATAAATGCTTAGAATCTTTTCAATTTTGATGAAAATACACTTCATTGTAGCCCCTTAAAGGCTATTTAGGATCCTTTCAGTCTCCAGTGAGTGTTGAAAAGCAGTTAATTATGTTTGTGTTTAAGTATACATGTTTTCAAGGACCACAGCTCTGTTTTAGTGGAAGATGTTGTTGTAATTCTTTTGTTTCTGTTCAGCTATGACAAAACACAACCATATTTTTCTTTCTGTTTCAGAAGAGCATATGTAATGATTTTCTTCCAGAGGATGTATTAGTCCTGTTTTCACTTGGTAAACACATGGCTACAGCCAAGGAGACCTGGGAGGCTTAGTGCTGCTCTGACTGAATTTATTAAAATATCACTCTCTGCTTTATAATACTGAGTTAAAATAGATGTTAAAAATATTATTCTTTACATTTGGTGAGAGATTTTAAGCATCTGGTCTGTAACAAGGGAACTGGACCTAAATCTGCTAAGTGTATGAAATGCAGTCATGTGAGTTCCTCATGTTTTGTCTGAGCACCTTTAAGCACATCAGTCCCTCAGAGTGCTCACTGTGATAAAGTTAAGGCAACTCAGCAGTGCCGTGGGACCTCTCCTTCCTTGTTTGAATATAGAATCAAAGAATCATAGAATGGATTGGGTTGGAAAAGACCTCCCAGATCATCAAGTCCAACTCCTGGTCCAACTCCAGTCCCTTTACCAGATCATGGCACTCAGTGCCACGGCCAAGCTCAGTTGAAAAACCTCCAGGGATGGGGAATCCACCCCCTCTCTGGGCAGCCCATTCCAATCCCTGAGCACTCTCTCTGCAAAGAATTTTTTTCTGCTCTCCAACTTCAATTTCCCCTGGCAGAGCTTGAGCCCATCGTGCCCCCTTGTCCTATTGCTGAGTGCCTGGGAGAAGAGACCAACCCCCACCTGGCCAGAACTAGTGATGATACCATTTGGTTTGGAACTCTGCTTATCATTTCAGTTGTACTGGAGGTTACACCCCTGAAATTTCTCTAAACAGCAAGAAGAAATGCCTCAGGTTTGTGAATGTAGCTCTTAGCAGAGTTTCTTTGATGCTTTGAGTCTTTTGATGCACTTGTATAAATCAAACCAGAAGCTGATTAATTGGTAGGAATCCACAAAAAAACCTCCTTCTCTGATTCAGGTTGTTGGGGGGTTTTCCTCATTTTTTAATCCTGTTTACATTAAAGCAATGATTCTTTTCACTCATTTTAATTATTATTATTATTGGTGAGCCTGAGATCAGCTCAGCTGGTTAAAACTTGGTTGTAATAATGCCAAGGTCATGGGTTCAATCCCCTGTGTGGGCATTGACCTAAGAGTTGGACTCGATGATCCTTGGGGGTCCCTTCCAGCTCAGAACAGTCTGGGATTCTGTTCAGGTGGGGGAAGAAAAGCCAACTTTCCCCTCTCACTTCCACCCTTTGCCTGCTTTGCTAAGGAAAGAGGAGCAAAGCTCAAGCAAGGCTTTCAATTGTTGCTATCCCTGGTAAGATCCTTCCATGGCTAAAAAGGAAGGAAACACATGGTTTGGCCAGTTGACACCCTACATACAGTCCTATTAGTTGAGGCACAATTTTTTAATAGATCCCCCACCCCCTTCACCTTAGTGAAGAGAATTGGATTTTACATCTCAGTGATTATTTGGTTGTTGTCATTTCTGTGCTCTATTGCAGTTATTGTTAATGGTTATCTGAACAGCAGAACAGGCAGCAAATATCCCCTGTCAGCCTGGGTTCTGCACACCCATCCTGGGGTAAATTGCAGTAGGATTGATAGCACAGGCTCCTAGAACTAAGATTCCATAGAGAAATTGGGGGGCTTTTCCTCTAAGGTTTAGGATTTGTGTTCAGTCTTTAAAGAAAAGGCTTCAGTATATTAGAATCATAAATTCTGAATTGGTCTTGCCAAAAAGTAATTTAAAAAATTTACCAGATCAAATAAAAGTGTATTAACCTGGTTTATAGAGAAAGAGGAGAAATATATTTTTCTGCTCTAATGTGATGGTAACAACTTTCTAGTTGAAGGGAAATGTGTGCAGTTACACTTACCATGGGTTGAAAATAATTCATCAAAGCAATGTTCTGAATTCAGGAACAGTGCCATTGGTGCTCCATCAAAATTGGGTTTAAAGTAATGAATTTTTTAGCTCTGAAATTGATCTACTGTCTGTATTTTACTTTGTTTTAAGGTGTGCAGCTTAGATACTATTCAGTATTCATGCTTGGGTAACTTGATTGAGCTGGAAGCAAAACTTTATAAAAAGCCCAGAGTTGTGTATTTAGTCTATAATGCAGAAGGAGCTCAGAGAGAATGTGATGTGGAGAAAGCAGGTGGGGGTGATCCCAGCTGTGCTGTGCTTTGTGTCCCTCAGGTTCCTTTGGCCATGCTGAGTTGGCATTTCTTAACATGCAGTTCCTTGTTTTCTGCAGATTTTTTGAATTTTTCTTTACAGCAATAATGCCATGAGATTTGCAAAGATAATTTTTTGAATGGAAGCTTGAAATAAGTACGATACTCTCTTTTTTTTTTTTTCTGGGTCAACACATCACCTCCTTTATTAATTAAACTGGAACATTCAAATTTTATCAAATGTCAAATAGTTGAAGGTTAGAGCGAAGAGATGGAGGAATCTCCTTGGGGTTGAGAGAAACGTGTTGGCTTGAATTCTAACATTTGAGAGAGGGATCTCTCCAATGTATTTTAAATACTGGTCTAGTTATTCCCTTCTTCACTGCTGAAAGGGGCTGTTGACACCCAATCAACTTTTGATTAGGAAATTAAAACCAAACAAAAAAAGAGTGTGCTTTTCCATAGAATATGTAATTAAACTGTGGGATTGCAATGGGATATTTCAGATGCCAAAAGTATCGAGGTGTTTCTGAAACAGGATGGGCGAGTTAATAAGGTGAAACCTCATGGTTATTAAATGGTTATTAACAGCTCCTAATATTCATAGTGGGATGTGTGATGCTTCATTCCTACTGGACTTTCTCCTGTGAATAGATGACTTAACCTGACTAGTGAGTAAGGAATTGCAGCTTTTGAGACAAATAAAGATAAAAACCTTTCGAAAAAAATTACATTTAGTTCGCTACATTGTTCCTTTCATTTCTCTACTGGTTTAAGAAAATGAGAAAGAAACTGATTTTCTCATTTTTTGATTGATCCAAATCCATTTATTAACTTCCCGTTACACTGACCTTTTGCTTAATGATTGTTTGACACCTCTCTCTCCCAAATGCCACAGCTCATCTTTGCATTCATCTTTCACACACACCTATGGGGGGGAAAAGTTTGCCATTTAGAGAGAAATCTGTTATAAAACAAATGCAGGAGCTGTTGTATTTCAGCTGCATCTGAAATATCTTCACCTGCTTTACAGGATTACACCAAGATCTTAATTATCTGCACTCCAATTAAAAATAATACATTGAATTAGTAGGTACTAAAAAGTACTTACTACAGCTGAGTGATCGATATTGCTTATTTAAAAAGAAGGTTAATTCCTCAGTGCACATTAATCTATACACAAACCCACAAAATCTGTGGTCACAAATGAAAGGAGGGTTTAGGGGAGCAAAGGGCCCTTGTGGGTTTTGATTTGTTTGCTGGGGGTTTGTTTGGGTTTGGTTTTTCTACCATGTGATGTGTCTGTTCAGCACTGCTGAGACAGTCACCCTTCTGGAGGGAGATGCCAGGGATGTTTGTTTTCTCTGATCCTTTTCTTACCACTTCAGTGCTGACACAGCCCAAAGCACCTGTCTGGGGGGAAATAGCCAAGGAAAAGGGTGGGAGGAACAAGACACCATCTGTTACTGACCTCAAAAGCACCCCTAGGTTAGTACTTGAATGGAAGTGAAACATTTGGAATTCCATCACACTCCCTGAGAGAAGAGCACGTGCTGGGGATATTGAGTGCTGGTCATTTTTGAGCAGTAACAGTCTGTGCCACTGACATTTGTCTCTGTTCTCTTTATTTCAGGCCTCATTTCTGGGCTGGCTTGGCTTGTCTCTGGGTGTCAGGGGAGGCAGTATTGCTCTTTTGTGCCCATTATCTTTTTAACTACATGGTTCCTGAAAACATTTGGGGAAGAAATGTCTTATGATGTCTTCATAACATGATAGCTTGGCAGGTATTTCCAAGGAAACTGGTCTTGTGTGCCCTACACTGGGTATGGAAGAAGGAATCACATCTCAGCCACTTTCTTCTTGCCAACAAGAGGTCTGACTCTTGGCTGATAAGAAAACAACTCAAAGCAAAATTACCCAAGCTTGCCACCTGAGGCTCTATTAAATCCTTTATTCCTCATGGATATTAAAGCAATAGCTGTCATCAGCAGAGCTTCTTTTGAATTTGTTCATGATGGGAATAGCCCTTTGGATAGAGCCTTCCCTCCTGCCTGGCTTGCTGCATTCTCCTCAGTGTGCTGACAGGAGGTGTGCCAGGAAAGGGAAAGAAGTTTCCATGCATGAAACTGCAGATAATTTGTGACCTGCCCACTTGTGACATTTGTGAACAGGTAGAAGCTGAAAAGTGTTTCTGAGGGCTGTGGGTTAACCCCAGTGGGGAGCAGAGCAGCCACCATCCCCCTTGGTGGGAGAGGATCACGGGGGCAGAAGGGAGGATGCCCATGGGGTGTTGATGCAGGAGGCCTGGAGTCCAATACGAAATTCTGCTTTGCTTTTTTGCTCAAAACCCCGTAATAAATACATAACCAGTTTATTATGAATGCAGCTGTTCTACTGCACAGAAATAGATGTATTTTATGAGGACATACTAAAAGCATAAAACTCAACCTTTTCTGACAATCAAAAGTTTAGTGTAATATTAAAGAAAATACAGATTTTAACAGAGCTGTAATTTTCATGGGCACTTACTAGCTTAGTACTGCCATCATCACTCCTCTTCTATCATTAAGGAATTTCTTTCCTGTCACTCTGTAGGCTTGAAAATTCGCTATTTGAGTTTAAATTTATGTGTACTTTTTGTCAGTACATAGCCTAAAAATGACTGAAATCTCTTCAAAACTTCAATAAAAATCCCCTTCAGTCATGGAGTAACTTGTTTTTGTGAAGAGTGGACTCAAGTGAAGTAGTTTTATTACTGATTTGTCCCCTGTGTCCTCCCAGTCCCCACCCAGAAAACATTGGCTCCTTCCTGGCAGCCACTCAAGTGTCTTGATTTCCCCAAGTGACTCCTGCCCATCTCAGCATCCTCAGCTCTCTCTGGGGGCTCTTATCAGCTGGGGTGGGGGCTGGATTTGCTCATGATGTTTGGTCTTTTCCTCAACTGCTGATTTATGAAAAATACATGAACATCTTGGGCCTTCTGTTAATTTCCTTGACAAATATTGCTGAACTTAATAAATATATTCTAAAGATGGTGAAGTATTTGAAGTATAAAGTGATTTGATATGTTTGTTTCCATTAGAAAACCTGGCTAAAAATAAAAAACAAGATTTCTCCAGGAATCCAGTTGTCCCTTTATGCTGCTGTTGATTTGAAAGCATAGACTGTCAGACTGGGTTGTTTTCTATAAAAGTTGTATCTGTGCTTTGGGTATATATTGCCAGTTGTCATTGCCTACCCAGTGCATGGTCTTGAAGCCACAGCAGCAGCTTTATCAACAACTCCTATTTTGGATGTGTCAGGAATATATATTGATCACCCAGATTTCAGTGACTTAAAATGTACTACTATTTATGTGACTGTCGATCTAGTTGACACCTAAGGCAGTGTTATTAGAGAAATACCATTTACAGTTGAAAAAATCCACTTTTAACAGTTTAAAGCTGTTAAAATTTACAGTTTAGAAAGTTCTTCGTGCATTTGCAGCCTGGAAAATATAGAAAAGGAGCTTCAGATTTGATCTGTAGATCAAAATGATGTTACATTTAGGAATCTTAAATGTTTTTGTGCTGTTCAAACTGAAAACTTTATTTAGTGTAAATTGTTATTGCCAACTTTGACAATGAAATATTTATTAGTCCCCAATTTAAGTCTTAATTTGATTTAGGCTTCAGCAGTAAATGCCTATAGATACAGAGAAATGCTTCTGCATGATAGATTCATGTCTTAAAATGACATGTATCTTTTCTGAACTTCCTGCCCGTTCTTAGGTGGGTTTGTGCAATTGTGATGATCTGAGGACAGGCAGAAGTTTTGCACTCAGGTAGTTTTGCATCACTGGGGCTAAAGAAACATGTTTGGAGGAAGGAGGTGAGTTGTGAGGCACACAAGGCTGGATTTCTTTGCTGTGGAGAGACGTGCCTTTGCATCTCTGAGTATTTAGAGAGTGTTTATGGAAGGGCTGAGTAACTCATAAAGGTGAGAGAACAAAGAGTGGGAAAGTTTCACACACCCCAGTCCATAAAACTTGAGCAGCAAAAGCAGTACCTGTTCCCTCAAACAAGTCTGGATTTATGAAGAAATCAAGCTTTTCTTGGGAAAAAGAAAAACCAAATTTAACTCTCGGTAGCCTTAAGAAGTGTAAATGAGCATAAGCAAATCCCTAAAATCAGAGGAAAGGAGGACTGGGATGCACTCACAGCCAGAGGGTGGGTGGGTGTGTGGGAGGGCACACGAGTCCTCTCAAATCTACATTATAAATACAGCACTATTTTTACAAGCGGTCATTTCTTTATTATCAGATTTGTCAGTTCAGTTTCCCAGAGCCTTGTAAAACCTTCTTCTTCCAGTCTGTCTACTTTTAGCTCGAAACAAGACAAGAAAGCTCCCTAAAAGCTTGAGAAGCTTGATTTGAAATCCCTACTCAGATGGGTTTCCTTTTTGAGTCCAGGCAGAGAGCCCTGAGGCTGCCCCGAGGCGACACAAACCCATGCAGATGGCCCAGTTTGCTCCTGGTTTTTCCTGGCAGGCACAAGGAAATTGGTCCAGAAATGTTAGTAAGTAGAGATGAAGCTATTGCTTCCAAAATAAAACTCCTCTCTTACATCTTTGACATTGCAACTGTTGAGGCCATTACAATCCTTCTGTTGGTTTCTTAATTTGATGAGGATTCTGCGCAGGGACAAACTCAGTAAAGACTTGAATGTCACATTCTAGAGGTTCATTTTTCATTTATTTTCTTCTTCAGTAACTATTTCTGTGTGGTTAATTTGTTCTCTGGGAGGGATGAAATAGAACTCATCTGAAATTCAAATGCATTCTGCTGGCAGCCTGTTTGTTAGCAGCAATAATGAAATCTAATGGCTAACAGAGAGCCAAAAAGATGAAGTATTTCCCTCAATAGTTCAGAGCTTTGATATATTTCAGCATTCAATAAAAATATCGAGAAAAATCAATAAAATAGAATTTGACTGTGTACTTTTTAATTCTATGTATATATGTGTGTGTATATATATATATATATTCTTGTTTTGTTTAACCCCGTGTGACCTTTATATCTGCTCTAGTCATTAAAAGGAATCC
Source organism: Pithys albifrons albifrons (assembly GCF_047495875.1). Lineage (NCBI taxonomy): Eukaryota > Metazoa > Chordata > Aves > Passeriformes > Thamnophilidae > Pithys > Pithys albifrons. Next base: position 4,282,325 of record NC_092473.1, read on the forward strand.
ATTTCAGTTCTACAAATGTTAAACCTGAATAAAACCCCACCTTTTATTTTTTTCTGAATTTGATTTATTTCTTAACTGGTATCGTGCAGAAGAGCCACAAGTTGTGTTGGCAGTTGTGGGGATGCCACGGACACGTGTAAAACACCCGAGCAGCCTGGGCAGGGCAGGGCAGGGCAGGGGGTGTATCTTTGATGGAAGTGGGACAGGATTTTACAAAGTTATTTGCTTCCACCTACTGACCATCCCTGATATTACAGACGAACCCAACTGGAATAACTGGAATTCCAGAAGCTCCTCTTGCCTCCCTCTGACCATGGGAGTAGCCTGTGTGCATAGCAATGCCATTTGCTTTACATTCACATGGACAAGAAAGATGTTAGAAAGTCAAATAACTTTGCTAAAGTTTCTTAGGGTTATTTTGGCTGATTTGTGTCTGGTATGCTGTGTTATACTGATAGAGAAGGAGAGGAATTAGGTTTGGGACAGCAGGGGAAAAACAAGCTGTAAAATATGATAAAGTACAGAGCAGTGTGAGTATTAGTCCTTTTAGCATGACTAATGGCTGCTTGAGGATATTGATTTCACTCTGCTTGCAATTCAAGGAGTAAAATTCAATGTAGAATTATAGAAACTACACAAAATAGTGTATGGAGGTTTCTGCTGCATCCTAAAGCCAAAATGTCATGCAGGGTCATGCTACTACCAATAACTACTTTTGCTTTTTAGAGCTTTTCTTTCACTCTGATCAGTAGCATTTGTAAAGTGCCACAGTTGAGTGAAGGTGTTAGATCTCCTTCCATGGGCCTGGTGTGTGGAACTTTAAAAGTGCCTGAAACACGTGAATAATCAAAGAGAGCAACATTGGGATGAGAAAAGGGAAGGGGAAGGGGTGGAACATTTGCTGTGTTGTGTCCTGTGCACCTGCAGTAGAGCTGGTTGTTATCTGAACCATCGGTTGTCTCCAAAGTAGCACTGCAAGAATTGCACCTCTTGGCCTCACTTTTGTATCTGGTAAGCTCAGAATGCAGCAAACCATGAATTTGTACTGGTTGGCCACCAAGGTGACTAGATTTCAGGAGGGACATTTAAAGGCTGCCTTTTAGAAACATATTGTCTTGGGTTGAGGTGGCAAAATGCCAGCTGTCCAGGACAGAGTGAAAAGGGTTCTTTCTCCCCCCAGCCAGGGGAAAAAGAAGAGGGAGAAGGAAAAAAAAACTTCCAACTACGTTTATGCTGTAACTAACTATATGTGTTTATACAGAAAAGAGAAAATTAAGAGGAAACTACAATATAACACACACTTACACAAATTAGGGCGGTCCCGTGGTGTAAAGGAGAGCACTCTGGACTCTGGATCACAAGGTCGGGAGTTCGAGTCTCAGTGGGACCGTCCCCAGGCAGCTAAAGCCTCCCTGCCGTCCCATCCCGTCAGGTCTCAGGTGCTCAGCAGGGTCAGCCCGGTCAGTACTGGGGGCTGTGACAGTCCCAAGGACTTCCCTGTCACTGTCCAAGCTCGCTCGGCCGTGGCAGATGGACCTTGGGACTGAAACAGTGGGGCCAGTTCTGTGCACGCTGAGCCTGACCTGAACAATCCCCTGTGCAGGCTGGAAGGGCACGTGGGGAGAGCCCTGCCCAAATCTTCGCTCAAGAAGTCTGGCCATACACACATGCACAAATTATATATATATAATAAGAAGTAACTTCCCACTCCCCAAATAATACAAAGTGTATCACTCTCAATCTAAAAGTATTCTAAAAGACACATAGCAAGAAACAGAAAGAGTAAGAACAAATATGTTTCTACTTCCCTGAATTCACACAAAGTGCAAGCAGAGGCAGCAGGGGCAGGAACAAGGCCCACTCCAAGACAGAAACTGGATCACGTCCGGCTTGTACCTCGGCCATGGCAGAACTGACCAAACCACTCCCACACACTGGATTTTACACCCTTTGAGATGGTGTAGTATGGTATGGAATACAATATTATTGGCTAGAAGAAGTCAGCTGTTAGCTGGCTCAGCCCAGCTCAAGTCAGCTGACAATTTCAGGCCTAGTCTGAACTTTAGAACCTAAATTTAGGCCCACCAGGCCGAACCCATAACACATATGGGAGCAAACACAGAGGTGAACATTGTTTCACTATCAAAATTCTGGTGAAAACACGTGTGGCAGTTCCCTTTATGGCACTTTGGTCAGCTCTTAAAGTTGTCTGTCCTACGTTGCTCCTGATGTTGACTATAAAAATCTTACTTTGTTTTCCTGTTGCTGCTACCCAACGTAACAGCAAAAAATGCAGGTGTTTTTTTATATAATTACATCTACAAATAGAGCTAATGTGTTTATAATAATGTAATTTAATTGACTGTTATGCAGTGACACCAAAAAAAACAAAGCAACAGGTTTTGTGTTGGTTTGAAACTGAAATGAATGAGAGGCTTTTCTGCCTTAGAATCATAGAATCATAGAATGGATTGGGTTGGAAAAGACCTCTGAGATCATCGAGTCCAACCCTTGGTCCAACTCCAGTCCCTTTACCAGATCATGGCACTCAGTGCCACGGCCAATCTGTGTTTAAAAATCTCCAGGGATGGGGAATCCACCCCCTCTCTGGGCAGCCCATTCCAATGCCTGAACACTCTCTCTGCAAAGAATTTTTTTCTGATCTCCAACTTCAATTTCCCCTGGCAGAGCTTGAGCCCATCGTGCCCTCTTGTCCTATTGCTGAGTGCCTGGGAAAAGAGACCAACCCCCACCTGGCCAGAACTTCCCTTCAGGCAGTTCCAGACAGTGCTGAGGTCACCTCTGAGCCTCCTCTTCTCCAGGCTGAACACCCCCAGCTCCCTCAGCCTCTCCCCACAGGGCTTGTGCTCCAGTCCCTTCTCCAGCCTTGTTGCTCTTCTCTGGCCCCGCTCCAGCCCCTCAATCTCTTTCCTGAGCTGAGGGGCCCAGAACTGAACACAACACTCAAGGTGTGGCCTCCCCAAGGCAGAGTCCAGGGGAAGGGTCACTGCCCTGGGCCTGCTGGCCACGCTAGTTTTGATCCATTCAGGATCCCATTGGCCTTCTTGGCCACCTTAGTGACAGGGTATGTCTATAATTTATTCTTTCCTGAAACATCCTATGAAGTATTCTACTATTACATAATTTGTCTAAAATAATAATTCTTCAGAAGGAACAGAGTTTGCTGAGGTTTTACTACTCTTTTTTTTTTTTTTGGTGATGTAACAACATTAAAGAAGGAGCCTGATGTATTGTTCAGATCTCTAGGATTCTACACTTGCTTTACAGAAATGGTGCTTCTCAGTCTCAAATAATTCACAGAGCTTGGGAAATGTGCCACACACAAAGTGAAGTGACAGTGCTTTGTCATTTAGCACCAGCAAAAGTGGCACAGATGTCTCCCAGAGAAGAATGTTCTCATTTCTTGCCTTCCTGCTCTGGGATTGGCAGATGATTCATTTGATGATTTTTAAAGCTTAGGGTCTGTGTACACTTTTTCTTTAAAGAGGTATATCTAGGATGTAGGTGTATAATCAAATATTTGCATTTAAACATAGATTTGATTAACTCAGCACCTTCACTGGCTTAAATACCTACAACACTAATTGCTTCAGAAAAATTGGTTTGTTTTACTTGGGCAATTAAAGGTGAAGGTGTGTATGTCCCTAAGACAGAATATTCTTCTTATGCAAAGATAAATTCTGAGTTCAGTTGCAGTTGGCAAAAAAGTATTTGACTGCCTTGACTTCATCATAGACATCAGATACACAGCAAGCAGCTCCTGTGACTGTTTCTGCAGAAGCCATGAACTATTACTATTGTTTTTAAATATGAATTGGTTGGAAATTACAGTTCATTATTCAGCTACTAAATTTGCAAATTACTGATTTTAGAAGAGTTTAATTGATCATCTGTTATTTCTTCTTCACTTACTGCACGAATTTTTCCTATTCAAATTTTTCTCTGCTTCCAACTGACTTAACCCTTTTGAACTCAGGATTCTTGAATTCTCATTTAGTTCTTCTTTGGGTAGTGTGTGTCCTTAATTATTCTTCATTTGAGTATGTGCCTTTATAAGGATTTCACCCCTTGGTGAAGAAAAATCCCATTCAGGAAGTCAGGCTTTGTATGCTATTACATATGAAATGGATGTGATTCCAGGCTATTATGTGATAATGTAACCAAAGCAAGTTTGTCAGAAATTAATTAGGCACTACTTTAATGTTTGGAATACCAGAAAGAATAAAATCACAGTGGACCCTGAATTACTGGTTTTCTCCTTGCCCTGGTGCAGAACTCTCAATCCAGGTGTCTACTCTTGAAGACATCCAGCTCTTTCTTTACTCAAATCTGACTTGCTGTAATGTCAAAGCTGAACTCATCCTTGCTGGCTGCACTATCCAGTCAGACTGAACCCACACAGGTGGAGTTTTCATTGCTAACGATGCAATGATTGATTTGGAAGATTCACTTTCCATATCTTCAGATAGAAAACCAAACACTGCAAGGTGAGATGATTGTCTCATGCTCAGGGATAAAACATAGACGAGAAATGATGTCATGACATTTTCAGCCTGAGACTCTTCCTCAGGCTGGTTATGTCTTTAATTAGTGAATGTACTGAGAGGCCCAGCTGGGCTGGGCTGGGCTGTGCCTTTTCCTTCCTGTTGTTACACAGCCATGGAAGGTAATCTGTGCTGGGAGCAAGATGGCTTTGGTTTTATCCAGGTAAAACTGCATTTTTAATTCCCATGGAGTAATGTCTGCCTGTGAGCTTGGGTTTCTTAGAAATTGCTTTTGATGGGGAAGGACAGTGGTGGAATAGCAAACTAGAGCATTCCACAGACAGGGGAAGGGATCAGAGTGCTGTTAGGTCTTCAACAAGGTATATTCATCATACTAAGAGTTTGTAACAGCTGTGACTAGAGCCTCATAGGAGCTACTTTATTTTGCATTCAGTTAATTTGGGTCAGTGTGTGAGACTGAGCCACTCTTGTCCTTGGTAATAGGAAAAGATAGGATTCATTTTTGATTAACCAATAAATATGTTTAAGAATGTTCCATTATTTCCAAAAGGTGACTCAGGGCACAGTTAGCAGGTGAAGAGCACTGGTGCTAATGAAGTTTGAATTCATTCCCCCAAGGCAGAAAGCTTTTTAAAAGCTGAGCTTTTTTTCCTCTCTCACTCCCCAAAAAGAGCTGGATGTAAATACACAAACAGGCTCAGGAAGTATTTGACATACTGATTCATACATAAATCTAACCAGAATAACAAATGTTTTCTTTTGTTGCTGCTTAAGAAGTGACACAACTTGATATGCCTGATGAAACCCTCTTTACTATCATTTACTGTTAATGAAAGTGTGTTTCCAGGAAAACTTAATTCATCCTACTCGATGGAATGATTTAATTTTTTAATCTTCTATGGGTGTATGGTTTAGGTAAGAAGTCTTTGGCATTAATACCTATCCTTCCTTTAAGATGGATAAGCATGTTGTTAAAGAAACATGAATTCTTTATTTCACATTTGTTTTCATTTTTAATAGGAGCTGCTATTTGCTATCAACCTTAAATTAGCAGCTTGGGATTTATGTGGCAGATAACTAGTCAGTATTTTAAAATCTCATTAGAGTAGTTTTAGCTTCAGTGAGAGGTTGGGGAGGTACTTACTTTTAACAAAAAAGTTGTCCCTCATCTGTATGTTATTTTTCAAATAGAAATCTCTGAAGCTGCAATACATAAGCAAATTTTGCTTCCAAGAATACTCTTACTAGAAAAGGAAAGTTGAAAAGAAAATTAGCAGGTCAATTAACTACACTTGAATGACTTCAGTTGTATTTGACTTACCCAGTTTCCAGTAGTAACTTGTTAAAAAAGGGTGAGGATGAAGCAATAAACGCCTTTCACACTATAATTTGTTGTGACAGTGATTATCTCTGCATGTCTTCAGATGTGCTGACAAAAATCCAAAGGTTCAAGGAGTTAAAATAACCTTGGGAATAAAAAGACCATGTGTTGGGTGTCATTGGTTGAGTCCTGAAGAAAACGTGGCCAAAATATAGACATGTATATAAGTCTATCCACACACACATACCCAGGTTTATCTTACAGAAATGTTTTATTATTCTTGCATGTTGCAATGAGATTCAGACACAAATATTTATCCAGTCCTAGTTAACCCTCTTGACAACAGGCAGAAGGTTGAGCAGTTTTTCCTCTTAAACTTACCTTTATATTTTCTTTAAGCTTCCATCAATGGCTTATTAACAAAAAAAAACCCAGGGATCAAGTAATATATTTTCCTCAAGATGCAAGTAAAAGAGAAAAGATATGCTGTAAAATCATAGTTTTGTCTCATGGGCTGGCTGTACTATATTGAAAAGGTTTGGGGTTTTTGCATTGTTTCAATCCTGTCTTTAAGTCTATGCATGTAGTAAAGTTTAATAAACATTAATTAAAAACATAATACTAAATATTTTATATTTAACTGTACTATAGATGCAAAAATAAGAGGTCATTAAAGTGTAATAGATTGAGAAACCTGCTTTTCAGCCTTGGATGCCCTTCCTTCAGGCTGAGTTATTCCCCAGCCCTGGTCAGTGTGCTTTGTGACACAGGATTCTCTGTTTGTGTTTTCAGGACACTAAAGCAGAGTCCAGTTCTGGTGTAGAAACTGAGGACAGAAAAGTAAGTGGCTTGTTTTAATGTAATTTGTCAGGCAACTCTTCTAGGTGGGTTTTTGATTGATTTTTATTAATTAAATGGTGACATTGTGTGGGTTTGTTTTATAAAGTTTTCTAACAATTTTTTTAATGCTGTATTTTAACTTCAGTGGGGAAAAATTGTCTTACTCTATTAAATATACTTCTTTTAAAAATTTGAATAACTGCTTGTTCAGAAGGAAATTATAGTCTTAATTCCATTAAACAATGAACTATTTAAAAGCCAGTTATACTTCCTGTTCTTAATTTTCATTATTACGAAAATTCTTGTTTGTCTTTCATGATAATGTTGGCATATCATGTTAAGGGTTTGTAAGACAGCAAGATAAGGACTGCTTTGTCATGTTTTGTAGGTACTATCTGTGATACTTGTCCAAGTGCCAGGTGCTTCCACTTAGGTACATGTTGGTTTAAAGTGTGTTAAAGTGCAGGTTGGGACCTTATTTCCAAACACCAAGTCCTGACTCTTTTGCTGTGGCAGCAGCTGTTAAAACTGCCCAACCTAACAGTTTTTTTATTATGTGAATTATGGAGAAAGGTCTCAAGAGTCTGACAAGCTTTGGGCAGCAGTTTTATTTATGTCTTTTATTTATTTTTCCTTTTATTGCAACTTGGCTTTTCTCTGGCAGAGGTACCAGCCTGTTGCCAGTGAACTGTTTGGGGTTTTTATCTTGTTGGTGATGGGATGGTTTGTACCTCAGTGCAAGTTCCAGGAGTTGTGTATCTGGCCCCAGTGAGTGCTCTGAGTCAGGGTGTTTCCTGAGGAGCTGTCTCCATCCTCAGTGATGGTTATCAGCACCCACCCAGCTGTCTGACCCACACAGGGCACCTCCTCCAGTGTACAATGTGGGATCTGGCTGTTCCTCCTCCAATGTACAATGTGGGATCTGGCTGTTCCTCCAGTGTACAGTGTGTGATCTGGCTTTTCCTCCTCCAGTGTACAATGTGGGATCTGGCTGTTCCTCCAGTGTACAGTGTGTGATCTGGCTGTTCCTCCAGTGTACAGTGTGTGATCTGGCTGTTCCTCCTCCAATGTACAATGTGGGATCTGGCTGTTCCTCCAGTGTACAGTGTGTGATCTGGCTTTTCCTCCTCCAGTGTGCAATGTGTGATCTGGCTGTTCCTCCAGTGTGCAATGTGTGATCTGGCTGTTCCTCCAGTGTGCAATGTGGGATCTGGCTGTTCCTCCAGTGTGCAATGTGGGATCTGGCTTTTCCTGCTCCAGTGTACAGTGTGTGATCTGGCTGTTCCTCCAGTGTACAGTGTGGGATCTGGCTGTTCCTCCAGTGTACAGTGTGTGATCTGGCTGTTCCTCCAGTGTGCAATGTGGGATCTGGCTGTTCCTCCAGTGTGCAATGTGGGATCTGGCTTTTCCTGCTCCAGTGTACAATGTGGGATCTGGCTGTTCCTCCAGTGTGCAATGTGTGATCTGGCTGTTCCTCCAGTGTGCAATGTGTGATCTGGCTGTTCCTCCAGTGTGCAATGTGGGATCTGGCTTTTCCTCCTTCAGTGTACAATGTGGGATCTGGCTTTTCCTGAGGCAGCCCAGGCTCTGGGGCTGAGCAAGTGAGCTGGGCTGGAACAGCAGGACACTCCATGCTATCCTGTGCTTTATTCCTTCCCTGGCCAAGTGTTCTCACTCCCCTGGCCCTCCTTGCCCTCAGAAGCAGTGGCATGAAGGTGAGGGCACAGTCAGAGGGTCTCCAGATTTACTGTGGAGCCTGGAGGGTCTGTCTCTCTTTGTCTCTCTGTTACTTCATCCTTAACGAAGATCTGGAGGTTGTCAGTATGACAGTGCCAAGTGGTGTGAGTTTCTCCCCCTTTTGCCTCTGACTCCTGGTGCACACAGACACATCTGCAGGTTTTCACAATCCTGTCTCCCATCAGATATGAGGCTTGCTAAGATTTTGCTTTTGTGATTGGCTTTTTGGCTTGCTGAAAGTACAGAGTTGATCCCATGACAATGCCAGTCTGTTCCGTGCTCTGCCCTCTACCTGCAGAAACGAGTCACCATAAAGGATGGTCTAGAAACCCCCTGAATTAATTCTTCACTTTGGTAACTTGTGGAAGCACTTTGAAAAAACAGAAATGTAATAAACACCAGTTGTGACATGATAAGTTTCAACTTTTCCCTGTGTTTGGTCCCCAAACTGAAGTTCCACCAAGTTTAAGTGGCAGTTTTACAGGGAAATAGATAACCAATGATTTACGCAGTGATCATCATCTAGAGATACATCAGTCTTGGTTAGAGGTAGTGCATTGTTTCATGTGTGCTGAAAGCATCAATTAAGAATTTAATGTAATTCATGAAAGCTGAAACATTGTAAATAAATATTTTTATTTCATCTATCTTGAAATCAAGACAAACTACTGCAATTAGGACATGCATCATTAGTATCTAATAATCTGCACTTCCATAATGAAATATACTCCTAATGAACTATATCATTAGCAATTAATGGAAAATTTCCCCAGTTAACCACAGAATACAAACCTGCAAGGTGCCTTTTCTTGCATTCTTTTTTTTTTCCTTGAAGTTTCTTAATCTCTAACTTCTGATATAAATATCTGTAACCATGACTAAAACACTGCCTGGAGGCAAACTCAAATTTAATAACTGTCTTTAGTGTTTTCAAATCTATTATTCTATAAATTACTAAATAGCATTTAATTATCATAACCACTTCATCACTGTGGTGTGTCTCTCCTTCCATTGTCTTCAACTGACCTTTTTATGTGAGATTGTATTTGTTTTCTGCAAGGATAGAAGCTCTCAGGTTTGAAAATAATGGGACAAGTAAAGCACATTCTGCTCTGACTGGCCTGTATTACTTTGCATTTCTAACTTTCATTTACCATAAATGCATGTACAACTCATTTCCTGCCCAGTAATGCTCTTTTCTGTGTTTGTTATTACTTAATTTTTTTTAAATCTCATATCTTCATTCTGACCATCACAATATTGGATATTTAATGAATCTTGTGATCATGGAAATGTCTCAGCTTTGCCTCTCAAAGAAAAATATTGTGAAACGTGACCCTTAAATTTTCACAGGAAGAAACCTGTTAAAAACATACCAAATGTGATTTTTGTAAAAATACATTGATAGCTGAAGCTGAACACGTGATGTTTTGGAATTTGAGTCATCATTTCAAAGCCTGTGATGTTTTGCTCTTGCAAGGGCTCTGACAGATGGTTGGGTTGGTTTTCCTTCTACCAATGTTTTCTGATATAATTCTGTGTGTTGGGCACAAACAAAGTGGTTGTGGTTGGAGGGAACTAATAAGGATATTGGCCATTTTTTCCAAGAGGGAGACCATGTGGATTCCTTTGCAAGCTTCTCTTCCATTTGATATAACCAAACTATAGTCTGTGTATCTGAGACTGGTATGTACAGCCTTGTAGTTGTTGTTGCTCTTACATCACCTTCATCATCTCCCATCACCTGAAAAACATGCCCCTAATAAATTGTTCTAATTTTTTATTTAATGTACTTGATTTGAACAACTACCTTTTTTTTCATATAATTATACAGAACTTGCTTTATACAAAAACTTTCAAACTATATATATTTAAAAAAAAAAAGAAACTAGAAATAAGGTTTCTCGCAGTCCTGCTCTGTCTCTGACCAGAACACAAAGGACACACTTTGTTTTACTCTGCAATTGCATTTTTCCTATCATCAAATTAATTCATGGCCAAAACTCAGATACAGAGTTATCTTCCCCTTGCTCCCTGACCTCTGAAATGGAAAACTGTGATACCCAAAAAGGGCAAGTGAAGTTCCAGTGACCTTTGTGCTCTGGATAACTTTGTTTCAGCTGGAATGTTTCATCCTTCAGCTTTGGCTGTTCCTTTCCATGTGGTGCAGCTCCTGTCCTGGGAAGGGGCTCGTGTTTGCTGGAGGAGCAGTGACACTGTCCTGGCTGTCCCTGCAGGGGCCTCAAGGTCACTCAGGGTGTCCTGCCTCATTCTCTGTTCCTGAAGCAAAGCAGCTCATGGAGAGAACATTTTGGAGCTGCATCCTGAGTCCTGAACTTCCCACCCTGGGGCTCAGAGCACAGAGGCTTTATGAGAGCAATCGAGTTTATGGGTGTGCATCAGGGCAATAACCTGAGAGGTCAGGAAGGGAGAAAAGTTCCCTGTGGTGACATAATGTTTCATAACTCCCCATTTCCTTCTGTGGGATATGGGATAGGCAGTAATGCCTTTTCTTTTCTGTGCTTACTCTGGGAAATATTTTATCATTTTTTTCTATTTTTTTCTTGGTACCTTCTGTCAGTGGATCTCAAATTACTTCACAAACAAATTAAAAACACCTATGAGGAAAGTACTTACAGTTCTATTGCTCGAGTTACATATGGGGAAATGGAAGTGTGAAGGGGAAACGTGGGCAAGGTTAGAAAGTGTGTCTGAGGCAAAATGAGGAGAAAAAGAAACAGCATTGCAATTACGTTTTGCTTTGTCTATTCAATGGCTTCTTGTGATTTTATATTTTTTTATTTCTAGTGATCAAGTGAAGATGTTTTTCATGACAGTTTAAATTGTTTTTATTAGGAGAAAGATTTATCCATTGTCTCTAATGTCCTTCAGGTTAGTCTGGGAGGGAATTAATAAAAGTATCAAATAGTGAGGAGCTGATGAGCATTATGGAGAGAATGAGTCAACTGCTGGCATCAAAGATGTGGATATATTTATTTACTATTTCCTTTCATTGTAATCCCTTTTTCTGCTGTTTAGGGGCTCTATAGCAGTGAATATGAGTATCATTTTTATTCCCTTGTGAAAGCATCATACAATCTGGATAATTTTGTAGGTTTTTGAAATGGATTTTTACTCTTTTTAATAAAAAATAATTTTTTGATGGGAGAGGATCACTGACTCCAATAGATTGGTAGGGAAGTGTCTAAATTGTGTCTGGATGTAGATTTAGAGGAACCTAAGGAAGTTTTGAACATTAATGAGCCTTCTGCTCTCTGGCAGAGTGAACAAATGGTCCTATTTCTTCTGTCTCTTAAGCTGTTGTACAAATAGTAAGAACTATCATTGAACCATCCCATGACAGGACCACACAAAGTGTAGAGGATTGACCACAGATTCAGGAACCAGGGGGAGGAATCCAGGCGGGAGAATAATGAGCTGTTCCAAGAATAGTATCCTCCTGTCACAGCACACCAGAGGGTTCCACTGACATCTCAGCTCATGCAAGTCAGATTTACATGGCACTTCTTGAATCTCCCTCAGTACAGAGCTGGAAGTTTTCACAACTCCCACAAAAGTGTTGTTGTGTTTGTAGTTTGTTTGCTTGTCACCAGAAAAGTTACTTGAAATCATGGCTGAGTCTTCACAATTATTTTAATTCAAGGTCTCTTGCACTCCAGGTATCCTGAAACTCAAAAAACTGAATCAAACCCATAGTCTAAGTTGTTTAAGCATCATTTATTGTTATTTATATTACTTTTAGTGCTATTTTTAAGTCAAAGGGGTGTTTTTCTCCACCTTTGTCTTGGTTTATGTTCTTTTCAAGTAAGAGCACTAATTCTGGAAAAGCAGGGAGCTGAAAGTTGCCCTGGAACTTAACCCACTGCATGAGTCAGCTAATAAATATTGGCAATTCTAATGTGAGGAAACCCTGAGAAATGCAGTCCCTTCCCTGGCATGTGCCTTGACACAGTGCACAGTCTTGCTGCAAAGTTCCCCAGTATTTGAATGCTCATAATGTCAGTCCTATTACTGCTCTCTTGTTCTTCCTGGCACTGACATGCAATTATGGCATTTCACAACTGAAGTGGTGACAGTTGCTCCTCTGTGTGTGTGTGTCTGTCTTTCCCCTTAATCCAACTCTATCTAGCAATCTGTAATTTGATAAAGTGGAATTGAAGTGACAGGCGTGACAGAAGTGCCAAAACAATAATTTGACCTCCCACTGAAGTGTCAACGTGTTCTGCTGCCTGACTTTTACATATGCTGAATCCACAGAAGGGACACAGATATGGTGCTGCAATACCTGGGAAGGCACAGTGCTAAAAAAAGCTTTTACTACACTCTTTTTGCCAATATGTTCCATCTTTAACCATCATATTTTCTATCCCTGTGTTACTATGTAGAAACATGATTGCTATTGCAAATAAATTTTATTAGGAGGGGTTTTCTATTTGTTTGTTTGTTTTTTCAAATCGTCATTTTGAAGATATTTTGGTAAATCTTGAAACTATAATTTTGTGACTGTAGAGAATTAGCTCTTAAAGAGACATTTTATTTTACTTTTTTTTTATTTCCTCTACCTTGAAATAAGTTTTATTAGATATATGACACATTCCTGCTAATAACTCCTAAAAAGCTCACTGAAGTAGAAATAGCATTCTTTATTATACATGAATAAAAAAATTATTTTCACTTATATGCACAAGTTTGTCATATATTCATGTACTGTACCTGCATTGCATACACGTAATTATATTTCATCTTGGGACAAGGAAGGGGACAACAGAGAGAAACTTTTTGTTTTAAAACTGATCTAAATGTAAAGTTAAAATATTCAGATTGTGGGGGAAGTCAAGTGGAGAGGGAGAACTGAAGTTTGATTTGATGCTAATTATCTGTCAAAATTAGCTGAAAAATAATTCATGGGAGACAAGCCTTGCTGAACTCTTGATTACATCTGGACATTAAGTTTTTAAGAGGTGTAAGAACACAGAGAGGAATTGGCTTTTGAAGTTCTACAAAAAAGGGAAAACTCCACAGATTATTAAGATTAATATGCTGTTAATGGGAGCATGTCTTGGATCTTCTCTGTACTTGTGAACTAAAAAAACTTGCAGCAATAGGGAAATGCAACTTTTGCTACTGTGTGGTGAAACATTTCCTTTCAAATGTTTGGGCAGTGTTGGCTTTTCAGAACCCAGAGGCCATGAGGAAGTTAGGGCTGACCTTAGCTTTGTTAGCTAACCCTACCAGGTGTGAGTGTGACCTGTCAGATCCTCTGCAATGTGCCAGATACCAAGGCCAAATGGCCTGGATTTAAATGCATTACCTGTGTCTCAGTGTGTAGTTTTGTATTGTGTACATCCACCTAAGGGAATCATGGCCATTGTGGCTCCAGAGATAACTTAGTTTCAAAGTAGACATTTGCTTCCCTTTATTTTTTCTCACCTTTTTTAGTAGAGATGTGTGACTGTTGGCAAAAAAGGATGGAGGTAACAGTAGGTACAGATGAACCACTTTATTTACAGATCCATCTGTAGTCTCTGTCCTTTATGTTGCTGAACCCCATGGTTGCAGGGGCTGAGGGACAGGGAAGGCACCAGGTTCCTGTAAAGTTCCTGGGTCACTTGGTCTCCCACTGTTTCTTGGAGTGCTCCTATCAAAACTACCAGGATTTTGGGTGTTCACATCAAAGCCTGCCATGGCTCTGGCAGCACTTGCAGGCTGATCCCTGGTTATGTTCCATAAGCCTGGGGAAGCCTCTTTGGTTTTGGGAGTTTTCTGGGAGGTCTTACACTGACCTGAGCCAAATTATCTCTGTGTCAGGCAGAACAGTCTCCAGTTGGGGATTTCTCTTTCATTTAACTCACTGACAACCAACACAAACCCTCAGTCACTGGGGGAAAGAATAAGATAGATGAGGAATTGGGTCCATGCCAGTTCTGCTGGTGAGGTGAGGGGCAGCAGGGACATTTAGGTTGGCACCATTTTTGTCAGGCTTTGTGACTCAGTGTGCAGGGCACAGGGACAGCCAGAACCAATTCTGCCCAGCACCTACTGGTGCTGAGGGGCTGCTCCTGCCCACTGCCCCCCTCAGGTCAGGGCTGGGCTGTGGGACAGTCCCAGAAACACAAAAAAACCAGTTTGATAAAAGGCACCTCAGGTTCCAAAGGGCTGTCAGTGAGGTCAGGCATGGTGGGCAGCTGCAGGTTGATCCTCAGGGCAGCTACTGCACCACTGAGGTCCCTGATGATGAAGGTGGTCAAAGCCACGATGCTTTTAGTGAGTTTGCAGCTTAATTACATTTTTGTGACTTGGTAAGAATTCAAAGGCACATCAGCCAAAGCCATAGCTGAACATCAGAGACACTTGTTTAAAATAAGGAATATATGTATTCGTACAAGTTAACCAGAAATGGTGTCCTGAAAAGTGGGTTCAGAAGTCTCTGTGTCAGCAGCAGGTGGCAAAGGCTGGTTCTGGCTGTGCCTGTGCCCTGGGAGCTGCACACCAGCTCATGTTCTCCTTTGTCACCGAGGGGCAGAGCCTTGGCTGTGCAGTGGGATAAACTTGCTGTGTCATGAACTCACATTCAGTCTCTTGGTACAA